>NC_085865.1:49846748-49851748 GCF_034702125.1 Engraulis encrasicolus
CCTACAATGGCCTTTGGAGCAGGCGCTGTATAGGCAGTAAAATGGTTGATCATGGCACAGTCTAGCTCAGTGACTTCTACAGTTTGTCACTTACATTTCACAAAACTAATGGGCAAACTGTCAACATAATGGGTATGAAATCACAAGTATTATATCCATAGTATTGCGTCCAACCTAATTAGGCTACGTTATAGCCTGACACCTGAAGCCGATCAGGAACACAATCCCCGCCCCCTCGCGTGGAGAGCGCAGCGCCCTTCCACCCTCTCCCCCGTTTGAGAGACATATATCGCCACCTCTTTCGTCTTTATTTGCTGTTTTACTGATGTATAACTCTTACAAAGACAGTCAAAACGCTGTGACCAGTCTGATTGTCAACAACGAGTCTAAAACATTCATGTTTTAGGGTTGTCTATGCGTCTTCTCTTCACCGTGCGTTCTATTACCAAAACCTCTCCATGCGGAGATATGGCACGTTCGCCGCTGCCATCCACCCAGTAGAAGTCAGAAAGAGGGACAGAATGAGTGCGTGTGTGCTGCTTGGTGAACAGTGTTTGTCTGATCCCAGGATTATTGCGTTTGCGTCCGGATAGGTGGCTACCCGCATCACAAGGGGCTGAATGGAGGGAGCCCAAGCTAACATTACCAGATTCACTTCTCTCACCCCTAATTCCTCCACCAATACCTGTATGGACACCACGATTGCATTCGCCACTACCACCGACTCACTTGAGATCGGATAAAGTCACCGAATGAGTTTCAATGTGTGTGTGTGCTTAGAGAACATCCTTGCTTCGCATGTCGGCATCACTGCCTTCGGAAGTTTCGCCACGGTAAACAAAGAGTGCTCGTCCGATCATTATCCCCCTCGTGAGATAAAAACTGTCCTTCGGAGTCAGAATAGGCAAATAACATGCTCAGAACTTCATCACGATTCAACTTCTCACTAGCCATGATGAAATAGCTCGCTGATAGTTCACTGATAACAACACAAACCCAACTCGCACGCCTCGAGTCAAAGACGCAAAGTGGCTACTTCCGCATTTTGTAGTCGCGTCACAGGTCGCGTCTTTTACTGCTTCACCAAAGACTCTGTGAACTACAAAATGACGCAATCGTAGTCTTGTTTGAAAGGGTAGCATGTCTGCCAACTACTGGTAGGGAGGATGAACACTATTAAGACCGCTGGTTTGATCTACATGCGCTTTTGTTCATGATGACGTACCGTCGCAATTCTGCGACTTTGGCGCTTAAATGCCGGTAGTTATATTTGATAGCTTGTGGGGGGTAGTGGTTTGGCTTAAAGGATAACTTCTGCCAATTTCGACATGGAGTTGTAATGCTCACACTACCCTGGACTTGTCAGTACCGGAGATTTTGTTTTCTGTTTCTCATTGTAATGGGGGCAGAGTATGTTTACATTTTTAAAAAAGCATCTTTTGATTTATTCCCAATAACATCCAAAAGGTTATGCAACATCAGCAGACAACTACCAAACAGCGATAACTTTTGGGATAATATTTGGAGTAGGCCTATGCTAAGAAGTTTTTTAATGTAAACAAAGTCTGCCTCCATTAGAATAGCTCAGATCTCTGAAAGGGCTGAGACAAAAAATGCAGCATCACCGGGTACTGACAAGTCAAGGGTAGCGTGAGCAATGCAACAGCATATTGAAATTGATAGAAGTCCTTTAATGTTGCTTTAACATAAGGTTATACTGATTTCCCTGAAAACGTTTGGATTGCATTTAAATTTTCTACTACTCCTCACACTGGTGGCGGTCTTGCTCTGCATATACATGGGTTCACTAGTGTTTGTAAACACGATGTTATGAGGAGGGGCAAGACACTGGCATCCCCATTAAAGTATTAAAGCTTTATTTTCTTCACATGTTGCCAGTAAAGTTCTACATAATTACATGTACCCCATAATGCATGCCATTCTACCAGTGGAACACTATAATGGCCATTGAAAAGTTAACTACCAGAGTACTACACTACTATGACATAACACAGGGCCTTTAGTAATGCATTATGGTCATTTTATCACGTTGTGTCATAATAGGTTTAACAATATACGATGTACATACCTCCTATGAACTATTGAACTGATATCCTGCGCATTTCCCAAGTAACCAGTTTCCCCTAGAGCCAGTTCGCAGGTCAGCACTTTAGTGCCAAACGTAACTGGTGCGGGCAACGGCACCGTTCTGGTCGGCCTGAAAACCACCTATGTGAACCCAAACTTCTGCCTTCATGTAGGTGAAGCTTATCAATGGTAGAATATCTCTGTGATCTCCGCAGGAACATCACCTTCACTGCACAACTCAAAGCACTTATCATTTGGGCACCATCTGACAACTTTTTAGTACATCCTGCTTCTCTGACACTGACACACACACGCACACGCAAACGCAAACACACACGCACACGCACACGCCCACACACACACACACGCACACACACACACACACACACACACACACACAATCAAACCGTCTTCACAAACACCACCTGACACAAATCGCAATGTTCCCCGGCTTGGGCTGGCCTTTGAAAAGCTCATTGTGTGTGTGTGTGTGTGTGTGTGTGTGTGTGTGTGTGTGTGTGTGTGTGTGTGTGTGTGTGTGTGTGTGTGTGTGTGTGTGTGTGTGTGTGTGTGTGTGTGTGTGTGTGTGTGTGTGTGTGTGTGTGTGTGTGTGTTATCAAAGCGTCGGCTGGCTCAGCAGGCAAGCTGTGCAATCGGCTCACGCTCTGTTCTTTACCGAACGCACAAAAGTGTGTGTGTGTGTGTGTGTATGTGTGTGTGTGTGTGTGCGCGCGCGTGTGTGTGCATGGGTGAGCGCAAGTGTGTGTGCATGGGTGTGCGCGCGTGTGTGTGCATGGGTGCAAGCAAGAGATAGCGATAAAGAGAGAGAGAGTGTATGTGTGTGTGTGTACGTGTGTGTGTGTACGTGTGTGTGTGTGTGTGTGTGTGTGTGTGTGTGCGTGCCTGTGTGCATATGCAAGTGTGTGTCTGTGCATTCGCATTCCCAGTGCACAGATGTGAGCGTGCATATATCTATCCCTAACTTTGTGCTCTGTTCCATCACCTCAGTTCAGTGCTAGCGCATTTCATCTACGGTACATTGCTAATGCTATATTCTCTACACTAGAGAGAGACACAGACACACATACACACACAGACACACACACACACACACACACACACACACACACACACACACACACACACACACACACACACACACACACACACACACACATAGACACACACACACACACACACACACACACACACACACAGATTCGCCTGTCATTGCTGACAAAGCGATAGGCCCCAAGATTAGCATTAGCATAGACAGCAGATGGACAGTGTTTAACTCAAGGGAACTTCACACAAACACACAAGCACAAACGCATGCACATACTCACACATGCACACACACATGCATGCACGCACACACAAGCATGTACACACGCACACGCACACACACACACGCACGCGCACACACACACACACGCACGCACACACACACACACACACACACACACACACACACACACACACACACACACACACACACACGCACACACACACACACACACAATGTATATGTACTATATTTTTATTTATATTAAAGAGTGAAGGAGGCTGCAGAGAAAATTTGTCATAGGAGACATACTCCTGTAGGTGTATAACATTCACCATACACCTGCCTAACATAGCCTACGTGATGTAAAGTCAAGTCTTGACTTATATAACTTGTATAACCTGTATAACACTTACAAGGGGCCAAACTTTTAAGTCTGACTGCGATGCTCCAACATCCCCGTCAATTACTGCACAAATCTTTATTTCCCTGTGAGTCACTCAGGAGTCAACAGCATTGTCCCATCTACATGCAGCAAAGGGTAGTAGAGTTGCCCCACCAGGGACTTGAACACATACCCACTGGGGTACCAAATTGGGGCTGTTACGGCTACACCAAAGCGCAAGGATTGTTGGCGTGACATTCTGAACATACCCATAACGCTAGTGTTGATCACTCCCTTTACAATATTACATTATTACATTACAGTGCATTTGGCAGACGCTTTATAACCAAAGTGACTTTCAAAAGAGGACTATTCATAGCCCGCATCACTAGCAAATACAAAGTGCACAGGAAATATACGGAACAAGTGCACTCCCTCACCCTACCACATATTTATTCACTACAATATTAATGGAGTGCAGTTCTGAATGAACATCTGTGTTAAAGGGACACTGTGTGAGATGTTTAGTTGTTTATTTCCAGAATTCATGCTGCCCATTCACTAATGTTACCTTTTTCATGAATACTTACCACCACCATCAAATTCTAAATATTCACTATGACTGGAAAAATGGCACTTTTCATACATGAAAAGGGGGATCTTCTCCATGGTCCGCCATTTTGAATTTCCAAAAATAGCCATTTTTAGCTGCAAAACTGACTTTACTTGGACCACACTAGAACATATTTGTTTAATACTTAGTAAACTTTCATGTAAAGATGAAAATTGGCAATAGGCAGCCCAGTGTTAATGAGCAGCATAGTTGCAGTACCCTTTTTGGCCATTTCCTGCACAGTGTCCCTTTAAGGATGGACAAGTGGCAAACGGATTATTATACCGATTATTATGGAGGGAGAAGTGGTTGATAAAGCAGCTACACGTTCTGAAAAAAAAAAAAATCCAGTGCCACTCACTCGGATCTACATGTGGAGCTCTGCGAAACTGCATAAGGTAAGATTAGATTAGATAACTTTTATTGGTAGATTTGATTTGCAGTCAAGTCATACACTCATGCAAAACATTCAGAACATTTGTAGGACACGTATACGTAACATACAAGCAACCCACAATGAACATTGAGACATTCTATTGAAAAGGCATGGTGTCACATAGAGTGACAATGGTAATAAATAAAATTAGATTAATAAATATATGATAAAATTGGGTAATTGTGATATTGAT
>NC_085865.1:49859248-49864248 GCF_034702125.1 Engraulis encrasicolus
ACAGGGTGCCCGCAAGCTAGAAGAGAAAAGAAAGAAAAAGGCGAGAGGACAATGTGAGGGCATTTTATGGAGATCAAACAGCAACCTCTATGATCAGGGTAATTATTATAATAGCCATAATAGTCATTGCAAAAGGTATATTTAGGCTCTACTTGTGTGGAAGTGTTCGCACACATGTGGCCAAACAATGGCAATAGACTCTAGAGCCTAGACTCAAAAAACATTGGATCAGAGCATGCTTTCCTTTCACACTTTTGCCCCATGTTGACCAGCTACATTTTTGGACACATGGTGTAGCAACCTCCTGCATATGAGTCCAACGGTGGGCCTATTCACTTTGCCGAAAAGACTCAACCACAGCTTAACAACATTGATATGGCCTTACGTAGCGTATTAAGAATTGGTAATTGGAAAATGTTTATTAAAGGTGAAGATTATGCACATTCCAGGAAAAGGTGCAGGACAAAGGCTGGAGTGGAGTGAGCAGTCCGCACAGTTAAAATCTTCCATGTCAGAAGTACATTTCGACTGTTGTCTTCATCAGAGAATCTGACAAAAAAAATAATAATTTCAAGTGTGCGGATTCCTCAATTATATTTTTTATGACAATAAGGTTTCAACAGAGGCTCTGCGTGAAGGGGTTGAAAGAAATCTCTTTTCTGCATACGTTGTAATTGTGTCTTTGTTGTACTCAGATTACAATTGCAGATAGTGATCAGAATAAAATATTGTCTCTGCATGTTCACGCCTGATGTTTTCCCAGATTAATACTTGCAGCTACTCTATGATTTTCAGATTACGACTGCATATTCTGTATAATAATATCCCTGTGTTCTCAGATGATCATCACGCCTCGTATTATTTATTCAGCTTACTTTGATTATGTTTGCTTCTCCTCAGTACTCCCAACTGTGTAATCATCTTCCATACTGACTGTGGTCAGAGCCCAGCGGTGTTGTGTGTAGGCCCGTGGTGTCCAGGGACGCTGACAGCATTACAACTTTAGCTGGGCCCAGGACACAGACATCTGAAAGGCCCCCAAACCCCAATACATACAATGTAATGAGGATCCAATGCTGGGCCCCCTCTTCTCTCCCTGGGCCCGGAAAACAACCGACCCCTGTGTCCGCCTCTGTTGGCTTCCCTGGTGGTGTCCATATACGCAAATGATGTGTTGACGGTGGGCAAGAAAGAAAGAAAGAAAGAAAGAAAGGGGAAAAGAACAAAGGGTGTTCCGTGGTGTTGGTGGCAGTAATGAGGCCGATGTCCGGGTGGTTACCGTGACTCCCCAGCAGCACTGACCACATCAGCCTCGTTAGAGAGAGAGAGAGAGAGAGAGAGAGAGAAGGAGAGAGAGAGAGAACGAGAGAACAAGAGAGAGAGAACGAGAGAGAACGAGAGAAAGAGAAAGAGAAAGAGAAAGAGAAAGAGAAGCCAAAGCTAAAGATGAGAGATGACAGATGAAAGAAATGAGAGAATGATGATGTACACGACATAGAGGCACAGAGAGAAAGAGAGAAAGAAATAGAGAAGAGAAAAGCGATAATGATGAGGTGCGGCAGAGAGACAGAAAGCAAGACTGATGAAGACGAGATAAAACAGAAAAGAGCAATATAGAGAGAAAGAGAGAGAGAAATTTGCTTGAGAGAAAAAAATAGTGATGATGTTTGAGAGAGAAAGAGAAGCAGAGATAGAGATTGAGAGAGAGAGAGAGAGAGAGAGAGAGAGAGAGAGAGAGAGAGAGAGAGAGAGAGAGAGAGAGAGGAGAGAAAGATAATTAGAGATATAGCACGTGTGAGAGAGAGACAGAAAAGGAGAAAGAGAGAGAGGAGAGAAAGAGAATGAGAGAGATAGTGTTTGTGTGTGAGAGAGAGAGACACAGAAAGAGAGAGAGAAAGAGAAAGAGAGAGATAGCTTGTGTGTGAGAGAGATGGTTCTAATGATGAAAGTGACGGCGGAGCAATCAGGGGTCACAGCTGGGTGGCATTCTCCTCCCGCCGGTTTAACCTCTTCCACACGTCTCATTATCCACACTGCCAACACACACACACACACACACACACACACACACACACACACACACACACACACACACACACACACACACACACACACACACACACACACACACACACACACACACACACACACACACACACGTCAGGGCCCCATGATGTGTGGCCGAGACAGTCAGATTAAAACAGAGAACATACCTCCAGTGGCCAAATGTGCTGCCCCCTGCACCTCCAGTGGCCAAATGTGCTGCCCCCTGCACTGTCCACAACTGTATGCATAAAGCTTACGGTAGGCTAATTAGACGGAACAAAAACACATGGCCGCAGCGGCAGAGGCGAACGGCCATCTTGGTAGTGGCAAAACGCTAAGGAGAGCTCAGTGAGGAGGCCATTTTGGGTGAGGTAGCGTTGGCGGTGGCTAGGCTTGCCAACTCGCTGGGAGAAAAAATACAGGACACCTCATTGTCGTGGGGGTCCTCCCGTGAAATTTGTCTATTTCTTAGAAGCAATTTTTTGCATTTTTAACACATTGCTTCCCATTTCAGCTCGGTACGGAACGTGTTCTTTTGTTATTAAATGCGGGAGAATTCCATTCCATATTCCAAGGGACGTTTGACAACCCTAGTAGTGGCTGATGTCCATCACAGAGCAGCAGAGGTGAATAGCCATCTTAGTAGTGACAAAAAACATAAGATAAGTACACTGAGGAGGCTAGCCAAGTCCCATCACTCAGGATTAGGGTGACCATATGTCCGTTTTTACGACCTTTTTACAACGTTCGTGTGTCCCTATTTTTCTCTTTCTTCTCATCCTAGCCTTGTGCTTATGGCCTCAAGGTGCGAGGCAACGTCATTGACACAAACTAGACTGACGGCCGTGTTTCCGATATTTCCGATGTTTCCTGACCTTAACTTTGAGTAAAATATCTCAGATAAATTGTAGGCTATTACACACATGCATGACTACCCAATATATGTACAAAATATTGATGAAATAACAGACTAGGGCCGCCAACGTAAGGATTGTCTAACCTCCACAATACAATACAATACAATATCATTTATTTGTCATTGTGAAAAGCACAACGAAATTGTGCATTCCTTGTTGAAACAAAAATAAATATAAATAAAAATAAAATAAAATAAAATAAATAAAAATAAAAAAATAAAGAAATTTAATAAAAAGAATGGTATGTATATAAAAACTATGCTTTTGAAGCAAAATTCAGTTCTGTGATGGTTGCTGCATAGAAACTGTTTTTCAGTCTGTTTGTCCCTGTCTTCATGGACCAAACAGACTGTGGATTCAAACAGACTGTGACCTGGGCGGGATGTGTCTCTCAGAATGCACTTGGCCTTTTATGGGCAGCAGGTGCTGTATAGGCCCTCCAAAGATGGAAGAGGGCAGCCAATGATGTTCTCTGCAGCTTTTATGACCCCCTGGAGGTCTTTACTCTGTGCCACTGTGCAGCCTGGGAACCACACACAAAGACAATATGTCAATATCAGGGGTTCCGTTAGAAAGAAAATCTGCCGGACACAGTGGCCGGCCGAGTTTTCATCTTCCGGACACTTTAATAACATGACGGTCAAATATTTCACCGTTCATATATAGCTTGAATTCTCACTTGCATGACCTGCACAAGACCGTGCATGAATAACTAAACACCCCCACAAACTCTGTTAAATGCAAAGATCAGACAGACACATTGGCTGTACATACGGAGACTGTCCGTCACTCCACGGCAATAGAGCTTTCGGCACCAACTGTTCAATGCGCTCACGACACGATGCTACACACGCGCCCCTCTCTCTGTCACACCGTCACCATCATCTATAGCCTACATAGCATAGGCTACTACCAGTAGTGGGAAAAGGACCATTACAAAGCGATAACTTAATTCCCCCAGACAGTGTAAGCGCAGTGCGAACAAGTGAACAGTGCAAGTAAACGTGAATATAATGTCAGCTGGGGAACGGGGGGATCCGAAGCGCAAGCAAGCAGACGGCCCTGAAGCATCCTATTTGACGTGCTAACTGGAGCCATTCACAAGCCTACACAATACAACTTCTCATTCAAGCCTTGATATTTTCTCTCGAGATGATCGCCTACTGTAGGCGACCAACCACACGCACAGAAAACTGCACCGAAAGCCAACTAGTCATGCCTTCAACCAGCACTTCATCTCCAGCGACGACTCAGTTACCCCCGACCAGCAAACTAACAAACTATCATAAACTGGCTATTAAGAACTGCTCATTGGGATCAAATTCGAGGAAGTCACATTGAACTTGTGAAACACAATGGCTGAGAAGAAGGGAAATAGAAAACTAACACAGATGAGCTATATGACCTGAATCTGCGATTGTTATGGCAGAAGGCAGGCTAGATAGCTAGCGAGCTGCTAGCACATTAATAGACGGTGAACTGAGTTGTTGAGCGTGTCACTCACTTGTTTCTTGTTTTCATTTCTGAAAGTATTTCCATTTGGGGGCAGCTATAGTCCAACTGATGTGTTGAAAACAAAACCAGACAGCTTATTTTATTACTGGATTGGATGTTGAACACGGTCACTGTTTGTTTATCATTCTTCTCATGAGAAGAGCTAGCTGTTTGCTGTCAAGAATCTGAAAAGTCAAACTCCGCTATTCTGATTGCTCGACAGAAATCACATTCTCCTTTAGCAGCAAAGCCATGATTGGCTGTTTATCTACATTTCGAGGACGTAGCTGTGTGCGCCAAAGAAGAGAAAATAGATTTTAGATAGACAGGATTAGGTATTAGGCTATTATGAATTTCAAATGGACACTTTGACCGGTGAGATTTTTTTTCCTGGACTTTCACATTTTTTTTCCTGCCATTGACCGGTAATTACCGGACAACGGAATGTCTGGTCAATATGCTCTCCACTGAGCAGCGGTAGAAGGACACAAGCAGCTTCTGACAGATGTTTTTTTCCAAGTATTCTTAGGAAATAAAGTCTTT
>NC_085865.1:49894248-49896748 GCF_034702125.1 Engraulis encrasicolus
AGTATTCATGACAAACGTAACACTAGTGAATGGGTAGCATGAATTCTGGAAATAAAAAACTAAGAATCTTACACAGTGTACGTTTAAGTAACAGATTAAAAAATAGCCATTACAATGTTGGTGACAGGAAGGTTATAACATAGGCTTTGCGCTAAGGGGTGGGCTACCAGTTTAAAAAAAAAATGAAAGAAAGTTGCTATTGGTTCTCTGAAAAGTCACATTACATCCGTAGTCCGTGAAGTATGTATGACGTCATAATGCCACGCACAAAACGCTCAACTCCAGAAAACATGTCCAGTCACATGGCTAATTTCCATATGCAAAAGAGCAGTGCTACATACTTCTAAGATATCATAGCTAATCTGCAGTGCTGCCTAATCTGAGACAAGCTTCTGATGGCAGTGCAGAGATACATTCATGTTGAAAAACAGTGGTTTTAGTGTTATTCAAAGGTCTGATTCATCTCCATTTGTTCAGTCGATGTTGCTATCTGCTGTGTGTGTGTGTGTGTGTGTGTGTGTGTGTGTGTGTGTGTGTGTGTGTGTGTGTGTGTGTGTGTGTGTGTGTGTGTGTGTGTGTGTGTGTGTGTGTGTGTGTGTGTGTGTGTGTGTGTGTGTGTGTGTGTGTGTGTGTGTGTGTCTGTCTGTCTGTCTGTGTCTGTGTGTGCGTGTACGTGTAAATATGTATGTCTGTGTGCGTGCGTGCAGGCCTGTTTGAGTGCACATCTGTGTGTGTATGCATGTGCCCATGCATGAACATGTGCATATGTGTGTTTCTGTCTCTCTCTGTGTGTGTGTACTTGTGTGCATGGCACGAATGTGTTTATTTACGGTTATTCATGATGTTGAGATGACCTCAGAGCGAATACATCAGCGTTTAATCCAATACATTAACAGGAAGCCATTAGCAAGCACACACACACACACACACACACACACACACACGCACGCACACACACACGCGCACACGCACACACACACACACACACACACACACACACACACACACACACACACACACACACACACACACACACACACACACACACACACACACACACACACACACACACACACACACACACACACACACACACACACACACACACACACAGAGAGAGAGAGACACACACACATTAGCAGCCACCCAGCCTGAGGACAGAGTACAGGTGTTTGCAGACTGATGAATGATCAGGAGCAATGAATGGATTCATATGCACAAGCACACTTGCATATAAATATACACACAAACGCACCAACACACACACGTCACACACATACATTACACTCACACACATACGCACGCACTCACTCACACTCACAAACACAGACACACGCACGCACATTCATTCGCTGAAATGAATGCAAACACATAAATATAACTCTCAAATACTCACCTTCTCTCTCTCTCTCTTACACTCTCTCACTCTCGTGAACACCTGCACGCACACACACACACGGGCCAATACATGCAAAAAAACCTAAATTACTTTCCTTTCAGTATGCACGTGTATGCGTGTGTGCGCACCCACCCACACACACACACACACACACACACACACACGTGACAAATCAAACACTCACTGCGATTGAAAAGGAGTGAACTTTGAAAAGGTTAGGTTATAACATGCACTTCCGCTTTGTTCCCCTTTTCAAAGGATCTAGATGCCAGAGGCTCTCTGGGGGTATTTGTGTGTGTGTGCGTGTGGGCGTGTGTGTGTGTGCGTTTGTGTGTGTGCGTGTGTGTGCATGCGTGTGTGTGTGCGTGTGCGTGCGTGCGTGCGTGCATGCCTGCATGCCTGCGTGCTTGCGTGCGTGCGTGTGTGTGTGCGCGTGTGTGTGTGTGGTACTTCGGGAGGGGGTGTTCGGGTATTTTGTTTACCCTGGCTGTCGGGTTATATCGCAGCCGTCTTGTAAATTAAACTCCCTCCAAAAATGCCACACGAATACCCACTGCCGCTGACAGCTTTTGCTGGGCCCGGGACAAAGCCATTTGAAAGGGCCCCGCATCCAACACGTACAATGTAATGAGGACTCAATTTTGGGGAACCCAGGGGCCCGGACCACTGAACCCTTTGTCGGCTTCCCTGCGACTACCAACTAATGCTGCAATTGTGTGTCCCGTCCAAAGGTACAACCGATAACACACACTTGTACACACACACGCAGGCAGGCAGAAAGGCAGGCACGTTCACAAACACAAACACAAACCATAACACACACACACACGTACGAAGGTATAACCAATAAAACGCACACACACACACAAATCACAAACCCATTCATACACCCGCAACCACAACCATAAAGACACCCACAACCACACACTCTCTCTCACACACACACACACACACACACACACACACACACACACACACACACACACACACACACACACACACACACACACACACACACACACACACACACACACAAAACAAATAAAACGCACACACACTCAAATCACAAACCCATTCATACACCCACAACCATAACCACAG
>NC_085865.1:49916748-49921748 GCF_034702125.1 Engraulis encrasicolus
AGCCAGCTTTAGATTCAACTACATTTTTTTTAAATCATAAAAAAATGGGCTGCATGTCACTTGAGACAATTTTTTTTTTGAAGTCGTAAATGGTAACAGATGTGTAATCACCGAGAGAATGCACCACAAAGTCTGTCACAGCTACCAAATAAACCACCTGTTCCTGCACCGTAGAGTCTGCTTTAATTCACAATATTGACCTCTGCATGCCAGATCTGTGGCAAATAGTACTAAATTGGATAGTGGTCGGTTTGCGGTTGTTGTTGTTGTTTTCTTTTTTTTCCCTTTTTTAAATAGCAGAACAGTTGGGTTGTTTTGAAACAGGAGAGCAATGGACTGGTTTGAATTTGATGGCAGTTGCAGCTGTTGGTTGTTATTGGGGGTATGGAAATTGGAAATTTGACGTGAGTCCCGTGTTAGCTTGCTGTTGCGTCAGACGCCTCCTGATTGGACGAGGTCCTTATTATTGTGTTCTGTAATTGGACGAGGCCCTTTATTTTTAGGATGCTATAATTGGATGAGGACCATGTCACTCACTGTGTTTTGCAGCCTGTCGATGCATTACTTTGATTTGTACCCAGATACCCACCCCCCCAACACACACACACACACACACACACACACACACACACACACACACACACACACACACACACACACACACACACACACACACACACACACACACACACACACACACACACACACACACACACACACACACACACACACACACACACACACACACACACACACACACACACACACACACACACACACACAGACACTCCTTAGGCTAAAGACATGCACAACAATATAATATCTTCTCTTACAACTACATTAACTAATACAGTACACACACAGTAATCATGGCATGGAATACCCTAGTAAAAGTCAATATGAAATTGGTTTAGTACTTTGGTGCTGGAGGAGATGACCAGACAAAGCCTTTGAGCTCAGTTATAGGTCTGCCTTGCTAAAAATAAAACAAAAAAAGGTTGCTATTCAACCCCAGAAAGCATTGCTGTAGGCCAGCCAATCTTTGCCGAACGTCACAGTGACGTTTGAATGACCAAAAAACCCCACTATTTTCAGAAAATCGTGTGTGTGTGTGTGTGTGTGTGTGTGTGTGTGTGTGTGTGTGTGTGTGTGTGTGTGTGTGTGTGTGTGTGTGTGTGTGTGTGTGTGTGTGTGTGTGTGTGTGTGTGTGTGTGTGTGTGTGTGTGTGTGTGTGCGATAGAGAGAGAGAGTCTGAACCAACTTGCTGGACTTGCTCCCTTTCACTCCTAGGCAACAATGGCCACCATCCTCCTCCTCCTCCTCCTCCCCCCCCTCCTCTCACAACACCTCAGCCAATCTTTGCCCGAACGTCACAGTGACGCTTCAATGGCATAGTCCAAAACAAAACAAAAAGCCCTACTATTTCCAGAAAATCCAGAAAGCTACTCTGCTACTTTGTGAGCTACCCTAGTAGCCAGAGCCGGCTCGGCCAATAGGCAGACTAGGAAAACGGCTTAGGGCCCCATCAAAACCGTCCACTGTAGGAGGCCCGAACAGTCAGCTCTGCCATGGTAAATACAACCAAAACTAATTCAAGAGGGTCCCATTTTGCCTTGGGCCCCCAAACGGGTAGAACCACCACTGCTAGTACCCAGTCAGGCAGCCCAGTCTTTTCAAGCAATTCCTTTAAAACAGCAGTGGACTGCTTAATGAGAACAGACGTTTGAGCCAAGAGGCTAATTCTCACAGCCCACAGCCAACCACAAACATTGACTTTTAATCCAGAGAGCAAGCCTCATTCCTCTCCTCTAGCCCTCTCTCTCCCGGATCTGGATCTTGCTCGCTGCCATTTTGCAGCCTGAGTTAGAGCTATGAAATGTGTGTGTGTGTGTGTGTGTGTGTGTGTGTGTGTGTGTGTGTGTGTGTGTGTGTGTGTGTGTGTGTGTGTGTGTGTGTGTGTGTGTGTGTGTGTGTGTGTGTGTGTGTGTGTGTGTGTGTGTGTGTGTGTGTGTGTCTGCCATGTTTGTGTAAGTGTGTGTGTGTGTGCGTGTGTGTGTGCGTGTGTGTGTGTGTGTGAGTGTGTGTGTGTGTGTGTGTGCGTGCGCGCGTCTGTGTGTGTGCGTGTGTGCTGCCTGAGTTAGCGCTATGAAATGAAAGCCAGGCTAGGCTACCGTGCAAGTTTTCGCTCCGTGTGGTTTTCTGGTGGGAATGAAAAGGCCATGGAACAAATTCCAAATGCCAGAAATGACTCGATGCTACCCACACCTCAGTCATTATTGCTGTCAAAGTGCCAGAGCTTAAAGTGCTCGAGACCTGGGGACGTATTCTTTAGAAAAAGGTGAAGTGATACACCTGGCTTAACCTACAGAGAGTGGTAAACATGCTACCAGATAGTCTGCAGGTGTAATTTAGTAAAGAAAATTAGATTTTGTATTTATCATCTTATATATCATTGACTGCAGGTTAACTTCACCTGGTTTGCTAGTAAGCCATGGTCTGATAAACCCCATTAGGTTTACAATGGCTTGTCTAGAGCACCTGCCTCCATTGCTGACCTGTCTAACTGTGTACCTGGGATGGACTCTGCTACCTGTTAAGTGACTAGGAATGAACTTGGTCAATTAGAATGTTTGAAGCCTTAGGCTGAATACTGGCCTAATACTAAAAAAATTAACGATGCATAATGATTAATCAAGTATTAAAAAAGCCCATTATGCATCCTGTCTGGAAAAACTGTGCTTAAAAGCAGCGTTTCTCAACAGAGGTTGCCGTGGCACCCTGGGGTGCCGCACGCCTCCCTCAGAGGTGCCACAGAAACATGGCTGATGGTATGTGAAATGTTCCTAAATAAATTATTTAATATACAGCTCCAGGCCTTTTTATTAGAATACCATGAAAAAGTTGATTTATTTCCATAATTCCATCAATAATGTTAAACTGTCATGGATTGTAGATTCATGGCCCAGTTTTTTAACTATTCCAATCATTAAATTGTTTATTTTTACACATTTTGGTCTTCCAGCTAAAAAAAAACATGAATTGGGGAATTCACATCATTAGAATATTGTAATAAAATCACAATTTTCTTCATCAAAATTTGTTTCACATCAGTGCACATCAAATCAGTTGAACTTTGGTACTTTCTACACAACATGCAATGTTCAATACTTGGTTAGGACTCTCTCTGTCTTAATATTATTAATAATAACGGCCATGATGCGTTTAACATTGAAGTCAATGGCAGAAACAGTGCATGGGAGTAATGGAAGGCCAGATATCCTTGATGCTTTGCCGTCAGCTGTTTTTGTATAGCTGACCTGGTGTCCCACATTTCACTCTTCAATATACCCTGTAGATTTCCATGCCACGTTTTGGCGCTAACTCACCAGTTTAATTCTAAATAACCAGAAATGAAACCCCATTGAAAATGAATGGGGTTTTATTTCTGTTGAGTTAGAATTAAACTGGTGAGTTAACACCAAAACGTGGCATGGAAATCTACAGGGTATATTGAAGAGTGAAGTGTGGGGCACCAGGTCAACAAACAAGAACAGCTGACAGCAAAGCATCAAGGATATCTGGGCAAACATAACTCCCATGCACTGTTTTTGCCATTGACTTCAATGTTAAACGCATCATGGCCATTATGAAGACAGAGAATGTCCTAACCAAGTATTGACCATTGCATGTTATGTAGAAAGTACCAAATTTCAACTGATTTAATGTGACCCGAATTTTGATGAAGAAAAATTTGATTTTATAACAATATTCTAATAATGCGAATTCCCCAATTCATGTTTTTTTTTAGCTGGAAGGCCAACGTATATAAAAAGAAAAAAAATAATGATTGGAATAGTTAAAAAACTGGGCCATGAATCTCCAATCCATGACAGTTTAACAGTATTGATGGAATTATGGAAATAAATCAACTTTTTCATGGTATTCTAATAAAAAGGCCTGGAGCTGTAATAGATATTTGTGTAAATAATAAAAAAAAAATAATAATAATAAATGAATGCTTAGTCAGTGGAATCTTTCATCCACCATCTAAGCACAATAAAATACATTTAGGTCACCCCAGTATGGCCTACACATAGCCTGTCTGAGATAAAGCTCCTAAGCTTGTGTGGTATCGGATGCGATACCATGTTATGGCTTGTTGGTTTGGGGTGCCTTGAGATTTTTTATGAATTGAAAGGGTGCCTCGCCTAAAAAAAGGTTGAGAAACAATGCTTTAGAGAACAAAAAACACCTCCTCAGCATGCCAAATAACACATGCAGTGACACAAGCATGAAATGGTGCTTTACAAATGGCACACCAGTCAAATGACAACTTATTGTACGGTATAATGAAACACGTGTCGCGTAACACATTATAATGCCCGCTTCTGCCGTTTCATAATGGCCCACGTGTTGTGTATCACACAACAACGCATGCAGCTGCCACATTACAATACCACATGTGTCAAATATCACAATGTAACAGCAGCTAAAATGGCAATCCATAATAGCACACGTGTTGAATAATGACCCCTGGCTATGACAGCAGCCCCGCTTTGTCTGAAATCTCCTGAATTTTTTCATTGACATGAAAACATCCATCAAATTGAAAGGACACGTATGTGTGTGCGTGCGTGCGTGCGTGCGTGCGTACGTGTGAGGTACAAAGTAAACACCCCTTACAGAGTCTCTAATATGTGCAAATACAAACACGTGTCACGGACACAAAATACACACTGTGATTAAAATGTTGCGTATGTGTAGTGTATGCATGTGTGAGTGTCTGCTTTCTTTATCCTGTGTGTTTGCGCAACTCTTATTTGTGTGTGTGTGTGTGTGTGTGTGTGTGCGTGCGTGCGTGCGTGCGTGCGTGCGTGCGTGCGTGCGTGCGTGCGTGCGTGCGTGTGTGCGTGCCTGCGTGCCTGGGTGTCTACGTGTATAGGTGTGTACTGAGTTACCTCGCTGCTTTGTTGTGTTTGCCCAGGGCTTATGGGCTCTGG
>NC_085865.1:49944248-49949248 GCF_034702125.1 Engraulis encrasicolus
TATTGTCGCAAAAAATGTAATTTGAGGGGGCCTACGGCAATCTTTAGCGTAGGGCCCCCCAGGCCACCTTAATCCGGCCCTGGGGCAGCCATCATATCACACTCATTTGAATTGAGTTGGAGAATGTTGAATAGCGCCAGAGTGAAAGTACTTCAGAATGTTGGACAGTGCAGCTACCATACCTTATCGTAATCATATGAGTTACGTTTCAGAGCTTGGTGCACAGTGTAAAATATTCTCACAATTACCGGTATATCATGTATCAAACTCATAAGAATTGAGTTTGAAGATCTTCTATTGAGCTGGTGTAAAAAGGTTTTAGCATTTTATTTTAGTATACAGCATACACATTTGAAGTTTATTAGAAATGTTTCTATGGTGCCCAAGTGTAAAAAGATTCTCAACATCAAAGCAGTGACCTTAAATTTCCTCTGCAGTCTCTGCCTCAGTGCTCTCGGGAGATACATACACTGTCTGGCCTATTTTACTCTGAACTCGTATGCGATTAGCCCAGGTCAGGTCCTCTGATATATGTCTTCCTAGGTGCTTAGAGAACTATTGACTGACTCGCTCTACTTAGGAGAGGAGTGGAAACCTTCACCATATATTTAGCAGTGTAAATCGCAACACCTAGACTCCAGGTCCTACAGTGTACATTTTATGTTGACAGTGTATTTGGTCATGCTTTTCAAGTGTCACAAGAGTATTATGCCATTCAACTCTTAAAGGTAAGTGTAATATTTTAGTGTGTAACTGTGTCATATTTTAGCAGTTTATTTCCAGAATTCATGCGGCCCATTCAGAAATCTTAACTTTTATTTGAATACTCACCACCACCATTAAATTCTAAGTATTCATCTCGACTGGAAAAAATGCATTTTTCATACATGAAAAGGGGATCTTCTCCATGATTCCAGAATTATTTAGCTGGAAAACTTACCATATTTTGGTCATACTTGTAAATATTAGTTTATTATATTGTAAATAATCATGAAAAGATCAAATTTGGCAATATGCAATGACCAAAATAGTTACAATACCTATTCTGGCCACCATCCTACTACTTTAAGAGTCAATTTAAGAACTATTCTAAAGAGCATATTTGGTCCCTTTCTCCAAGTGTTACATTTTGTAACCCTGCAAACAATTACTGCCAGCTATTATTTTTCCCCTGTACTCCACAAGTTCCAAACTAAAGTGATTAAGCTTCTCAGTTGGCCTGTTATTTCGGGCAGAGACAATGCCATTGTCCTTCACACTGCAGAGTATTGCTCGAAGAAAATCAGAGTCAATGTACCATTTGGCATGACTAGAAATAGAAAAAAAGCGATTAAAAAGACTCAAGTCATTGAATATTCTTTCAGAAATCCACTCATTCCAGAAAACAAGAGAGAATCTGAATCCTTCCCCATCAAATAAAACCACCCCAAAAAAAAAAAAAAAAGTTTTTCAAAAGCGCCCTAATTGCAAAACACAACATTGCTAATTCATTACACCCCCGACATGTGTGCGCTCGTAATTACCCGTCCATGCCGGCGTATTAATTTAGGCATTGCGGCAAGCCTGAGTGCCTCGCGATTGTTGAAGAGCGGAAAGACAAAGTGGCGTTATCCATCACTGCTGCCGCGCATCGCTGTGCACCTCTGGGCGCCCCCCATCGTCCTCTCCAATGGGAGGGGCGTCGGGGCCTTTAATTAACTTATTTTGGAAGTGCTGACAAATAATGAAGAAATAAATAAACAAAAAGGTGCTGAGAAATAAATAAATAAACAAATAATAATAGACACATACACACATACGTATGTGGTAGGCCACACACACACAATCACAAACAAACACTCACGCACAAACACACACAAACACACACACACACACACACACATAAAAACCGCACACACACACATGCTGAAGAAGAAGGAGGAGGATGGGAGGTTGTCATGGAGACCTAAAGCATCTGGCAGACACCCAAGAGATATCGACTCTCTCTCTCTCTTCTGCTCTCTTTGTTGTGGATACACACACACACACACACAGACACACACACAGACACACACACCTGAACAAGTACATGTGCGCACACACACACACACAAACACACACAAACACACACACACACACACACACACACACACACACACACACACACACACACACACACACAGATGCACCCTCCAGTCATCCTAGCACATTACATCTAACTTTCATTTCTCGCTAAGTATACACATGCTAAGATGAACATGAACACACGCACACACACACACACACACACACACACACACACACACACACACACACACACACACACACACACACACACACACACACACACACACACACACACACACACACACACGTGCAGGCACACAAAAGCGCACGCGTGCACACACACACACTCAGACCTATAAAAGCTTGTGCAAGCACACACGCACACGCACACACACACACACACACACACAGACACACACACACACACACACACACACACACACACACACACACACACACACACACACACACATGAACACACACACACACACAAAAATGTGCATCCATTACACTCACCCCAACACATGGCATCCCACTTTCATTTCTAGTTTCAGTACAGACAGACACAGACACAGACACAGACACAGACACACACACACACACACACACACACACACACACACACACACACACACACACACACACACACACACACACACACACACACACACACACACACACACACACACACACACACACACACACACACACACACTAGAACTCATTTCACCACCTGGCATCTCACACGGCCCAGGCAGGCCAGCCACACAGAGTACCCACACACAGTCACACACCCCACACTCACACACACACTTGTGCCTTGAACGCATGTGCACACAAATACAAATGCGCCCTTACAGTCATCCCAGCACACATAACATCTGGTTCACTACACATCTGACTTTTTATTTCTATATAAGTATGTGCACACACACACACACACACATACACACACACACACACACACACACACACACACACACACACACACACACACACACACACACACACACACACACACACACACACACACACACACACACACACACACACACACACACACACACACACACACACACACACACACACACCATTCAAGCACACACAAGCACGTGCACACATACATTCACACACTCAACTGCTCTAGTCTCATCCCACCACATGGCATATCTCTTTCCTTTCTAGTTAAGCACACACACACATGCACACACACCCACACAAACACCCACACACACACACACACAAACATTATTTATTCACACACATCTGGTGCCCCTGGTAAACCCTGTTCACACACCAAACCCTCCTCTTTCACGCCCACCTGTGAGGTTTGCACACAGTGTGTGTGTGTGTGTGTGTGTGTGTGTGTGTGTGTGTGTGTGTGTGTGTGTGTGTGTGTGTGTGTGTGTGTGTGTGTGTGTGTGTGTGTGTGTGTGTGTGTGTGTGTGTGTGTGTGTGTGTGTCTGTGTGCGTGTGCGTGTGCGTGTGTGTGTGTGTGTGTGTGCGTGTGTATGTGTGTGTGTATGTGTGTGTGTGTGTTCTTACATCTGTATTTGTGTTAGAAGTGAGTACTCTGTTATTACTGTCAATGTCATGAATGGTGTGTGTCATGTGGTAGCCTAGAATCAGTAAGTGGATGCCTGTCAGTAAGTGTGTGTGTGTGTGTGTGTGTGCGTGTGCGTGTGCGTGTGCGTCTGCGTGTGCGTGTGCGTGTGTGTGTGTGTGTGTGAGTGAGTGTGTGTGTGTGGTGTTTGTGAGTCAGTACTGTCTCTAAGTGGCCCTGATCATCAAGGGGCTTTGTGTTCTGATGTACAGATAGGAAGGCAGCCTGCTAACCAACGTAAAAACATGACAAGCTGTCAAGTTGTTAACAACTTACAATACGAAATATAAACAGAATCATTGATCAATCACATTGAACCATGATTACATGTAACCCTTTGAGCAGTAAGGATTTTTTTTCCAGGTCTTCTAGAATATTTCTCGAACATTCAACAGATCTAACAGAACTATGACATCATAGTGAGAACTCAACATTTGGCAAAATTCTAATCATATAGTATGTGATGGTACTCCTCCAACGGTTACGAAATGAGCAATCAGAGAAAGCGCTGTTAAATGCATTACTTTGTTGTGGCCTATATATACAGCTAAGACGCTAATCCGGTAACAGACATGTTAACATGTCAAGCTAACTCTTTAACCCATTCACATCTAAGGCACCTGCAAAAAAGGGTGCTGAATGCCAGAGCCCTTTTTAAGAAAAGCTACCCTCAGCCTATAAAAACCTAAATATCTCAACTTCTGAAGTTGAATTTAAACGCTAAGACCCTCATCTTTCATTAGAATGTGTTCATTCATCTCAAACATGTTCAGTAAAAAAGCCGCACTCTCTGGTGTAATTCTTGCAGTTTTAATCTTCTGGGTTAGCATGACAGACAGACGTTTCGGCCTAAGCCTTCTTCAGCGTCTTCAGCCCAATGATAGGCTTTAAGTCGCAAATGGCTGGGCGAATGACTCATGTAAGATATGTGGTTTTTTTTTCATGCTGACAAAGTAACCTAAATGGAGAAATAGAGTTTTATAACAGCTGCATACCTAATGCATTCATTAAGCACTATGCACCATGTCGCATACAATATGTATACAGTGTGTATAATGTATGCATTATTGTACAATAAGGGCTGTTATGCAGAGCAGACTGTTACAGTGTGAAGGGAACAAAAAGGTGAAGATAGAAGTTGAGCTGTCATATTTTTCTGCAAGGTCTAACTACAGAGGGAGAAAGGTAGAGGAAGAAAAGGAGAGAGAGAGAATAAAAAAGAGAGAGAGAAGGGGGAGAGAGAAAGAGAGAGAGAGAAAAAGAGAGGCTGAAAAGAGACAGGGAGAAGGGGAGGGAGAGAGAGATAGAGAGAGCGAGAGAGAGAGAGAGAGAGAGAGAGAGAGAGAGAGAG
>NC_085865.1:49969248-49974248 GCF_034702125.1 Engraulis encrasicolus
CCCTCTCTCTTTCTCTCTCTCTCTCTCTCTCTCTCTCTCTCTCTCTCTCTCTCTCTCTTTCTCACTCTCTCTCTCTCTTTCTCTCTTTCTCTCTCTCTCTCTCTCTCTCTCTCCCTCTCTCTTTCTCACTCGCTCTCTCTCTCTCTCTCTCTCTCTCTCTCTCTCTCTCCCCCTCTCTCTTTCTCACTCGTTCTCTTTTTATCTCTCTCTCTCTCTCTCTCTCTCTCTGTTTCTCTGTCTCTCTCTCACTATATTCCAGTCCTAGAGTATCTCTCTGTTTCTCTCTCTCTCTCTCTCTTTCTCACTCGCTCTCTCTCTCTCTCTCTCTCTCTCTCTCTCTCTCTGTTTCTCTGTCTCTCTCTCACTCTATTCCAGCCCTAGAGTATCTCTCTGTTTCTCTCTCTCTCTCTCCTATACACCACCACCCTCCATCACCCACTGCGCACCGCACCACCCACCGCCTCTCGCCTTGGCCAGTCTCCACACTCCTCCTCCTCCACCTCCCCTCCCGTCTTCAACAGCCAGTCCTACCATCCAAGTCCCACTTCCGCCCTCCACCCACCTTCTGTACTACCCTCGACCATCCTCCACCTTCCACCACTCTCTATCCTCCACCACCAACCTCAAGCCTCCTTCTTTCCCCACACACACACACACACACACCCATCTTCTCCACTTGACCAGTTTCCACCTATCTCCCCTCCCCTTTGGCCCTCCTCCGTCTTATCCCTCCTCCAGCTCAACCCACCTCCTCCTCCTCCATCCCCCCTAGGACCAGACTCTCCACTTGACCAGTTTCTACCCACCTCCTCCTCCTCCTCCATCCCCCCTAGGACCAGACTCTCCACTTGACCAGTTTCTACCCACCTCCTCCCACCTCCTCCACTAACCAACCTCGACCCCCCACCCCCTCTCCCCTTGGCCAACCTCCCCTATCTTATCCCTCCTCCTCCACCTCAACCAACCTCCTCCCCCCGCCGTGGTGCAGACTGTCCACTTGACTATATCCACCCATCTCCTCTCTTCCCATTGACCATTCTCCATCCTCCACCACCAACCTCTACCCCCCCACACCTCGTCTCGCCTTGGCCAGGTAACACCCCCCCCACCACATACACATACACACATACTTTGTCCTCCTTTATCTCATCCCTCCTCCGCCCCAAGGACCAGACTCTCCACTTGACCAGTTTCCACCCATCCCCTCTCCTCCCATTGACCATTCTCCACCCTCCAGAACCTCAACAACCACCCGCCCTCCCCCAACACACACACACACACACACACACACACCTCGTCTTGCCTTGGCCGACCTCCACCCTCTTCCTCAATTTCATCCCCCCCAGCGGACTAGACTTTCCACTCGACCAGTTTCTACCCATCTCATCTCCAATTGACCATCCTCTACATCTCTCCACTACCAAGCTCGACCCTCCGCCAAACCTCCTCTCTCCACTTGACCAGTTTCCACGCACCTCCTCTTCTCCCCTTGGCCAAATTTTTCCCTCTATCCTCCTCCACCTCCAGCTAAACCTTCTGCCTTCTGCCCTGCTCTCACCTTCCCTAGCCTGTTCCATTACATTATAATCACATTACATTACACTTAGTCGATGCTTTTATTGGCATTTTTTTCACAGCCATTTGAAGTGCAGTACATGGAACATGGGGTTAGGTGCATTGCTCAAGGATACCTCAGACATGGCATGAGATAGGCAGTGGAAGGGTAAGATTCGAACCTGCAACCCTCTGATCTTAAGTCCATCTCCTTAACCATTAGGACAAAAGGGTGTTCAGCCAGCCTCCATCCTCCCACCACCTTGCCTTTTCCCCTCCCTGCCCCAGCCTTACCACCACCCTCCTCCACCCACCTTGCCTTCTGCCCTGCTCTCCTCTTCCCTTTTTTCCCCACTCCACCTCCACCCTGCTCCCCTCTCAACCAGTCTGACCACCCTCTTTCTCCATCCGACTCCACCCTCTCCTCCCATCCCCTCCTCCCCCCATCTTGCCCCGTGCCCTCCTCCACTCATGTTGCCTTCTGCCCTGCTCTCCTCTCCTCTCGACCAGCCTGTTCCACCCTCCTTCCCCCACCCCCACCCCCCTCCTCCCTCCATCCCCCTCTGCCATCTTGCCTTCTGCCCTGCTCCATCCCCCTCCTCCACCAGCCTGGCCAACTCTCCTTCACCACCCGCCTCCACTGCCACGCTACACCTCCACCAGCTCTCCTCTCCTCTCGACCAGCTTGACCACCCTCCTTAGCCGACCGCCGACCGCCGCCCTCCCCTACCCCCTGCCTCCGCGCCCCTCGACCTCCACCTTGCCTTCTGCCCTCCTCTCCTCTCGACCAGCCTGACCACCTGCCTCCAGTATCAAGCCTCCACCCGTCTCCATCCACCATCCGCCTCCGCGCCCCTCGACCTCCACGCCCGAGTCAAGTGCCAGCAGAGCGCGGAAATAATTACGTATAAAACGGAACAGACACACACCACAAGATGGAGGGAGCGACACAGAGAGAGAGAGAGTGAGAGTGAAGGGAGGGATGGACGGAGGGAGCAGGAGAAGGGAAAAGATAACAGGCAAGGGGGAGATGGTCAAAAGGGGGGAAGAGGAGAGAGAAAGAGAGTAATGGGAGGTAAAGAGAAAAGGAATAGAGACCGAGAAATAGAGAAATAGAAAGCGCAGGTGAGAAAAGGAGGTTGAGAAATGTGGGAGAGGGACAGGGTCGGATTAATGCACAGGCTACATATGCCTGTAGTCTAGGGGCCCCCACCTGACAGGGGGCCCCCGATTGGCCAAAATTCAAAAATGGCAGAACTGTGACAAGATGCAATTAAAATGGAGGCTGGCAGACAAGACATCCTTAATTCCTAGCTTGCAATAATGATATTTAATCTATGTCATTTTTGTCTTGAAATTTGTCTTGGGGGGGTGGGGGGTGGGGGGTGGTTAGAGTAACCTGTAGCCTGGGGGCCCCGGGCTATCTTAATCCGGCCCTGGAAAAGGACATAGAAAGGAATGGCGGGAGTGGAAGAGAGGAGATGGTAAAATGGGAAGGACAGAAAAGCGAATGAAGGAACCAAAGAAATAAGGGAAAGGCAGGAGGGGAGAGAGACGGAGCAGGTAAGAAAAAGAGGCAGAGAGAGACAAAGAGAGGGAGCGAGAGAGACAAAGGGTGGCAGAGGGTGGGTAAGGAAACGAGAGAGAGAAGGCAATGTTGGTACAAAGGCTTTCTAGGAAGGAAGGAAGACAAAGGAAAAAAAAGACAAAAAGAGAGAGAAGTAAAGAAAGAGAGAGGGGAGGAAACACAAGAGAGGATTTGACTCATCTCAAACCGCTTTTTTATCTCTGTTCATCCGCAGCCCAGGCGCTCAAGCAATAATACCAACACCTTGGTGTGTGTGTGTGTGTGTGTGTGTGTGTGTGTGTGTGTGTGTGTGTGTGTGTGTGTGTGTGTGTGTGTGTGTGTGTGTGTGTGTGTGTGTGTGTGTGTGTGTGTTTTGATGAGAATATTTTGTATTTCTGTGCGTGTGTATGTGTGTGTGTGCGTGTGTGTGCTTGTTCGTACGTGCGTGCGTGTGCTTGTCCGCGCGTGCATACGTGCGTGTCTGTGCGTGCGTGCGTGCGTGCATACGTGTGTGCATACATGTGTGCGTGTATGTGTGTGCATCCGTGGGCTATAAATAGCAGCCAATAGAGGAAGCTGTTGCAGCAGGAGGTCCATAGTCACATGATAGCCTTTGGAAACGTCCACAGACTGTACATTCTTAGAGGACAGCAGAGAGCTGAACTCAACAAGAACAGCTTATAGCAGTTAAAGCAAAATCTGGCCCCATGTCAGCACTTATGGGCCATATGCATACTGTATATATGGAGGAAAGGTGAAAGGAGAAGAGGAAAGGTGGAGATTTGGTTTGGTTGAAGGCAATGTGGAGATGTGTTGTTGTTGTCGTTTTAGTTGTTTGTGGGGTTTTTTCAATTAAAAAACAAGAACAAAAGAGCAAAATCTGGCTCCATGTCAGCACTTACGTATAGGCCATCTGCATACTGCATACATCAGGGGTGGGGAAGCTATGTCTCGAGGACCGTTTTGCAGCCCTTGAGGGCGTTTTATTTGCCTGGTTAACACCAGACCTAATCACAAGTGAGAGTCTTTCAGATTGAAACGATTGTGTAGAACTAAAGGCAGTATGGGAGTTCCCAGGCTACGTTTTATCTGCCCCCCGATATAATTTTAATGTTATTCAGCTTCACACGAAATATGACATATTTTGTAAATGAAAATGCATTTGCAATACAATTAGGCCTTAATTATATTCTGGGAACCATGAGAAGGTGGTGTTTCTTTAAAATGTGGCTGCCTTCAATATAGGCCTAAAGTGAAGGGGAAAATCGTGGTTTATGTTCATAGTACGGCCCTCTGAGGACTTAAACGGCCCTTGGATGAATTTGAAGTGGCCCTTCGAATGAAAAAGGTTCCCCACCCCTGGTATACGTACATAGGGCGTAGCCAATGCCACATTTGCCCTTGATGTAGCCTACCGTATTTCCCACAAATATGTGGATACAAGTACTGGTGCTAGTATTGAATTTACGTACATAGTGGATGGCTGAAGAGACAAGATCGGAATCCAGATTCAGGATATAAAAAAAATATTCTCCACCATTAAGGGATAGGGCGAATTTTGACATTTCAGTTTCAAACTCCACAAAAACAATACAGAAAGTCAAAAAATAGGGTGTAACATAGTGAAATTGATATCAAACAGCTTCTCTGCGTGCATTTCTAGTTAGTATTGATATTACCGTAAGTGCTCATCTTCCAAAATGCAATCATTAAAATATTGTAAAAATTCCAAATATTAAAAATATGGGCATATGTGGGGGTGTTTCGTGTTTGTGTTTCTGTATGTGTGTTTGTTCTCTGTACCCATGTACCATACAGTATGTGTGTCCCATTCTTCTGTATCCACCCCCGGTTCCTACCACCAGCCTCTTTCCCAGGG
>NC_085865.1:49984248-49990877 GCF_034702125.1 Engraulis encrasicolus
TATGATGGCTATATGAGGAGGCTCTTGCAGCTGAAACGTCTGTCTAACCCTGCAATGGATGACCAATAAAAAGAAAAGAAAAGAAAAGAAAACATAAAAGATAAGATAACAAAAGATAAGAAAAGATAAGACAAGAAAAGAAAGAAGAAACTGAGTGCGATCTTCTTCCTGAATTCTATTAACTACTTTATAGACGCACCAACAACTTGGCAGAGCGCGGTGTGTGGATAACTATCTGATCTCTGTGCTTTGCTGATGTCTTTGCTTGACATGTCTAGGTCCAGATGACTGATTTCTCTCCATAGACATGACAGCGTAGCGCCGTTTCGGAAGAGAGAGGTTAAAGCTACAGATCTGGCTATCTGGTGTCTGAAGAGTTGTGTGAGAGAGTTTACTTGAAGGATGTCTTTGTGGAGGCAGATCAGTCACCTGGACCTAGTGGTGTCAAGCAAACATGGTGGTGCAGCTAAATCGTCTTTCCCCAAAGTTACAGAGGCCTGACTATTTGATGGCCCCTGTAGAAATGTGTGATGCACAGTGCAGTATACTTGACTGATCTCTTTACTTGACATGAATAGGTCCATATGACTGATATCTCTTCACAAAATATGGTGTGAGTAGATTTTTTTTTCTCTCTCTAGCTATGTGATATCTCTGTTAAAAAAGTGAGAGGTGTATTTTACTGATCCCCATATTGACACATATAACAATGTAGCTAAGGCCAGATACACACTAGAGTGTAGCGTGGCGGCAGCAAGAGTATCAGCCACAGTCAATGCTAGTTTGCTAATTTGCCATTAATTTCAGCGGGACACCGCCGGCCGCCACTGTCAAAATTCCGCTCGAGTTATATTTCCCATATGCAGAGCGGCACGGAGCCATCTCCCACACCGCTACCGGCCGACTATCGCTGTGTTGGTATGGAAGGACAGACCTGTTTCCATGTATTTTCGCCAGCAGCGGTAAAAAAATAGTTCCCGTCTCACCTCGCTTTCCTATTCTGGTCTGAAACCGGCCTAACTCCTGTCTCGCCATGAACATAAATGTGGCCTGGCTATCAGGTCTGCCTGTGTAAATGTTAGCAGTCTAGTTGACTGATCCATGAAAATGTCAGGGATTAGTACCATTGTAACATTGATCTGTGATGTCAACGCTATGCCTCATACCTTTATTGCTTGTTTAGGCTTCCCTTTATAACACATTACATTTTTTTATAAATAAAACAAATTAATTTGATATCTGCCTTGGATACTTTCTGTCAGCTTGCATTGCACCATAATGCACTACACCACAAACTCTAGCACTATTGGGGTGGTCTTACTGCAAGATCAGAGGGTTGCAGGTTTGCATCCCACCCTTATCTCTTATCACTTCATCACTTTACTGTTATTGGTACATCAGGGTTACTTGTCCTGTCTTGCACTTTGACGTCAGTCTGTGAATGTCAGTCCAGTGAATATCTATGTGATTCATGGTAAACAGAGAAATGTAATTTCAATGTCCTTGTATGACCTGTGCATATGAAGAAACTGACAATAAAAGCTGACTTGACTTGATCTCTGTCTACACCTCCATCCATGGCTGAAGTGCCCTTGAGCAAGGCACCCTATGTTGTTCCAGGGACTATAAGCAATGCCCTGTGAATAACTGTACATCCCATTGGATAAAAGCGGCAACTAAATGCAATGCAATGTAGTGCAATGCAATATTTAATTTATGCGAGCAGTGTGTGTCCATTTATCTGGCGCAATTTTGCCGCCTAATGCTTCAACCCACCCTGTCCCTGTTCCGTCAGCAATATCTAGGGGCGCCGGAGCGTTGGGAACACTGAACAGCAAGATGATTTTGGGGACCCAGTGGGAGCCCGTCTGGCTGGCTGGCTAGCTGTGGGAACATTTGGGTCCCCAGGGAACATCAGCTTAGCTATACACTCAGTTACTGCTGAGCTAAAATCGGGTTGGTAGGCCTCCTGTACGAATATTTACTCCCTGTGAAAGGCCAAAAGCATCCCAGTGCTGGCTGGACTGGTAATCTAGCAATCAGGGCTTTTTGCCGTTGGTCCGACAGTCCTCAGGGGCCAAAGCTGTCGTTTTGGGGTTTTCTTGCTGTTGTTGTTGTTGTCTTGTCCCCTTAGACACCAGCCCACCCTTTAGTTGGTCCATCTTTATTACAGTCGACAATGGACTGAGCCTATCGTATTGTAGAGAATCGTGGTCTGTGTGAGGGGCTGGTCTATGGCAAAAATCCCTGGGCTGTTTTTCGATCCTAGTCAGTGTTGCCAGATGGAAAATGCTGAATTATCGTACCAAAACCTCAAAAATATCGTTTTGGGGTTTTTTTGGGAGGAAATTATCGTACAAGACCCAAATTGTTGTTTCAAGGTATCTAAATGAATGACAACTCTGAAATGATCGTACATCATGTTTTTTTGATCGTACAGAGGACAACATTGACAAAATTATGGTACAAATACGATAATTATCGTACATCTGGCAACACTGATCCCAGTCCAGCCCTGATCCCAGTATTCCTGGTGGGAGACTGTCAGGCGGTAAAGTCATGTGAATACTGTCATTGTATACAATGTAATGAGGTCCTATCTTTGTCCATAAGATCATTACAAATGTGTATTACGGGACTTCCGGATTGGACATGGCGTGAGCGGTCAGGAAATTTAGTGGCTCCCTAACTTTCGTTATTTTTACTCTTTGTTTACCCCCATGACTTCTATTATTTTCGTCTACCATAGTGCAGTTATTGTTCTTCAACAGTGAAGATAGTTTAAGAATGCCTAAGAACCCTCCTCGACCCGGAAAACCGTCTGAAAAGGGGAAAGCTAATTCGCCCACTGGCAAGACTAGCCAGATTTCAGGCATGGAGCTAACCGAACAGTTTGAAAACCTCCGTTCAGCGCTGTTAACAGAACTGACTCAATCTATTCACAGCGCGGTGAAAAAAGACCTCGATGCAGCTTTAGCTCCTCTCAGCTCTACTTTGGGCCAAGTGAAAGAGCACTGCGAGTCACAAGAGGAGCGCATCTGTGGCATTGAATCTACACTCGACGAAACCGAACAGAGACTTTCTCTTCTGGAAGCTAAGCTTGCTGCTGTAATGGCGGAGAACGCATGGCTGAAAGACAAGGTGGACGACTTGGAAAACCGTTCTCGCAGGCTTAATTTGAGAGTGGTGGGCATACCCGAGGGGGTGGAAGGATCTAACCCAGTAGGTTTCATGACGCATTTCTTTACTGAAGTATTTGGGAAGGATTTTTTCCCGACCCCCCTCGTTCTCGCTCGCGCACACCGGCTTGGATCCCCTGCTACGCCGGACGCAACAAGTGGAACTCCACCACCACGTCCGAGGGTGTTCATCGTTGCCTTTCACAATTATCAAGACAGGCAGCGGATCGTCGTACAGAAGTTTCGTGGCCACACGATTTTCATTCATGAAGACGTCAGCGCCGAGCTGGGACGCAAACGAGCAGCTTTCAAGGAGGTGAAGGGTCTACTCTACGCGAAAGGAGTCAAGTTCAGGATGGGCTACCCAGCTCGTCTCCGAGTGCTTTTCCGCAGTAAGGAGCTGTGCTTTGAGACACCGGAGGCGGCCATGGATTTCTACCAACAGCAGTGGGGTTCCCACACTTCTGCCGAGACTGTCGAGTCTTAAAGGTAAAGCGCATTAATGCAATAGCTAACGTGTGCGGCGCACTTTATTTTGGAAGACACTTGAAATGATGGCTAGCCTACAGCATGAACCAGACATTACATTCCATCTGCTTTGTTTAGTATGATGTGGGCTACCTAATGTTGGTTGACCGTCATTACCATTTAAAATAATGTGGACCTACTAGATGGGTTTCACCATGTGACTTTTGTTGTTGTGGCTGCTGCTGGGTTACAATTGGGTTATTTTCAATTTGACATGGCCTTTTTGTTGGACTGGACATTTTGAAACATTTGAGAAGGACTATTGCACTCCAAGTCGGGTTCTGCATTTTTTTTTTCTTTCAATGTGTGGTGCATTTGCTTTTGAAAGACATTTGAAATGACTGCTAACGGCACAAACCACTTTCTTTGGTTACCCATCATCATCAGCATTTAGGTCACGTGGCCAGTCTGATGGGTGGGCTTCATGTGGGATTTTCTGTTGACGCTTTTCAGCATGGGATTTAAAAAAAAAAAAAAAAAAAACTCTCAAAATATTACTCTTTCTCCTACCTTATTTGAAACATTTGAAAAGGACTGTTACACTCTAAGTCGGGTTCTGCATATATATATAGATATATATATAGATATATATATATATTTTTTTGCTATTGGACAATGTGTGCTGCATTTATTTTTGAAAGACACTTGTAATGCCTGCTGACAGCACAAACCACACTTTTCTTTCTTTGATTACCCATCATTATCAGCATTTAAGTAAGTTAACGCTGCCAGTCTACTAGGTGGGCTTCATGTAAGGTTATTATTATTATTATTATTATTTTGGCTGATACTTTTCAGCTGGGCTTTTTTTATGAATGTAAATGCAAGGTTTATTTTCTTAATATTTTTGATTTTCAAAAATACTTTTGACTAGTTTCACTGCACTCAGAATGGGGTTCTGTATCACAAGTGGCATTGGGAGCCACTGGTACACTTGTTTGTTTGTGTGTGTTTGTACTTGAATGATGTCAAAGCGGAATGTCTTTAGATTGGCTAATCCTGCGATCCTCCTCAGGTTCCTTAGTAGAGGTGGATCTAGGAATGTGTTCCTGTTGCTATTTTTTGTTTGTTTTTATTATTTCCGTTTTTTTTGCTTTCTCCCACCCTCTCTTGGTGCTTATTCTAAAAACCAAACTTAGGACACAAGCCTACACGTACTATGGTACTAACAATATATCCTGATTTTATCCCATAGATATCTCAAGGCCTCTTTTTGACCATATTAGACAGAATGAACTACCACTTCCTACAAGTCTTTCCAACTATTACTCATAACCAATATGAACAGTAGCTCTGCAGTCATACGTTTTGTATCCTGGAATGTTAAGGGATTTAAATGGGCCAGTTAAACGCTCAAAAGTATTCTCCCACCTTAAATCCCTTAAAGCTGACATATTGTTTTTACAGGAGACACATTTGCGTGTAAAAGATCACATTCGTCTACGTAAAGCTTGGATCAGCCAGGTCTATCATTCAAGACACGATGGTAGTTCAAAAGGGGTTGCCCATCCTGATTAACAAAAAATACAGTTACACCCAACAGAGGTCACCACTGATACTCATGGGCGGTTTTGTTATAATTTGTGGATCTCTTTTCCAGACCAAGGTTATTCTTGTTAACATCTATGCCCCTAATTGGGATGACACAGACTTTGTCAACAAATTGCTGTCATCGCTTCCAAACTTAGACACTCATAAACTTATCTTAGGAGGTGACCTAAACTGCTCTATACAACCGGCGCTAGACCGATCTTGTCCCAGAACACAGGCTCCCTCAGGCATGGCAAGAGCTTTTTCAGCTTTCATGGCACAAAGTGGTTGTGTAGATCCTTGGCGTGTTTTTTCAACCCAAGTCTAAAACAAATTCTCCTTTTTTTCTCTCCTGTATACCGCACCTTCTCACGTATAGACTATTTCTTTGTTGACAATATATTCATCCCTTTAATGAAAAAATGTGATTATTTGCCCATTATTATCTCAGATCACGCCCCCGTTATATTGGATATCTCCTTCACACTGAATATAAAACAACGCCCTCTATGGAAACTAGATCCTCTTTTACTATCAGAGAAGGATTTTTGCTACTTCGTGTCGACTAACATAGACACTTTTCTTGCCATAAATAAAACTGACAACATATCACACTCCACAATTTGGGAATCGCTTAAAGCTTTCCTCAGGGGTCAAATTATTTCGTATACAGCTTTTATAAACGTAGGAGCAGGTTCGCACACTAAACAAGACACAAAGGTCAAGCACAAGGAGTTTTTTTATTAGAGCAGGGTAGAGCAGACGTTTCAGGCTGTTGCCATCATCTGTGATCTGTTGCCATCATCAGTGACACTGATGATGGCAACAGCCTGAAACGTCTGCTCTACCCTGCTCTAATAAAACAACTCCTTGTGCTTGACATTTGTGTCTTGTTTAGTGTGCGAACCTGCTCCTACGTTTATATTCTACTTCTTTTGGGTCCACGCACCTAGTTAATTTTTGTAACATCTAGAGCGCAACAATACTCCTACCTTCTGTATACAGCTTTTAAAAACAAACAGCATTCTAAGGAGATTTCAGACTTATCTGAATCTATAGGTCGTCTTGACCAGCTCTACTCTGAATCACCTCTGAAGCAACTTCTACTTAAAACCAGAGGAAATTATTATGAATATGGGGACAAGCCCAGTCGCTTGCTTGCTCATCAGTTAAAATGCCAGGTTGCATCCCGACTTATCCCTCAAATTAAAGATGAACATGGCTTACTTATTTCAGACCCTAAGCATATAAATGATGTATTTGTGTCTCATTTNATCTCACTTTATACCTCCAGCTCCCCCACTGACACCTCTCCTATGACTGCCTTTCTGAATGATTTAGAAATGCCCTCCCTTAGCGACGCTGATGCAACCACTCTTGAACAAGACTTAG
>NC_085865.1:49990977-49993477 GCF_034702125.1 Engraulis encrasicolus
GTGCGTGTGCGTGTGTGAGTGTGTTGTGTGTTGGGGGGGATTACAGGTATCAAGGGATTACAAGTTGGGGAGGGCCAAGGGTGGAATGGGGGAACCAGCTTTGAGGAGGGCAATGGCTGAAAGACGGTTGGTTGTAACCTGGCTCTCACGCGATGGCTGGAACTTTGTCAATTGTTTAGCTCTGGAAAGGCCAGTGTGTGTTCAAAACAGCTCAAACTTGATTGGAGAATTCATGTGGCTTTTATTTGAATCACGTACTACTTCAACCACTGACTTGTATTTACCCCGCCCCACGATCCCGCCCCGCAATTCTGATCGGACAGGCCGTGAAATATCTGATTCCGTTCGGGCTCATCTAAGATTTCCAGACCCTCGTGCGAGCTCACGAAGTTTAACAAAGATGCACGAAGCACAAAGGGTCTGCATGAGAGCCAGGCTAGGTTGGTTGGTGCTGTTTGTGTCAAAAGTAATTGATTACTCACAGGTAGGGAGGGAGGGAATGGTTGGGGGTGTGTGCATGAGGACATGTGAGTGTGCGATGAGTTGTACCAATCCTATGGAGAAGCATGGATGTAAGAAGAGGGGTTGTGTAAGAAGGTTGAGTGTGTGATAAGCATGCCCGTAACTACCATTGAGGACACAGAGGTCATGTCCTCTGTATTTTTTTTCAGTAATGTAAAATGTATTTATGATGAAAATCGCTATATGATCACCAATGATCAATTCAGTCTGTATACCCCTCCCCCATTTATCCTCAAGGCAGTGATTAATGAAAACTGTCTTTAGAGTTTGACTGAAGTGTTTGAAGCATTCTAAATGTACAGCTTGCAGTACAGCACGCAGTATTTGACCTCGGTATTTGAAAGTGTCTGGTTACTGCCCTGGTGGTAAGGGCTTGGGGTGGACTGAGAGGAGCACTTTAAAAGGAGTGGGGTTTGGGGTGTATATGCATGTCTAATGGGGGTGGGGCATTTCAAAAGACACTGATTAATTACAGGTACAGGGAGAGCACAGGTTGGGGGTGGGCGTGGGGGGCTAGGAAATAAAACCAGGTAATGTAGAAGCACAAATGTTGAGGTGAGGTGGTGGTTGATGGGTAACATTTTTAAGTGGGTGTGTATGAAGGTTCGTAAGTGAGGGAACTCGCTATGGACACACACTGAAAAAATCACCAACTGAAACACACTGGATCCATATAGGGGCAGCCGTGGCCTAGTGGTTGGTCTTTCAATCTGGGGTTGCCGGTTCGAATCCCCCCTGACCTCTTCACCCATGGCTGAGGCGCCCTTGAGCAAGGCACCTAACCCCACATTGCTCCAGGGACTTTAACCAATACTCTGGAAAAGTAATAGTTGTAAGTCGCTTTGAATAAATGAAACCGTCAGCTAAGTAAAGTGTAATTTATTGTAATGTAATGTAATATAGGGTGTGGGGTTGAAAGGGGTTAGACTGAGAGGAGGACTACGGATTTAAGCGAGATGGGTGGGGATTGGGGTGTATATGCATGTCTAATGGAGGTGGGGCATTTCAAAAGACACTGATTAATTACAGGTTGGTGGGGGGCTAGGTAATAAAGCAGGCAGTGTAGAAGCACAAATGGCGAGGTGAGGTGAGGTGAGGTGTTTGATGGGTAACAGCTTTAAGTGGGTGTGTGTGAGTGTAGTGTAAGTGGGGTGGGGTTTGGTGTCTGCTAGAGCTCTGGGGGAGAGGGGGTGGGTGGGCAGACATCAAACATGGTTTAATTAATCACAAGTATGTGGGTTGGTTAGGTTAGAAGGAGGAAGGCTGCTAGGGCTTTAGGCGAATGGTGGACCAGTTTGAAGTCTGAGGAATGAGTATAAGTGGGGTGTCATCGGGTCATGAGGGGTGGGAGGTGGGAGGTGGGGTGTGTGTGTGGAGCAGGGCCACATCAAAAGTGGTTAGTGTAAGATGGTTGTGGTTTGAGGCTGCTATTGATGTGTGCGTGTTTATGTGCCCAGTGTGTGTGTGTGTGTGTGTGTGTGTGTGTGTGTGTGCGTGCACGTTCATGTGCCCAGTGGGTGTGGCATATGTGCGCATTAACCACAACTGCATGGTGGTAGTACGCTTTGCCGCCAAGTCAAGCAAAGGCCGCTTAAATATACAGACACTCCCTCAGAGAGCTCTTGTCTTACTCTGTACTCATTTACCTGAGCACAATTATAACACTCAAACAAAGGTAAAAGATAAATGTATGCAAAATATGAAGGTATGAATCCTCTTTGAAGGAGAAAAGCGTTGAGTTTGTCAAACATTGAATGGAAATAGATTTTTTTGCATTTAATATGTCAGTGTAATTAACAATAACTGGATGTGGGCCATGGGTGTATGTCCATTTAATGCTTCTCTGAAGCCTGATGCATTCCATCGAAGACAAAAAGTTCCAACAGACCATTTAAATATGCTAACACTTCCTCAGTGAGCAAAGTGCATGATAGTCAAAGCTCAATAGCTCCAAAAAAAAAAACCCTACAGTATCCAG
>NC_085865.1:50005977-50010977 GCF_034702125.1 Engraulis encrasicolus
GTGCGTGCATATGTGTGGGTATGTTTTACGCGAGTGTCCCTTTTTGTGACAGGCTGGCACCAGGCAAGGGGCCAGATTCATAGTGAAACTCCAGCCCTGATGACATTGCGGAAATCCCAAATTAATTACGCTTTTCACATGTCATTTCTGCGCTATTACCACACTATTGCAATGATAAAATGGTACACCACTGTTACATGATCACAAACATCAACAGTGATAATATGAGTTAGCTAGTAAGTCTAGTACACCACTAGCCAGGCCATGCCCTCCTCTGTTTTGGATTACCGTTTTTTGGTGGAATATATTTTTGAATAAAACTCACGGAGCTTAAATTGGAACTGTTGTTTCGTCTCATTTTTTCGCACCCACTACCTTTTTTTCTGACGGTGATTGGACTTTTGGTCATTAAGTGCAGTACCCTGTCCGGCCACCGTTACAGCAACACCTTCAGCGTTGGTCAGACAAAGTCTCAAAGAGATTTGAAAGTAGATGATAATCAGGCTAGTACACCACTGTTATATGATCGCAAAGATGAACAGCAATATAATATGGGTCACCGAGTAAGTACTCAGGACACCACTGTTAGATGATCACAAAGATTAACAGTAATAATATGAGTTGCCAAGTAAGTCTACGTAGTTAGTGCACCACTGTTTTATGAGCACAAAGACGTGAGAGTACACATAGGGAGTGGATAAATCACTGCAGCTGTGTTGGGATTAGATGGCACTGTACGAAGCCAAAAGGCAGTCAGGGCGTGATTTGTGAAATCGAGTTAAGTCTGGAAATTGACTTTATTACACCTCGTTTGTCATGTGACTGAAGTCCCTGGCCTCTTCCTTCCCCGTTAGAACGATGCAAAAAAAGAAATGCACAATCACTATTATGCCTACAAGACGTTTCACTGGGCCATGCGAAAACATTAAGAGACATTTGTTTTCTTTGTTTTTGTGTCCAAAAAGTTACTGCACTCTGTTTTAGTAAGATAGACTTGGATTTTTTTTTTTAAATGTGGGGGATGCTTCACAGCTATTCAGCTCCATCGAGTTTGATCCAGTGTTGTCTGTAAGGCACACAGTGCACTGTGGCTGGATGAGCACAATATTGAGGCAGATTGTGGAGAGAGAGCGTCGCCCTACAGCAAACGTGGGGTGTGTGCTGTGTGCTGCATATAGTAAGTGGATGAGGTGTCACGTAGCTGGCTTAATACCCCACAGCCTTGTGTGTGTGTGTGTGTGTGTGTGTGTGTGTGTGTGTGTGTGTGTGTGTGTGTGTGTGTGTGTGTGTGTGTGTGTGTGTGTGTGTGTGTGTGTGTGTGTGTGTGTGTGTGTGTGTGTGTGTGTAAAGTTTGCCTGAGAATCACTTTACAGTCTTCAGAGTCTACAGTCTACTGTCTACAGAGACAAAACTAATATGGAGCAAAGTTCAAAAACTATGGCCATCTTCTTAAACTATGAAAGTTATGTAATGCAAAACTAATATGGAGCAGAGTTCCAAAACTATGGCCATCTTCTTAAACTTACTGAACGTGTTCATGTAGTGCAGGAGAGTATAGTATTTAAGGTTTTCAAAGAATATTATTTCGACTGGAGGGGAAAGATCAAGCTGAGCTCAATAAAGTGCCTGCCGTTAACTTACAATATATCCACAGAGGCTTTCAGCCAGTCATATCCTTACTTTATGGTGCTTTATATTGGCTCAACAAATCCAAAAACGACATATCTGGAAATTGACTTCATAAACTCCCCTCTGCTTTGTGACTATATCCTTTTATTCTCGCTTTTTAAGAAAGTAGATAAAAGCATCACCAATATTTTTGCGCATAATATTTGGTTTGGTTTTTTTTTCTTCTGAATATTTATTCTCATAGGCCCTACCGTGGCCTAACGGTAGGCACTAGCTCTGGCAACCCGGGTTCCATTCCATTCCAGGTTATTGTCCTTCCCTGTCTCTCTCTTCCCACTCATTTCCTGTCCCTCTGTCACTATCCTGTCTCAAATAAAGCACAAAAGTCAATATAAAATACATATCTTAATATCTATATTTATTCTCATATAGCTACTGCAGTTTGCCTTAACTGCTGTAGTTTTACACTTTTATCAAATCGATTTAGGCTGCATACCCAATCATTAATTTGGCCTACCCAATCTAGCACAATAGTTAGATTGCACACTAAAGTGCATCACATATCTAACCCTCATCTAGGATAATGATCCCTTCACTACTGCTTCGTGAACCCCACATTGCCTGCTCATCAAGGCAAAATAGCAGTGTGTTAACAAACTCTGTGAACTCTATCACTATCCAATCCAGAAATAATGACTTCATTTGGAAAAACTCGAATGATCCAACGGGGATGCTGTGTTCACTCTCACTGAGAACTCCTACACAGTACAGAGACTCCTACACCAAGAGAGTCGAACTTAACGCCAGGGCTGCTCGATTATGACAAAAATCAATATCACGATTATTTCAGTCAATATTGATATCACGTTTGTTTTAGACAATATTTCTGTTAAAGACAAATAATTGTGCTAAACAATTCACAATTTTCCCATAGAGAAACACACAGTGGTGTTTTGCATGAGTGTTGGCGTAGTAACCCAGTGCCCCACCGTTGGGCCACTACTTAACACCAATAATGTTGGTACTCTGTGGGAACTTACTCTGTAAGGCAAAATACTGTATACATCAAGTCAAATTCAACACACATAGTTTACTAAGTGTACGCTACAAATTATACAGTGTATTATGGTATACTGTGCCACCCCAGGAGAAAGGGTGTGTGTCCGCAGTCCCCCACCCCAGGAGAAAGGGTGTGTGTTCGCTGCCACTCTACAAAGGAGTTGTGTAACATTGGCCCATCCCACAGGCTAGTGGGTGAATCTGCCAACCATGTGTGTGCGTGTGTGTGTGTGTGTGTGTGTGTGTGTGTGTGTGTGTGTGTGTGTGTGTGTGTGTGTGTGTGTGTGTGTGTGTGTGTGTGTGTGTGTGTGTGTGTGTGTGTGTGTGTGTGTGTGTGTGTGAGTGTGTGTGAGTGCGTGCGTGCGTGTGTGCGTGCATGTGTGCGTGTGTGCACGAGTGAGAGAGAGCATCTCAGATGTGGGCTGGGCCAAGCTGTCATGGCTACCGCTGGCAGGCGTCAGATAAGGCATTGATGAGGCATTAACCACAGGCATGATTTAATTACAGGCTACTGCCTGCCTACACACACTCGCTGTGACCCACACACACACACACACACACACACACACACACACACACACACACACACACACACACACACACTATCTCTCTCACAAACACACACACACGCACACACACATACACACACAGTCGCTCTCTCCCCTACATACACACCCCCTAATTACCTAATGATACACATGGTTAGACAGTTGTCACGGCGATGCATTGCGCTCGGATGGTCTGTTTGAAGCGAGCATGTGTGTGACATCACAATGCTGTTGCACAACAATGGTCCGGAATTCTACAAGTGGACTCTATCATAGCTGGTTGCCTTTTCCCACAGTACATGTACCTGTATTTTACGTAAGGAATAACGGCCGATGAGGTGTCCCGATATCAAGGGAAATAATGGACGAGGCGAAACGTTCTAAACAGCCCGACGGCACTTCTGGGGCCAGATTAATCTGAAATTGCACTGCAGATGTATTCAACCATTGACTGGGCCAGCCTGTAGTGTATTGTACTGTTCAAGTTTTTTATTTGTCACACACTGAGCTATACAAGCATAGCCACTATTTATTGAAATGCTGTTATTTTATAAGAGGAGAATAACATTTTTATAAGAACATGCTGTGCTGTAGTACTATTTCAATGCTGCTGTATTTTACCGTAAAATGCAGCTGCCTGTTCTACATGATCTCTCAGAATTCTGCGGAACGTACACAGACCTTTGGAACACAAAATCTGAATTCTGTGAGATCAGGCTGTTACTGTTACTGTACTATAGTCTATTTCAATGCTGCTGCATTTTACCGTAAAATGCAACTGACAGACTGTAGCCTAGGGAGAGTCTTAACCTTGTTGTAGGCGCTCACTGTGTACTTCTTCTCCGCAGGCTGCATACGTGCCTTCACTCAAAACCTTTCGTAGATGGAAAGAAACAAATGCCTTTAAAATTTACAGTTGCAAGTTGGACTGCTGAGCGAGCGCACCGAGTTCCCTGCGTGCTGAGCGAGCCGTCACAAATCACAGAATGAATGGCAGCGCTGCCAGCTTGTTACCTTGTAAGGCTATAGCATTTTTTTTCCTGTGCCGTAAAGTACGGCACAAATTTTTTACATTTGCCATAAATATCCATCAGTATCCTTCGGTTTCTTATGACGACACATAAGAAATGCTATAAAAATGATGTGTGAACGCTAAAAGTACATTAATGCACCTTTCAACCCTCTCAACCTCTTGCAAAGTCCTGGCACACACTCACACACACGCGCGCACACACACACAAGCACACACACACACACATACACACTCTCAGACACTGACTCAATGGACCCCTGGGCTTTCATCGATCCCGGGTTAAGAACGACTCCCATGGACTACACCATAGCCTTTAGCCTTTCGCCTTGTATTGCACTTGACACTGTGGCTACCATTCAGAAGTTACAGCCAAGCGCTGCATATTACAAATTACCCCTGGATTAACTGCCCCATTCAACCAGGTGATTGTCCTAATCGATCAGGCTGAACCAGGTGACTTGGAACAGGGCTTTTCTTTTTTTTTTAAATATTTTTTTGTGTCTTTTTTCGACTTTATTTGACAGTACAGTGTGAGAGGTGGACAGGAAGCGAATTGGGAGAGAGACTGGGAGGGGTCGGCAAAGGACCCGAGTCGAGAATGGAACCCGGATCAGCCGCATATCAGGCGAGTGCCCAACTGATTGGCCACGGCAGGGCCTGGAACAGTGGTTTTCAAAGTGGAGGCTGGGTATCCCTGGGGGCCGTGGAAGGTGCTAAGGGGGCCGCGGCAG
>NC_085865.1:50015977-50018477 GCF_034702125.1 Engraulis encrasicolus
ACTGCGTGTGTGTGTGTGAGACAGAGAGAGACAGAGAGAGAGAGACAGCGAGAGAGAGAGTCAAGTCACGTGTAGTTTATTGTCAAAAATCTATGTAACAGAATTAGCACAGAAGTTTGAAATTGCGGTTGACCAGTCTCAGCTGTGCAGTTACAATGAAACATAAATAAAACATTGAAAATAATCCCTCTCTCTCTCACACACACACACACTCAGAGAAAGTGAGAGAAAGAGAGAGAGAGAGAGAGAGAGAGAGAGAGAGAGAGAGAGAGAGAGAGAGAGAGAGAGACGTGTGTATTGAGTAGAGTAGCAGTTCATTTATGACACATGTTAAACAATGGCCCATGTTATCCCCGGAAGATGATTGTGGTAGATTGTAATAGGTGGGTGAATCCCTCTCTACTCTACTGTAATTAAGACAAGGCTATGGCAGATAGAGAATAGAGAGCCTCTTATTGAAGCAGACCGTGGTAGTGCTCAGAAAGTTCAGACGGTGTGTGTGTGTGTGTGTGTGTGTGTGTGTGTGTGTGTGTGTGTGTGTGTGTGTGTGTGTGTGTGTGTGTGTGTGTGTGTGTGTGTGTGTGTGTGTGTGTGTGTGTGTGTGTGTGTGTGTGTGTGTGTTCAGACTGCTCAGACGGTGACACCTGGGCTCCATTTGAAGCTTTATTAACGCGCCACACACACCAGGCAGAGAATAGAGCACTCGCAAAATCACACACGCGCGCGCGTAAGTGTGCGCACACATGCACACACTCTCACACACACACACATACACGCAAGCACACAGGCACGCATGCACAAAAATACACACACACTCACACACACGGATGCACATACACCAGAGTTGACGATGTGTGATGTACTAGCTGTGTTTTCAAAAAGACAGCCGGGAATCTTTATTGTTGTCAAAACAAAGGCCGAGCGTCAGCAAAGCATAAGGACCTCCAGATATGAAACACGTAAAGACTTTATGACGAAGTGTTCAACACCATGACAACCAACTTCCATAAAGTTGGTTAATAGTATGGTTCTTATATGGGTAATATATTACTCATGTATGGATAATATATGGTCTATAGATGGTAAAGTATGGTTAACATATGTACAATGATGTGTGTAACATTTTGCATACTCTGTATTTATGCATGGATCCTACTTGACAAATTAACAAATGCTACTCTACTCTTAAGGTTCAATAGGAGAGAAAGCGTCCTGAGTACATTTTGGATGAGCTAGGCTCTGTGTGTGTGCATGCCTGCGTGCATGCCTGCGTGCATGCCTGCGTGCATGCGTGAGTGCGTGCGTGAGTGTGTGCGGGCGCAAGTGCGTGCGTGCACGAGTGCGTGTGTGCATGCGCGAGTGCGTGCTTGCGTGCGTAGTTGAAAGTGTGGGCACATACTCAGAGAGTTGCACTAATTTTTTCAAAGGTCACAGATAAATACTGTTTGGTCGGTGAGTTATATTGGAATTACTGCTGGAAGATCTCTCAAGCAAATCACGGCCGAAATTAAATAATTCATAATTGCTATCAAAGTTTCTAATAAAGACAACGTAAATTATTTAAACACTCACCACCCCGGAGACATGAATATATTTGCCGTCTCGGATCAGAAATACTTTTAAGTTACGTTCAGATGCACATAATATGAATGATTATACGAATGTGAATACACACAGTTATAATACCAACTCACACTGCCATCTATATTGCAGAACTTTAAATTATAAGGATGATGATTATCAGACACTAATAATATTATCAGCTGACATCCACGCCATACATCTTTAATGCAGCACTTGCCAGCCAATCAACTATATCCCAATTGGCCTTCATGTAGTGGGGGAGATTATGAGAAAGACAGAACATGGTCGAATACATAAGTAAGCATGAAAAAGCATAAGTAAGCATATGTCCATATTTCCATTGCACAATTTTTTTTTTACATTACATTACATTATATTACATTGCATATGGCAGTGGACATAATCATAGTTGACCACATTAACATTTAACCAATGTAAGATTTTTTTCAGGGCCATATTGGGCCCCCAGGACTGAGTTTGACATCCCTGATCTAACCGTTATAAGATAACATGTCTGGAACATTCAAGTAACGTGTGACATTAAGCCATTAAGACACAACGTTATACATTTGCTGTCATCAGAATGGCAATGACCATGTTGTATTGCATTAAAGGCCATGTGTTATGTCACAGTAGTGTAGTAGTATGGTAGTTAACTTCTTAATGACTATTAGAGCGTCCCACTAGTGGAACTGTGTGCATTATGGGGCTACGTACTCCTGTACTGCTATTACTATTACTATTACACTGACGAAGGCAACAGCCGAAACGTTTGTCTACACTTCTGCTGCTATGTAAATAACAAATAAAAAAGAAGAAAAGAAGAACCCGAGTGCGATCCACTTTTTCACCTTCCAAGTTATTCAACTGGAGACGCACCACACGGAAGAGCTCGGTGTATCTGAACTACTACTTC
>NC_085865.1:50020977-50025977 GCF_034702125.1 Engraulis encrasicolus
TGCATGCGTATGTCCATCCAGTCTTTGAGTGTGTTTCAGTGAATATTCGAGCACATAAGCATAAGGTATTTAAAGAATACATATAATATACAGTATATTATAATATAACATACAGTATCACTCATTGTCCCTCTGCTGGTGGCATGTGAAAATGTATTGGGCTGACAAGAAACAACTCAGTTCTTGTTCACCCATGATAAATGGGAGTTTGTTCTGGGTTGGGAGGGAAGTGAAATTTGGGTGTTTCTGCTCAAATTTTTGGAAGAAGATTTCACGGATATTTTTAAATTTGTTGCATTCGGTTAGGAAGTGAAGCTCGGTTTCAACAATATTGTCAGTGCATTGTCTGCAAAAACGTTCTTCTCTGGGAAGCCAGTCTTTTTTATGTCGGCCGGTTTCAATGGCCAGGCGGTGTTCACTGAGTCTGTATTTCGTCAATATTTTTCTCAAGATAGGGTCTTTGATTTGAGTTAGATAGTTTGCAAGTGCATACTCTCTGTTTAGGGACAGATAGCATTGCATCTTGCTTTGTGTTTTGGTTTTCAATTGCCAATATTGATAATAGTTATTTTTCAAGAATAAGAAAATTTGGTTTAGTGGAGTATGTTTTGTAATTTGGACCTGGTCTTGCAGGCCTGTAGAGTGTGGAGGTGTTAGTGGGAAGGGATAGCAGTGGACCTGATTGGTATGTGGGGTGGTGACTTTGCTCAGCTCTTGGTTTTGCAAGGCTTTGTGACATAATGAGTGTGGGTCACTTAATTTGAGGTGCTTCCAGAATTTAATTGATCTTTTTTGAATGTTGATAATAAGAGGGTATCGGCCTAGTTCTGCCCTGCATGCATTATTTGTTGTGTGTCGTTGGACTTTTAGAATGGTTTTGCAGAATTCCACATGCAGGGTCTCAATTGGATGCTTTTCCCATTTATCAAATTCCTGATTTGTGAGTGGACCCCACACTTCACTGCCATATAAGGCTATTGGTTCTATCACAGATGAGAATATTTTGAGCCAAATTTGGATTGGAATTTCAAAGGGTACTTGTCTTTTTATGGCATATAGAGCCCTGCGTGCCTTGTCTTTCAGTTCATTCACTGCCTTATTGAAACTTCCATTGTAATTGATTCTGAGGCCTAAGTAGGTGTAGTCTGTGACATGTTCAATTGTTTGTGGTCCTAAAGTAAATGTATTTTGTCTTCCGTGGTATTTGGAACCTTTCTGAAATATCATTATTTTGGTTTTGTTGTTGTTCACTGCCAGGGCCCAGGTCTGGCAGAAATTTTGGAGGAGCCCAAGCTGCATTTGGAGTCCATTTGCTGTTGGTGAGAGAAGGACTAGATCATCCGCAAACAGCAGGAATTTGGCCTCGATGTTGTTCAGAGTGGGTCCTGTGGTGGTTGACTTTTCTAGGATGGTCGCCAGCTCATTTATATATAGATTAAACAAAGTTGGGCTTAAAGGGCAACCTTGCCTCACGCCGCACTCTTGGGGGATATAATCTGTTCTTTTAGATCCGATTTTGATGGCACATTTTGCTCCTGAGTACATGGATTTTATAATATCATATGCTTTTCCCCCTACACCATTTTTCATTAATGTGTAGAATAATCCGTTGTGCCAAATGGTATCAAAAGCGGTTTTGAAGTCTACGAAACAAGAGAATAATTTGTTTCTTTTGTGGGTGTATTTTTCGATTAATGTGTGTAGGGTGTAAATATGATCAGTGGTGCGATGATTTGGTAAGAATCCGATCTGGCTTTTGCTCAAGATATTGTGCTTCATAAGGAAGTCCATGAGCCGTGAATTAATAATACTACAGAATAACTTCCCCAGGTTGCTGTTAACGCTGATGCCTCTGTAATTTTTAGGGTCAAATTTGTCTCCGTTTTTGTAGATTGGTGTAACTAATCCATGGTTCCAGATGTCGGGGAAATAACCCACACTTAGGACTAGGTTAAATAGTTTGAGAATAGTCCATCTAAATTTTTCACTCATACATTTTAGCATTTCATTTAAAATGCAGTCAGGCCCGTATGCTTTCTTTGACTTTAATTTGTTGATATGAGTGAGTAGGTCCTGTTCAGTGATTGGGAAGTCAAGTGGGTTTTGGTAGTCTTTGATTGTGTTTTCCAGATCGTGCAGTTTGTGGATTATGTCATTTTGTTTCTTGTTTTGGTCAGATTGAACATTCTTGAATAGAGTTTTGAAATGATTAGTCCAGATGTCTCCATCTTGAATTACCATTTCTTGATGTTTTGATTTTTTTAAATGATTCCAATTGTCCCAAAATGTATTCGTTTTTATTGATGCCTCAATCAGTGCCAGCTGGTTTTGTGTGTACTGAGCTTTCTTGTTTCTGAGTGTGCGTTTGTATTGTCTCAGTGTCTCACAATATAGATGTCGAATTGATGTGTCATTTGGATCTCTATGTTTCTGGTTGGATAATTTGCGAATTTCTTTTCTTAATGACTGGCATTCGGCGTCAAACCAGCTGTCTTCCTTTTCGACTTTAGGTTTGTTCCTTAATCTCTTTAATTTGGCCTTTCCTGCTGTTTTTTCAAATATTATGCCAATTGTTTCCACAGCCTGGTTGACACCCTCTGTACTTAAGGTATATGGGGTGTCTAGAAAGGTTTCCAGGAGAGCTTGGATGTGTTGGGTTCCTGTTGCTTTTATAAATTCCTCATTACTGTTTTCAGCCCATCTGTATGACTTTTTAAAGCGAAACAGCTTACTGGACTGTGATTTTAGGGTGTTGTTTTCTGACATTTTTATGAATATTGTGAGTTGGCTGTGATCTGATAGGGGTGATAGTGGTTTGACAGTGAATGCTCTAATTGACATAGGGTCTATGTCAGTTATGACATAGTCTACTGTGCTATTCCCAAGAGGTGAGCAAAATGTGTGTTTTCCAAATGTGTCTCCTCTAATCCTACCATTGGCGACATACAGACCCAGGCTACGGCAGATTTGTAAGAGTTCCTTCCCATGTCTGTTTACAACTGGATCACAATTTCTTCTGTGGGGATAAGCAGAGTGGTTAGTTTTATTTAAAGTATGGCAGATGTAGGAATTGCCATCAGCACTTATAGAATCATCCTCTGTGCCTGTACGTGAATTTAGGTCCCCGCAGAGGAGCACATTTCCCTGGGCCTGAAAATGGCTTGTTTCTGTTTCCAGAGACATAAATGTATCCTCTGTGTAGTATGGTGAATCAGCGGGGGGTATATAGATTGCACAGACAAAGAGGTCCTGTTGTGAAACAAATATATCTTTCTTAATCTTTAACCATATGTGGTATTTTCCCGTTTTTAAGATGCTGATGTGTTTGTCAAATTTTGATTTGTACCATAGTATTAAACCTCCAGAGTGTCTTCCTTGTTGTACCGAACTAAGTTTTTGTGGTGGTAATATTATTTCCTTGTAGTTTGGGGGACAATGAGTGATAACATCTTTTTGCCAGGTTTCAAGTAATATCATTATATCTATACCTTTTATGCTTTCTTGGAATTCTAGGTTGTTACATTTTACGCCAAAGGCTGAGGAGTTCAAGCCTTGAATGTTCCAAGTGCTAATGGAAAGTGAGGCCATAGTAAATATCAACAACTAAATGTTCACAATGAAATAAACCTTTCATACTGCATACTATTTAGATTGAAGTGTTGAATGTAGATACAGTATGACAGCAAAACATATTAAGTTAACAGTAGGTGCATACAGTAGGTAAATGAACTTTTTTTTTTTTGAAGTCTTGGATGTGTCCTAAGTGAGCTTGGAACAGATATATAGGAGCATTTGTTTGATCTCACCCATTTTTGGCGCTCCATCACCTTTCAGCACTTCTGCGTAGCTTGACTCCAGTGTGGTGGGCTCTGCTGCATGCTGGTGTTCCTGGTGCAACCAGGGGGTGGGGGGTTGTTGGGTTGGGGGGTGGTTTCCTGGTTTGGCATCGGGGTAGTGTTGGTGGTGATGCCTAGGCGCTGGGGGCCAGTGGTTTGCACTGGAGGGGTGGGGGTGGTCTGGCATGGGGCGTTGTAGGTCTGGACTGGAGGGGGTGTATGCTGGATGTGGAGGTGGGGGGGCGCGTCTGGGACAAGGTGCTGGGCGCCAGTGGTTTGCTCTAGGGGGAGGGGGGTGGGCTGGCATTGGGGTTTGCCGGTCTGGATTCGAGGGTGTGTATGCTGGGTGTGTAGGTGGGGGGCCGGGTCTGGGACAAGGGGGGGTCATCAGTGGAGGGGGTCTCGGAGTGTCGCTGTCCCTTCTGGTCGTCGATGGTGGGTGCTGTGTGTGGGCTCCCTTCGGCCCTGGGCGCAGGGGCTTGTGGATGGGTCCTGTTGGTCCATGGTGCTCTCTGGGAGGAGGGTGTGGTCGCGCTGTTGTGTTGCTGCGTGGAGGCGAGGTCTGGGAGCTGGTGGGTCCATCGGCTGCAGGTTGTCTGCCAAGTGCTGCATCCTTAAGCGCTTTTGCAAACTTCCCCACTGCCCTCCTACTAAGGTGACACTGGTCGTAGAGGTCGCGTGTGGAGATGTTGCAGTGGTGGGCTACGTGCACGTTGGGGAGACGAGCACAGTCTCTGGTGATGTCAGCATTCACCCTCTGAATTGTTGTAGGGTGGAAGTCTTTGCGGGGCAGAAGAGTGGACACGGTGACCTGGGAGGTGGGGAAACTCTCGGCCGCCTTTTTTGCCAGCCTGGCAATGAGTCCTCCAACTCGTTCCTGCTCAATTCTCAGGTCATTGGTGCCTGTGTGTAGTATAATGTGTGCTGGTGAGCCGAATTCTGGGTCAGAAAGGTACCGGAGGGCATCCTCTACTTTTGGGCTCCAGATTTTTGATACTCTCAGTCCAGGGAACAGTACCTGCTCATGGAGAAATTTTCCATTTGAGTCAATCAGGATAGCCACTTCAGCTGTTCTGTCCAGTTTGGTTGTTGTAGTTGTGCTTTGCTTGTTGCCAGGGGTTGTTGTAGTAGTTGTAGTCTCAGCAGCAGCTGGTGTGGGTTTCT
>NC_085865.1:50030977-50038477 GCF_034702125.1 Engraulis encrasicolus
CACTTGCCTGATTATCATCGACTTTCAAACCTCTTCGAGACTTGGTCTGACTAAGAGCATAACAATTTACGTTTCCCAAACGGCATGGTTGACCCAACTCCCTAGGTTTGCTATTGGTTGACTGGTTTCCGACAAAGTGGGTGGAGTTCCCAATTCTTCTGGAGATCAGAAACGATATTTACATTGCTCTTGGCCTGACTAGAAGCTACGCCGAAGGCGTTGCGTCACTAGGAGGGCAAGGCCTGGCTAACCTTTCATATTTATTCGAGCGATTTCAAATATATCCATTCGAGAGAGAGACCCCTCTTTGACATACCTACAAGCAAGAGAGCCCCCAAATAAGATCCACTTTGTTTACATGCCCAGTGAGACAACTGTTTACATCCCTCATGGCAGAGAGAAGCCGAGATTATATCTATCCGAAAGTACCTCCATTCACACACACACAAGAGAGAGAGAGAGTGAGAGAGAGAGAGAAAGAGAGATATTTCAAATCCAAACGGAGAACTATCCATTGTTTACATCCTCATTGAGAGCCGTTACAGCCCCAATGGGAGAGAGAAGCCGAGTTTACATCCATGCGAGAGAACAACCGCTCACATCCATATGTTAACATCCACGAAAGACAGAGACCCATTGTTTACATCATTATGAGAACAGCATTGTTGTTTACCAAATGAGAAGGGGTAGCCGTGGGCTAAGTGTTGAGGAGATGGGTTTTGGATCAGAGGGTTGCAGGTTCGAATCTCACCCTTGACCTCTTCCTTCACCTCCATACATGGATGAAGTTCCCTTGAGCAAGGCATCTACAGGTAACTCCACATTGCCACAGCCTGTAAATGACTCTAAGTCGCTTTGGTACATCTGCTATGAGAAAGGTGCCATCTGCTATCCAGGGAGTGTCAAAGAGTACCAAAAATACACACACACAAAAAAATCTTTTTGGAGACTGAGAAAAGAGATGGACAGAGGGGTCACTAAAAGTGACTGACGGGACAAATGAGAAGCTGAGGGGCACAGAGAACTCACTGAAGTGAGGGAGAGTCACAGAGGGCATCAAAATTCACCATACACACACACACACACACACACACACACACACACACACACACACACACACACACACACACACACACACACACACACACACACACACACACACACACAGACAGACAGACAGACAGACAGACAGACAGACAGACAGACACACACACACACACACACACACACACACACACACACACACACACACACACACACACACTCAGAGGGCAGTGGAGTAACTTGGTGACTCTGAGGAATTCAAAGTGACAAAGGCTACTGTATTGTAGACAAGGGGGAGGGCTAAGACAGGCTCACACTATGAAACAAAAACTAATCATTCACAACCAAAACAGGTTTCAAGGTTACCAAAATGATTTTACTGAAACAACTTTCTATAGTCTCTATAACATTACAGCATTATTTAAAGGTAATATTTTTTGCAGTTTATTTCCAGAAGTCATGCTGCCCATTCACAAATGTCCTTTTTCATGAAGACTTACCACCACCAGCAAGTATTCATTATGACAGGGAAAATTGCACTTTTCATACATGGGTCATTTCACGTGAAATCAGACGCTTTGGGACCCGACCGATCCGGATTTCAATCATACTTGGTGTGCCTTTTTAGTAGCAAGGTAGCACCCCAGAACTGCATTGGTTTGAATCTGACACTAATATTAAGGGAGAAACAGACTAGGAAAGGTTCACATTTTAGGGTAGGACACTATACATTCAGCCTTGAATATATCAGTCAGTGTTAGTCACAAAAAGATGCCTGTGGTATTGTTTGAAAGCTCTTTTCTGGCTCTACATATTACACAATCAGCTTGGAATATAACAACTCTCAGAATATAAATTATGATAAATTGAAAAATTAAAAATTGAATATCTAAAAAAACTATATTTTAAAATGGCCAGTTCCTTGTCCAAACGTAGCCGGCAATGTCATTAGCAACACCTCAAATGCTGGTGTTCGGTTCTTTATTCATTTCAGAGAGAATTTGACTCACAAATATGGCATCATACAGACCACTTACTAATAATATGGTAATACCATAGTAGCATCACATGACAAAACAAAAACAAAACAAAAATGGTCAGTTTCCATGGTCCCAGGTTTCAGAAACTAAGGCAGATGTCCATTTATACACTCAAGAACATCCATTGCCATATGTGAATGTATAGTGTCCTACCCTCACATGTGAACCTTTCCTAGTCTGTTTCTCCCTTAATATTAGTGTAAGATTCAAACCAATGCAGTTCTGGGGTGCTACCTTGCTACTAAAAAGGCACACCAAGTATGATTGAAATCCGGGTCGGTCGGGTCCCAAAGTGTCTGATTTCACGTGAAATGACCCACATGAAAAGGGGGATCTTCTGAATGGTCCGCCATCTTGAATTTCCAGAAATAGACATTTTTAACTGCAAAACTTACTGTACTTTGGTTATACTAGTAAATATTGGTTTATTATTCAGTAAACAATTATGAAAAGATGCAGTACCAATTCTGGCCATATTCTACACAGTGCACCTTCAAGGAACATATCTTGGTGACACTGGGTATCAAAGTGACAGAGGGGATCGTAGACAGACAGGGGGTAGGGATGAGAGACATCACGATGACCAGGGTGACACAGAGGCTATCACCATGACCGTGAGACAGAGAAGCCACCACATTGAACAGAGGGACCCAGGGGCAAGGGGAGGAGCAAGCGTGATGGGTGACTGTGCGGATAACAAGATTTCCGAAGACAAATGAAGTTAATATCCATCTGGACTAACTTGTCACACCAGACACATATTTGTGGTTTGGCTTTTTATCGCAGCACAGGCCTGGTGGTGTGATGGATATGGGCAGTGAGTGGGCTATTTAGTAAAACAAAACCGCAAAAAGAAAAAAGAAAAAAAAAACTGTCACTATTATTTTCTCTTCTTTTTTTCACAGAGGAGCCACCAAAATGGCCGAGGGCCAGGCAGCGGGATGGGGTCAATATGTGGCTAACAAGATTGCTAACAAGATAAATGAAGTAAAGCGCCATCTGGGCTAACTTCAATGGAGCATTGTAGAAAGGACGGTTTATCTTCAAAAACATTATAAAGACAGTGGGTTTTTTCCTCTTTTTCGCAAGTGTAGTTTCACTAAATGCCCTACTCAGTGACTTCTCTTTTCTGTGACTATTCTTCTGTTCTGTGCTTTGAATGTTTGCCTTTCATATTAGAAAGGAATAAGAGGCACACACTGCTGAGCGGTACTATGATCTTCATTAAGTTGTGTGTGTGCTTCGTGCCCTCATGTTCTTCCAGTGGACGGGCGATGCTTCTAATACTGAGCTACCACACACACACACAGACAAAGACTGTGGAACATCACAGGACCCAGGGCTGGACTGGGGGAGAAATAGGGACCTTCGGCTTAAAGGGGCTCCTCATAATTAGCGGTGCAGAACTGACTCACCTGTGGGTTTTTTTACATATCTGAAAATAGGGGCCCACAAGTGTACCTCGGGAAATGCGGGATATGCCCACTACGCCAGATGGCCAGTCCAGCCCTGGCATGACTAGACTTTGCATGGTTCCAACGAGTTAGCAGAGCAGAGTGGATTTTCAAATTGAAAATTGAGCATTCGGGAGCCAGAAATTAAAAATACTTGTTTTTCTAGGTGAATTGTGACGCCAACATAGACGCCAGAAGGTTCATTCAGGTTACATGCTATGTGCTGGTGGCCACACAATGCCACATAAAAAGTGCAAATAAAGTAGGAGCTAGAAATGCAATCAGAGAGTGCACACCCCCTGCTAATGAAGCTGTTTGATAGAACATTTGGCTATGTTACACCCTTAGTTAGAAACTGCAATGTCAAAATTTGGCCGTCCGCAATTCAATTTGCGGTCACTAGGGGCATCTAGGTCTCTAGGCTAGCAATGGTGAGGAATCTTTAAAAAAAAAATCCTGGTTCCGGATCGCCATCCGGATCACCATCAGAATTTAATGACTTGTTACTTGAGTCATAACCAATTCCAGAGATTAATAATGGAATTCCAGAGATTCTTCCAAATCCGTTCATGCGTTTTTGAGTTATCCTGGTGACAAATAGCCAAACAAACAGACAGACAAACCAATGTGACCGAAAACATATACTCCTTGGCGGAGGTAATAATGGCAAAAAAATTGAGATTAACAACGCCTCACTCACCACGTTCTACAGCAGACAAGTATTTATCAAATTGTTGTATCTTTTCCATCGCATCTCCTCCACGTTTTCCCCTACGTTAATATGGCAGCATTCACATAATGGATATGTAGGATATTTTGCCCATGCACTGTAAACTAAGATGCATTGTCAGAACACAGGCTCTCGGCACAGTTCCTCTCCTTTGGGAGCTGAACCCCCTTGTCCATCAATGGCCCCATGCAGCGTTCATACCATAATAATGCTAGCAGATAAGCCGACAAGGGGGGGACAAAGAGGTCAGTTGTCCAGGCCCCAGGGATATGGGGGGGCCCATAATTGGATCCTCATTGCATTGAATGTACTGGGTGGGGGGCCCTGTCAGAGGACTTCGTCCTGGGCCAAGCCAAAGCTGTCAGCGGCCCTGAATGCAAGATCCCTTGACATGTCATCGATACCAGGGACGTCAGCTTCAGGACATACATAACTTCCAAGTCATGGCCGATTAATTGTGGCCAAGGCTGATCATCTTTATTGACCTCAATTTTGCTCGCGGTCACTGATCACGATCGATTAATAACCCTGCCCCTAAATCACCGTAATATACCGTATTTCCATTCAGATGATGAGGTATGAAATCGTGCAGAACTGGGGTTCGATCAATCATTACAAGAGTCACATTATACTACCACACAGAACATGAGCGTGCTTCAGCTAATGTGCATTATAATGTCACTTAGAGGCAAAGGATAGCACCAGTGAACAGAAGGGGAGCAGAGGAAACACTCAATATTTTGTTACAGGTGTGTGTGTGTGTGTGTGTGTGTGTGTGTGTGTGTGTGTGTGTGTGTGTGTGTGTGTGTGTGTGTGTGTGTGTGTGTGTGTGTGTGTGTGTGTGTGTGTGTGTGTGTATGTGTGTGTAGGTGTGTGTGCATGCATGCGTGCGTGCATGCGTGTGTGTGTGCGTGCATGCTTGCATGCGTGGCGTGGCGTGCGTGCATGACATGCGTGCGTATTTGCGTGCGTGCGAGTGTGTTCAAGCATATGTCTGTATGTGTGCTTGAGAGCAAGTTAATACTGTATGCATATTGTATATGCAGCTGTGTGACCAGGGGGCTGGCTGTGTGTAGTTACGAAAGGCGGCAGGCGTACTCTACTGTAAAACAACAGCAAGGCGTCCACTTGCCCCCCAACGACCAACCGAAGATGTTCCGACTGCCCTGTTCTTCCGAGACCGGAGAGGGGGGGTGGGGGGGGGTTAAGGGGTAGGGGAGGAGGGGATCGATGGCGCACAGCTTTGGCTGAATTAATATTATTGCTGCGCTTGCAGCCGATTCATTGGGACGACAATGACAAATGAAATTGGTGGAGCCACGCGGTAATTAAGATGGCCGGGCTGGGCAGGCTCCTGCCAGGCTGCTGCTACTGCTGCAAACACACACACATACACACACACACACACAAACATATGCATGCGCACACACACACACACACACACACACACACACACACACACACACACACACACACACACACACACACACACACACACACACACACACACTTTGTTCCCGCCCGTCTACTGTTACTACTGTTTCTGCTACAACTGCTGTCACTAAGGCCCTCCACAAGGACAATGCTCTCAGATACACACACACACACAGATATACACAGACACACGCACACACACAGACACACACAGACACACACACACACACACACACGCACACACACACACAGATATACACAGACACACGCACACACACAGACACACACAGACACACACACACACACACGTTGAGTGGTTGCATACACAGCCACACAAAAACGTGCACGCGCACACCAGTGGCGGTATTGGGGGGTGTGATGTTGGTAAGCCCAAATTCTGTAACCAAGCCAAACTAGTGGGGTCTCCCCCAGATGAGAATTTAAAAATAAAAACGCTCTTAAATTGTGAATTTTGAGCTCTTCAGACAGCTCCCTATTACTAGGCTACTAAGTCATTTTACCACGTTGCATTTTGCATCCTTCACTCCACGACTTGAAAATACAATCCAAATGTTCGCGTTGCATCTTACAGCAACACTTCATATGAATGCATTGAACAGAAAAACACATCACCACAGTCATCATTCCAGAAAGGCTGTGTTCCTATTCTGCTAGGTAGAACTAATAGAAATGAAGTCAAGAGTGGCCACGAACATGCCGTAGTGACCAAGGGACACGAGAGGTGCCAAAAACTTGCGTAGGCCTACCGTTAACTTGAAAACAGGCTACGGGAAAGACAGACACCTGCCCTTCTGAATAATTTGAACCCATCCATGGGTGAGCGAGGCAACCCGTTCCTAAGCCACAAGCTTCATCAACAACAAACAGGACAAATATGACCTTACCTTAAAATGTTGTCTTCTTGACCGCAGAAATCCCAACCTTTCACTTAATCCACACGTTTTCAAAATCATTGTCCACGTTCCCGTTTGTAGTCCTTATCATAGTTAATCAAAAAAGGCATATTGTGCTGCGGTTTAGCTATTCGGTTAAACTAACTGACTTGTGTGGTTTGTGTTATCAGCATATTATTCATTCGCTTCTTCGTGATATGTCCCAAAGTTCTACTCCATGATTTGTTCACATCCAAAACACAGACGTTTCCTGAAAACTTTGATTGTAGTTCAAATGTGTTGTCTTCGAGTTTATCATAAAAGCAACTGGCTTGAGTCAAAAATGTAAATATCACTTGTGCCTGAGCTCTACTTCCTGTATCCAATGTTAACGTAAGTGTCAGATCGAGTTATGATTCATCAACTCATCTGTCAATCATATTTTCCGGCGCGCTATTGGTATAAGCATAATCATAATGTGCTTCAAAAACTGTCGGGGCATCGGCGGAAAGCCAATTAAAAAGTCTTTTAGAAATTGTGCTTCATTTTCTGCAGTACCGTGTTTCACCATCGCTGTTAAACAGTGTTTCTCCATAGCCACTGTGGTGTCGCTGTTTAACCAGTTTTATCAGAACCGGCGGTAGCAGACAACACAGACAGCTGAATCAGGATAACAGGAAGAAGTGTTTAAATTCGGATGTTGCGTTTATCGCTTTTATATTGGTAAGCCGTGCTTCAAGTGCTTACATGAAGAACCACCTCTGGCGCACGCACTCACACACACACACACACACACACACACACACACACACACACACACACACACATATTGAGTGGTTGCATACACAGCCACACAAAAACGTGCACGCGCACACCAGTGGTGGTTTTGGGGGGTGTGATGATGG
>NC_085865.1:50058477-50060977 GCF_034702125.1 Engraulis encrasicolus
CTCAATACATTCAATGTACTCAACACCCAGTTCTGGGGGCCCCTTTGTCTACCTGGGCCCGGGACAACAACTGACCCCTTTGTCCCCACCTGTCTGCTTCCCTGTGTGTCAGTATTCCGGGTTTTGCACCAGCTGTCACCGTCAGAGGTACGGAGGTGCAAGGCAGGCAGGGAAGGCAGGCAGGCAGGGGGAAGCAATAGAAGCTGTCTGTCTTGTTTGTCTGTCGCCGATGTTTACACTCTTCAAAATAAATGAAAGCGACGTTATTTTCTGCCACTTTTTTTTTTTGCTGTTTTGCTTGTCGCACCGGAGAAAAAAAACATGCCAAACTGTGATTCCAAAACCACAGCGTGCACCATAGCAAGGCATGAATTTAAAACGTACTTCTACACCACTAGCATGTATCAAACACATGCGCACGCATAAACAAGACACACACACACACAGACAACACACACACACTCTCTCACACACACACACACACACACACACACACACACACACACACACACACACACACACACACACACACACACACACACACACACACACACGAGTGCACACACACACACATAAACACACAGGCACACATTTCGCTGGGCTGTCACTCAACGCAGACTTTTTTCCTGACAGACAGTTGAGCACAAGGGCTCCGCTGGGAAAAGTCAGAGTTTCGGGCACACAGCACCATCTGGGTATTTAAGGAGACGTACTGTAGTGTACTCTGCTACGACTGCACAGACTTCAGTCCTCAGCTAAGAGTCGCTTGACATTACTAGCCATTGGACACAACGGTACACAACATCTGTCTTTACTATACAGACACACACACATCTCAAATCACAGCGTATCTGACTGACATCAATCACTATGCAGATCGAAATCACGATCCATCTAACATCTCGACGCGCCTGAATTAAGAATGCATGAATGCGCAAACAAATAGCATTCCTTTGGTTTTTTATGAAACCCTTAGCCTCTACAAGCTGGGCACATTTAAGCTAAATGTAGCTCACACACATTTCTGTCCTGATCAATAATCTGAAATACTAGAAATGCTGCCCATTCCAAAAAATGAAAAGGAATATTGGGTCTTTTTTAGTTCACTTATTGCTCTTTTTACGTGCACTAAGACATAGCTGTTTGGAGATGGCCACATTCTCCTGTTCTTATCTGGTGGATTGTGACTCTCCTGAGACTGCTATCCATCTGAAGTCCCTTATGTTGCCTTCCAGAGTGGTGGGAACTAGGCTGTTTCTGACCTCCTACAGCACTAGCTGAAAAGTGTGTCAAAAGTGAAGTGAAAGTACACAAATAACTTATCTAAATAACCAGTAGCAGGGCTTGACACTGGCACCTGCCAACCAGCCAAATGCTGGTAAAACTTGGCTGTGGCTAGTAATATGTTCAGTGTCACTAGCCAATTTGGCTGGCAGCTTATGACATACGCCTCATAGTAGCCTATATTCTGTTTGCCCCTTGTGTATCATTTTTTTGTATTTGAGTTCAAGAAAAAGCTCAGATGGCCAAATTCTCAGTTTCTATCTTGATTGATATACTCTCCATGTAGACAATGCTACACTCATCTTGCTTTAACACCTTATCTTCTGAGGTTAGATGCAGATCATGGGAAAAAAACAATATAACAATATACAATCTGTGGCTGGAAATGTGCGTCAAAATGGCTAGTGACTCAGGAAAACCACTAGCCACAGTGGCTTCTTTCCAAACAGTGAACTTGTCAAGCCCTGACCAGTAGACCTGTGTACTTTTCTTACGATCAGCTCTGCACTGGTAGGATCAAATTTGTGGTAGGTGCTTGTTAGGTTTTTAGTGTTTTTCAGTAACAACACAGGCTATCTACCTGATTAGATACAATATGGAAAATGGTGTAACTATGTAATGTTGTAATCATGTGCTAGTGTTGTACTGACACCATGAATTTAAAATTTACTTTTACTTTTACTTTTTCCTACAGTACTAGCTGAAATGTATGGGAATGGCTGTTAAAGCGGAATGTTTGAGTCGCGAGCTGGGGCTACATCAAGGTACGACGACTTCATCACACTGAAAATTGTGATGTCAACAATGGCAACAATGGCAGCCAACAATGGCAGAACTCAATGGCGGGAATAGTTTATTCAAGAAATTTCTCAGAAATTATCATTCTGTGGACAAATAAAGTTGAATAGGACAGGTTAATGGTTGCAAAAATAAATTCAACCATGAATTTACTTTTACCTTTACTTTTGGCACCTCTGTTAAGAACTAACACACAGAGCCTAAACTTGGAAAAAATGGGTTACCTACTTTATGTAAAACCTCACCTGTATGTACCTGACACTTTGACTCTTAATGAGTTGGGGCGTGATTCTCAGCTGTAAGTTTCTACGCCTAATTCATGCGCTCCCACATGCTGCTTCACACGTGCAGATAGGCCTACAACCATGGACTTCACATCACGCAAATACTGTAAAACATTTGGTGCTTATTTCTTCAC
>NC_085865.1:50065977-50070977 GCF_034702125.1 Engraulis encrasicolus
TCTCTCTCTTCTCACCCTCTCCCTCTCATCTTCTCCTCCATCCCACTCTCCTCTCATCCCTTACCCTCTCCTCTCGTCCTTCTCTCCCTTCTCACCCTCTCCCTCTCCTCTCCTCTTCTCCTCCACCCCACTCTCCTCTCTCCTCTCCTCTCTTACCATCTCCTCTCATCCTCTTGTCCTTCTCTCCCTTCTCACCCTCTCCCTCTCCTCTCATCTTCTCCTCCATCCCAATCTCCTCTCATCTTCTCCTCCACCCCACTTCCCTCTTTCCACTCATCTATTAGAACTATCTCCACTCCTCCACTCGTCTCTCTTCACTCATCTACTACCCTCTTTTTCTCTCCACCTCCACTTTCCCCTCTCCTCCCCTCCCCTATCCTCTCTTCTTCTCTTCTCCTCTCCTCCCCTATCCTATCCTCTCTTCATCTCCTCTCTTCTTCTCCTCTCTTCCCCTCTCCTCTCCTCTCCTTTACCCTATCCTCTCTTCCTCTCCTCTCCTCCCCTATCCTTCCCTCTCTTCTTCTCCTCTCCTCCCCTACACTCTCTTCTCTTCTCTTCTCTCCTACCCTATATTCTCTTCCTCTCCTCTCCTACCCTATCCTCTCTTCCTCCCCTCTCCTCCCCTAACCTATCCTGTCTTCCTCTCCTTTCCTCTCCTCTCCTCTTCACTTCTCCTCCTCTCCCATCTGCCTCCCTTCCTCATTTCCACCTCTTTCCATCTTCTCTCACCTACCATCTTCTACACCCCTCCCTCCCCTTCTCTCCTCCTCCACTCACCTCCCTCCTCTCATCTACCACCCTCTTCACACCTCTTCTCTCCTCCTCCTCCTCCACTCTTCCCCCTCTCCTCTCTTCCTCTGCTCCTCTCCTCTTATCTACTACCCGCTCCACCCCTCCCCTCCTCTCCTCTCCTCCTCCGCTCTTCTCTTTTCCTCTGCTCCCCTCTCCTCTTACCTACCATCCTCTCCACCCCTCCTCTCATCCCTCTCCTCCTCCGCTCTTCTCTGTTCCTCTGCTCCCCTCTCATCTCATCTACCATCCTCTTCACACCTCTTCTCTCCTCCTCCACTTGTCCCCCTCTCCTCTCTTCCTCTGCTCCTCTCCTCTTATCTGCTACCCTCTCCACACCTCTTCTCCTCTCCTGCTCTACACATCCACCTCTCCTCTCCTCTCCTCCTCTGCTCTCATCTACCATGTTCCCCAGTCCTCTTCTCTTCTCTACTCCTCCTCCACTCCCAACCCTCTCTCTTCTACCATCCTCTCCACCCCTCCTCTCCTCTCCTCTTCTCCACTGCTCATCCACCTCTCCTCTCTTCCTCTGCTCTCATCTACCATGCTCCCCACTCCTCTTCTCTTCTCTACTCCCCTCCCTTTCTCGTCTATCATCCTCTCCACCCCTCCTCTCATCTTCTCCTCCTCTTCTCCACCGCTCATCCCCCTCTCCTCTCCTCTCCTCCTCTGCAAAGGCCACCCCAGAGGAGCCAATGCAGAACCACTTAGCTTTAATTGCCATCAAGAAGAGTTTTTTGGCTATCGCCAGAAACTTTCTGATGTAAAATATAACATTTTTTTAAAGTCTAAATTCGTCTCAATTTCTCACTCTGTGAAGTTGTGAGTAAAGAAGTTCAGGAGGTAGTTTCATATACACACTCTCAAACACGCATACAGACACACACACACACAGACATGCGCACACACACACAAGCTGATGCGTAAATACACACAAATCTGTACACACGGGCACATACACACACACACACACACGCGCACACACTCACACACACACACACACGCCCGCACAAGCACACATTTCCACATGCGGGCACAAACACACACACATACACATACACAGACACAAGCACACACACACACACACACACACACACACACACACACACACACACACACACACACACACACACACACACACACACACACACACACACACACACACACACACACACACACACACACACACACACACACACACACACACACAAGCACACAATTGCACACAAACACACACATAATATCCCTCTGCAGGAGACGGATTCATTTTGCAGGAAGTAGAGGAGGGCCCCAAGCCAGGCTTTGTCCACTTGCCGACAGATAGGAGTCCAGCTCAGTTGCCTACTACAAGGCAGCACACACACACACACACACACACACACACACACACAGATAGGAGTGCAGCTCAGTTGCCTACTACAACGCAGCACACACATACACACACACGCACGCACGCACGCACGCGCACACACACACACACACACACACACACACACACACACACACGCACACACACACACACACACACACACACACACACACACACACACACACACACACACACACACACACACACACACACACACACAGATAGGAGTCCAGCTACTCCAGTTGCCTACTACAAGGCAGCACTCCCTCTGACCAGCATGTCTCTTGGATGAGTAAGCACTTCCAGAGATGGGGTCAAACATTTCTTCTATTCAACAGCACAGTCACCAACGCCCCCTTAATACACATACAAGCACACATACACATACACATACACACGCATACACACTCTCTCACTCTCTACCACACACACACATACACATACACTTGCACACGCACAAAAACTCTCTCTCTCTCTCGCTATAGCTCTCTTACTCTTTCTCTCTCTCTCTCTCTGAGAGGACTGGTTAAATCTCTCTCTCTCTCTCTCTCTCTCTCTCTCTCTCTCTCTCTCTCTCTCTCTCGCTCTCTCAAACACACACACAAACACAGACACAGACACAAAAAGACACACACACAAGTTTACGGACCCTCATGGCTCTGCCGGGGCTAATGGGGTCCGGGGGCAACCAATAGGAATGGGACCTTTGACACCTGTGTCCAAGGAGAGAGCCCATACAGCAGATGGTAGTTAGGGGCCATTTCAATGATGAGAAGTGGCCTTCATACAGCACCATAATTATAGGGGCGTCTTAGTCGATGGGGGAGTGACACTCCGCGTTACTAGGGCCCCGAGTACAAAGGGGGGGTCACACAAGGAGTCGGTCATTTCATTTCAATTGGGGGGGAGGTCAGGGTGTCCAGAATTTTGTTTTATGTCCCTGAACAAAAAAATACCAGATACATTAATTTTGTGTGTGGTGGTGCTGGTGGTGGTAGGGGGGGGTATTATTTTACAAGACCTGTTACATTTGGCAGGCTGTACACACCTACCGCTGGATTTATTGGTAGATTAGCTGCTGCTACAAGTAGTCAATGAGAGGACTGACGGTCTGGTCATTGGTCTCTAGCGCGTGAAATGTGAGCGAGCGAGCGCGACTGACAGGATTCTCTCCTCTATTCTCGAGCTTCTCTTCAGTCTATTCTGTCGGACTGTCTGTCGGTGTGTGTGTGTGTGTGAGGCGCGCGGTGTTCCGTTCCCTGGTTAGGGCGCTCGTGGGAGGGAGGGGGGGGACGTGTCCCTGGGTGACAATCAATCTCTTTTTCAAAAACGGCTCGGGAGACCAGAGCGTATCCAAACGTTGCCCTGGGTTTCCACCGAGCACCGACAGACGAGAGAGAGCTAAAGAGAGAGAGAGAGAGAGAGAGAGAGCAGCTCTCACGGGAGCCGCGGAGAGCCACCCAACAGCAGCATCTCCACGGCGAAGTGCATAACGCACTCACAGTCTCAACAACAACCACACAACAAGCACAGTCACACAACACAACACACTAGCGTTTTTAACGTAGCGCATCGCGCAAAAATCTGACAGCAACCCGTTCGGTTTCGCCGCGAGAGCGAAGAGCCAGAACAGAAGCTTGCGTGTGCGCGTGAGCATGTAACGGAGCAGGGAGCACGAGAGCAGAACAACAGGACGGACCTGTTGAGAGCTTCGCACTCTTCTCCCTCCTCAGACGAGACAAGATGCTGAAATGCACCATCCGCCTTTACGAGGCTCCCCGAGACTAATAATCACTTCATTAGCTGGCTGTTAAAACACACACTCGCGGTAGTTTAAATAAGAAACTAATTAAAGTCATTAGGAAACACACAAAGGAGAACTGAACGTCGGAATGATGCACTGGTTTTCCATCAGCCTTACAGATTTCTCACTTCCAATTAGGTCGGTGCCCTAAACGAAACGCGGTTGGTCACTAGTCCGTAACACAACCCTTACAATTCATACGAAAGTGCTGCGTATCTCCCATGCCGACACACTGTATCAAACTGTAGACGTTGCGGCCAGCAAATGCACAGCCACACTGTCATTTTCGCGACACACACCACCACCAGACCCTCGATCACAAAAACTTGCTCCTCTCCGTTATTCAGAGCCGCATCGCAAGAAGAGCATCGCCGCTGAACGCTTACGACGATAAACGCGGGTTTTAATGAGCAGCTGGACTAGTTGAAACACGACGCATGTAGTAGTAGTAGTACAGTAGCTTTGCTCCTGAAAGGCGCAAGAGGAGAGGGATAGAGAGAAAGAGAGAGAGGCTGTGGAGAGGACTACAAGCTGCATTGCGTGTTTTGCCTCTGCGCTAGCCCTGATTGCTCGGGGCAGGATGAGGTTACCTCTGGAAAGCGATGCAGTGCTCAAATGAATAGCTAATAAACGCAGGGATGTAGAAGAATATCATTATCCTTCTAACCAGTGCTTTGCGTTGCGCTTACTTTTTAATTTCATTCAGGGCACTTCCAACAACACCGCGTATCTTTTCGAGGCCATAGCGCAATTATCAAAAAAATAATCCGACTCACGGACACAGATTAATTATTAGGATACTGGATTTGTTCTCGTTGTGGTTGGTTTGTTGGTTCTACTTTTACAAGGAGACCCCGATACTCCTCTGCTGCTACACTTGTAACCGTGACAAACGCTGTCAGAACACTTCACAAACTGTGGAACAGTGCAACCTGCCATTAGATTCAACCCCTCTCCAATAGTCAACGCACATTTCATCTCTTATGTAGCCTACGGATGTGTTGCTCCGTAGAAGCCGTTCGATTTAAAGCCCTTTAC
>NC_085865.1:50085977-50135977 GCF_034702125.1 Engraulis encrasicolus
CCACAAACTCCACCCGTCCCCCATACTCCACCCGTCCCCCATACTCCACCCGTCCCCCATACTTCACCATTCCCCATACTACACCCCCGTTCCCTCAGGGGTGGAACTTGAGTTTTTTTCCCCACCAGTCACGGTGGCAGGTAGATTTCAAAATCTACCAGTCACTCACTGTTTTTACCAGTCAAAGTGACTGGTGGGTTGAAAAATTCACCAGTCACCACTGAAATGTACCCGTCATTGGTAGGTGAACGGGTGCCTATTTCCATCCCATACTCCAAGTGATTGCTTCCATCCCATGATGCCGCAGACTAAACAGACTCGAACCAGCTTCACCACAACATGAACATTACCAAAAAAGAGAACAAATGAGCACGCACACACACACACACACTTGCGCACACACACACACACACACACACACACACACACACACACACACACACACACACACACACACACACACACACACACACACACACACTATACTGTTGGTGGCTGTTAATTACGGCTCCCTCCTGGAAGTCTGTGTGTGTGTGTGTGTGTGTGTGTGTGTGTGTGTGTGTGTGTGTGTGTGTGTGTGTGTGTGTGTGTGTGTGTGTGTGTGTGTGTGTGTGTGTGTGTGTGTGTGTGTGTGTGTGTGTGTGTGTGTGTGTGTGTGTGTGTGTGTGTGTGTGTGTGCGCGCGCGCGTGCGTGTGTGTGTTTGTTTAATTATGCCTCCCTCCAGGAAAAGTGGCGGTGGCTGCTGGGCCCCCAGGGGAGAGCTTTCATCCCATCAAACCCCACGGATACACACACACACACTCACGCACACGCACACACGCACACGCACACACACACACTCGGATACAAAGCTGAGCTCCCCCCATTTTTGGCAGCCGCAAACAGCACGCCGCCCCGCTCCGCTTCAGTCTGTTCTGTTCTGCTCGGCGCCGGCATTGGACTCAGCACCTGCCAACACGTGCACAGCAACACATAGGCTGCCTACAGGAAGGGAGCACACACACACACACACACACACGCACACGCACACACACACACACACACGCATGCACACATGCACAGATGACAGAGATCTCAAAATGACAAATGAACATATTTTGCTGGTTGGGAATGATGTACCTTCATTGGGACATACCAATGGGCCGGTATAGTTGTAGAACCGCGTATCAAGATTTTTCTTCAGTCTGTTCCGCCAACCTGTCAACAGAGCACAGCACAGCACAGCACAGCACAGCACAGCACAGCACAGCACAGCACAGCATGCACAGCGCAGCGCAGCGCAGCACAGCACAGCACAGCACAGCACAGCCCACCCCACCTTTCGTAATATATGGAATGCACACAGACAACACAGACACGAGTAATTGAGAAATGAACACATTTTGCAATATAGAACTTCAAATAAAAATATTGCTTTTACAAAGTACTCTGACTTTGGATTTAGCACAGCACAGCACAGCACAGCACAGCACAGCCATATACTGTGAATCCTAGTCACATGTGGAAAAAACATTAGGCCACTGATTTGACTTTTATTTGCAAAACTATATGTATTGGTATTTCTGCTTAAGAATGAAATGTAAGCCTATAGTATAAGGCATAACATGAAAGAACAAAAACAACATCTCCATCTCTACATTAACCCATTTTAGCCTGATGCAGTGTACGTGTTGTTTGACCTGTGGCTCCTGGAGCGAAATATGCATTTAGGCTCTTGAGATTTGAGGGTTTTTTATTTAAAATGGCATGTTATAGCTAAATGAACGCATTCAAATGCAAGATGAGGGTCCTAACTGTTATTTATGTTTTAATGCGCTTGGGAGACTGAGATATTTAGGTTTTAATAAGCAGAGGATACCTTTTCCCAAATCTGGCTTAGACATTAGGCAGGTGTTTTTGCAGGTGCCTTAAGCTAAAATGGGTTAACCCCTTAGCACCAAGCCTATGTTGTAACCTTACTTTCACCACTATTGCTGTATAATGCAGCTATTTGTATCCGCATCAGTCCACAACAGTCATCATTTTCAAGAAGTCTAAATAATATTTGTGTGTGTGTTGCTGTTGACTACTTATTTGAGTTTTATTGATTATTGGGTCAGTGGTGGGGAATAACTTCCTCTAGTTGCAACTGAAATTGGATCCTTGAAGAAGGACGGAACACACACAGAGATGGCAGACTTCCAGAAAACGAAAAGATTCTACTCTTGGCCCCACATGCGATTCAAACAGCTAGGGCACTGACTTTTACGCCTGAGACCCAGGTTTGATTCCGACCCAAGATCATTTCATGATCCTCCCTTCTCTCTCTCTCTCTCTCTCTCTCTCTCTCTCTCTCTCTCTCTCTCTCTCCCTCTCTCTTTCTCTCTCTGTACTTTCATGTCTCCTCTTCAACTATCCTATCCAATGAAGGCAAGAAGAGCCCAAAATATTAAGTAAGTAAAAAAAAAAGATTCTGCTCTTTAGAATGGAATAGAGACACAGATGGGAGAGTTCTAGAACTAAAGTGATTGGGCCCATGACAAAGGGTCGGAACACAGACACAGATGGCAGAGATTGACTCCGAGGAGCAACCCAACACACTATTGCACAGCGATGAAGGACTAACGTGTCGGAAACATTGTGCAATTGAAATATATTGAAGCATTAATCAGTGTTGCAGAACTAAGACAGATTTAGGGACAAAAGAGAAATAGAGAGAAAGAGAGGAAGTGAGAGAGAGAGACGATGCATACATGAACAATAGCATTTGCTCCACTACAGCAATGGAAACCCACCTCCATCTAGAGAGAGAGAGGGAGAGAGAGAGAGATAAGAGAGAAAAAACAGAGAGAGAGAGAGAGAGAGAGAGAGAGAGAGAGAGAGAGATTCTGTCTCTTGTCATTCTCCATCCTTCCCAGTCTTGGGAGGTTGTCTGTCTGATATGTGCATTGCACCCGTGCAATGCTTGAGGGGTTGAGGTGTGTGTGTGTGTGTGTGTGTGTGTGTGTGTGTGCGTGCGTGCGTGCGTGCGTGCGATGTATGTGTGTGTGTGTGATGTATGTGTGTGTGTGTGTGATGTATGTGTGTGCGTGTGTGTGCATGTTTGTGCGTATGAGGTGAGGGTGTATGAGTGTGAGTTCCTAGCGGGTGTTAATGTGTGTCTGAGAGAGGGAAGGGGCTGTGGGTGTGTGTGTTGAGGGATGGGGCAGAGTGATGTCTAATTGCTAATATCTCTTCTTCAAGTGCCGATGTCAATCCTCATTGAGAGAGATGTGAAAAGGGGTGTGCATGTGTGCAATGTGTGTGTGTGTGTGTGTGAGAGAGAGAGAGAGAGAGGGAGAGAGAGAGAGAGAGAGAGAGAGAGAGAGAGAGAGAGAGAGAGAGAGAGAGAGAGTGAGTGTGTGTGTGTGTGTGTGTGTGTGTGTGTGTGTGTGTGTGTGTGTGTGTGTGTGTGTGTGTGTGTGTGTGTGTGTGTGCGCGTGTCCGTGTGCGTGTGCGTGTGCATGTGCATGTCCGTGTGTGTGTGTGTGTCTTTATCTGCATGATGAAGAGACGTGGAATCTAGAGCTAATTGTGTGTGTGTGTGTGTGCGTGTGTGCACATCCCTCTCCACATCAAATTCACTCCTATGCCCCTTCAAACGAAAAAATAAATACAACACAAACAGGCTCAAGCAAACACACACTCACGTACACACAAACACACACATTTAGATATCGTATTCTCGAGTGTTGTTCTTGTATTTTATTTTAGGGCTTAGCATGACAAACATTTCAGCCTAAGCCTTCTTCAGCGTCTTTCCTGTGGCTTAGGCCAAAAGACATGCTTAGCCACTAAAATAAAACCAAACGAGAACTACACTCGAGAGTGCAGCAACTCTACAAAAAAAGTACAGTTCTGTTTGCTCGCTCCTGAAGACTAGTAAGGAAACAGTTTGGAGTTGAGTGCACTTTCTGGATCGCTGTAATAGTCACTGAAAAGTTAACTGCGATAGTGCTGCACTACTATGTCATAATACATGGGCCTTTAGTAATGTACCAGAGACGGTATGGGTAGGAGGAGACCAGTCAGTGGTGTAAGCGTCCATAGAAATTAATGGTGAAGATTTGTAACGTAAATATGGCGTCTACCCGCACATCTCCCGCCTTTCTGGCAACAATAGCCAATTACCTGCTTAGTTGCGCTGTCATTGATCCAATCATCTCGCTGCATCTGCGCGCAAATTGTTGCGCATGCGTAGTTGTGAAAAGCTGTTGCTCCCTTGCGATTGTGCAACTACTGCGCCTTCGCTCTGTCAAATAAAACGTGGGAAAAGTCACTTAAAAAGCTTTATTTTGACTCACATGACACAATTAAGCATTCTAAATTGATCAACTTTTCACAGCGGTTTCAACCATATGGTCTTCACAATCGTCCTATACTCAGTTTTCCCATTCAATTTTCACATTGACTCTCAGATCTGGTCTTACTAATCACGAAAAAGCACTCCAGTCCAAAGGCATCGCCAATATGGCGCAATATAGCAACCGTATGTCCTAACTTATTAGGGGAGTACCTTTGAATGTACTACGATTTGGTCGTCATTGCCATTCTGGTAACAGACAATTTACAACGCTGTGTTTTAGTAATGGATTAACCTGAGGAGTACATAACAGCTGATAGAGTGCAGACAGTATTACATTACATTGCATTACATTGCATTTGGCAGAGACGGTTTATAACCAAAGTGACTTTCAAAAGAGGACCTACTCATAGCCAACATCACTAGCAAATACAAAGTGCACAGGAAATATACAGAACAACAAGTTCAGATGCAAAGAAGGGTAAGTAAGTTTTTTGTTGTTGTTGTTTTTTAGATTACACACACACACACACACACACACACACACACACACACACACACACACACACACACACACACCATGTTAAGAGCGTGGCCCGGGGCTATGTCAGCTCAAACATTAGTCTAGATACTCACGAAAGAGGAGAGTCTTTACTTGCTTAAGGCTGCAAGAGATGTGCTTAGTCTCGCTGCCTCTGGGACACCGTTCCACCACTTGGGTACAACAACGGAGAACAGTCTTGTCTGGGAGTACCGAGAGCGACTGGAGCGACTGGACTGAAGCGACAGTATACTATCAGCCACTGGGGCTCTAGATGCGATGCTCAGAGCTCATAGATGTCCATGAAAGGTATGGGGCAACCATGGCTCAATGGCTAGAGTCAGAGATTCTTTAAGTATATAGAGATATGCCAATGTAATAGGTTGCTATGGGCACCTAACAGGACCAGGTTCCGGTCTGCCTAAAGGGGCGTGTCATAATACTCCTAGCATTGAATAGAACAGTCCTTAGGTCTGCCTCGGTCTGCCTAAAGGGGGATTTCCCCCACTCCCCCTTGCAATAATAGAACCCGGAAACAATGGGCCAATGGAACGTCTCTCTCTCTCTACTCTCTCTGTTAGAGTGCTGCTCTTTAGATCAGAGGGCTTCATGCTCCCTTACCAGCACATTCATCCATGGCTGAGGTGCCCCTTGAGCAAGGCACCTAATCCCATTTTGCTCCAGGACCTGTAACCAATACCCTGTGCCTAAAATAACAGTAAATTACTTTGGATGACAAAGCATCAGCAAAGTGTAATGTAATGTAGTATAGATGTGATGTGGAGGTGTGAGGACTTAATCTCTGGAGATTAGGCTTTGGTGTTTGTAGATTAATGGGGGTGAGGTGTGTAGATTATGCCCAAGACGCACAGGTATCTTTGTGTGGCAGAGGGATTGAATTAAACGGGCAGAGCGATTAACCGGCGGCGAGCCACTTGACTAAGTGGCTTAAAACCAAGTGACAGGAAGCTTGTGGGTTTCAAACCAATGTGAGTCAGACTGAGGAACGAACACTTGGGTGTGTGTGCGTGTGCGTGTGCGTGTGCGTGTGTGTGTGTGTGTGTGTGTGTGTGTGTGTGCGTGTGTGTGTTTGTGTGTGTGTGTGTGTGTGTATGTGTGTGTGTGTGATTAGCAAGCAACAGGAGAACAGCAGGAGCTGTGATGTCTTTGCCTGCACACAACATTGGCAACAGGGTGACCACACACACACACACATGCACACACACACGCTTTTCTGTTATCCTTTGAACACACCATGCATCTGGGCGCACACAAACACACACACACACCCACACACTCCTGTTAATGTAACACCCCTGTGCACATGGGAGCCTGATCAAATACTGGACAACACACGCATGCACGCACACACCCACCCACCCACACACACACACACACACACACACACACACACACACACACACACACACACACACACACACACACACACACACACACACACACACACACACACACACACACACACACACACTGCATCGTATCACATCAACATGAGCTTGGAAATGTGAGGATCACGCCACAGCTGACTGCATAATAATTGGTCTGTGTGTGTGTGTGTGTGTGTGTGTGTGTGTGTGTGTGTGTGTGTGTGTGTGTGTGTGTGTGTGTGTGTGTGTGTGTGTGTGTGTGTGTGTGTGTGTGTGTGCGCGCGCGCACGCGCGCATGTGCGTGTGTGTGTGTGTGTGTGTGTGTGTTGTGTGTGTTTGTGCTGTGCTTCTGCAAAAGGAAAGGCTTTTTGCTGCAAAGGGTTGATGTGTGTGTGTGAGGGAAAAGAAATTGTGTTATTGTGAAAGTCTGTAATATAGCAGTCCGAGTGGTTGGGGTGGAAAGAAAGAAAAGAAAAGAAAAGAAAAGAAAAGAAAAGAAAAGAAAAGAAAAGAAAAATATAACATATTGCTGATTTTGTCTGTATTTGTGTACTGTGTGTGTGTGTGTGTGTGTGTGTGTGTGTGTGTGTGTGTGTGTGTGTGTGTGTGTGTGTGTGTGTGTGTGTGTGTGTGTGTGTGTGTGTGTGTGTGTGTGTGTGTGTGTGTGTGTGTGTGTGTGTGTGTGTGTGTGCACGTGCACATGTACAGGTGTGACTGAGAGAAAAAGGTGAGGTGTGTATGGTTTGTCAGCAAAAGAGAGGTACCATATTGCTCAGCAAGAGAGAGAGAGAGAGAGAAAGAGGGAAAGACATTGGTATCTCAGCATTATAAATAATCACTCAAAGAGCGAGAGAAGCTTATCTATAAGAATCAGCCCTTGAAACTTTTAATAAGTGACTGTGTAGCTAAAGCACGCAAACTGACTTCTTGTAAATTAAAGCTGTATCTGCAAATGTATCTGAAATATCATAAATGAGAAATAGGGCATGCCTTTTTTATGAAACAAACGTGTATGAAAGACTATATGATAGACATTTTATATAGTCACCAAACAAAAAAGCAGTTAATCAGACATAGATGTTTATACAATGGGAAAGACACACATTTGTTTATGGATGAAGCAGGTTAAAGAGATTGACAGCCATGAGGCCATCTCATAATTTGAATGTTGTGCAGTTTCATATGAAACATAAAATGTTTCGTAAAGCAATCTTAGACATTACATTTACAATCCAATTAAGTAATATTTTCAGGGGACCTAGTGAAGGTGGGTCTGTTGAAAAGGTGGCCGTGTTCAATATATGCCTAAAGTGCAAGGAGAAGTCCAGGGGTTTGTTTCTAGAAAGCATAGTAACCTGTTAGCAACTTGGGTAGTAGCCAATGGGAAATTGCATGGCAAACAACAAAGAAGCTAACATAGTTAGCAACTATGCTTTCAAGAAATGCACCCCTGGTTTGTGTTCAAGCGCCAGCTAAGTGTAATGATGCACCCACAGCTGCATCCACCTTATTCCTGGGGTCACTACTGTAGCATCGGAAAAGGGTGCTATTTCCGCTTTAGCTGAAGACACACGTAAACAAATGGCCCACCTAAGCCGGTACTTTCTAAAAGTTTGGGTGAAACAAGTTATTAAGAAGCTTGGGGAGACGTTTTTTCCATTGTTAGTTGCACAAATAACTCAAACAAACTGTATGAGTGGAATGTTATCTGAGGCCATTTTTCCATATCGTTCTTCCAATCCGTAACAGGTCAGTTGTTCCAGGCTCAAAATTGGGTCCTCATTACATTGCATGTATTGAGTTTGGGGCCCTCCAAGATGATTTTGTCTCTGGCCCGGCTAGTAGGCTACAGCTGTCAGCAGCATAGTATGGCATGGCTGTCCTTAGGAGTCACTTTCTTCATCTACTGTCAGTACTAGTGGCGTGGTAAAGTGCAATGCCCCTATACTAGCTGTGGTGTGGAACAGGTCCCAGGACATGGTCAATTTATGTCAGCTGTCATTTAAGGCAGGGGTTTTCAATAGGTGAGGCGCGCCTCCGCCAAAGAGCGCTTGGGGAGGCGCGGCAACACATGAAGAAAGGTGCACTTTCTGTAAATATCTAGAAGCCTAATGAAATGCACCCTTTCTACTACCACTACAACAACAGAAGTCAGCAAAAAAGGGGAATCAGAAAGTAGAAACATGACCTTGTAGGCCTATGTGTTATAATTCAATTCACCTTTACTTTCTTAAATAATATTTTAAGTTCGGGTGGCAATTGGCGTTATTTGGAAGTAAATTGAGACCAACGACATGGCGCGAGCACTGGAGGACTGCCTGTGCTTTACCCAATTTTTATTCTTGAAGAACAGCCAGCCAGCGAGTGAGGGAGGGGAGAGAGCGAGCGAGGGAGAGAGAGACGAAAAGATTAAGCAGAAAAGCGCAGGTATGAGAAATTAGAAAAAAAAAGGTGACGTACGTGACGGCTCGTGCCATCACTCCCACCCAAGTACTGCTTAGAAGTCCTCGTGCACGATAAACAATCTTAAGGATTTGCAATGGACATTTTGAAAGCTTCAGTTAGTTTGTAAACTTCGGAGGGAATTCTGCGACTTCAAGGTACTCAAAACCACCTCGAAGTCGTCAAATTGAAAAAAAAAACAGGGAAATGTTGGATGGCAGATAAAGGTTCATGCTTTCTAGCAGTCCAAAAACAATGTGTGTATGCCTCGGAGGCATGACGCCTCGGCAAAGCGAAGTTTTTAATGAATTGTAGTAGTAGGACAGCAGCGCGCGACAAATTCCACATCAACGTTTGCAAATTAAATGTGAATAAAAAATGATGATGATGGCGTGACCGTTGTGACGAGGATGTGAGGAGGGAGGATAAATTGACACTCATGCAGTTACTCCTAACTTCAGGGCTCTGTGAGCGTCCGAGAATCCGCTCAAGCAAGGCTTCAAGTGCAGGGTGACTTGCGGCTATATCGCTTCTCCTCTGTAGGCTACAACCCGTAATCGAACAGCTTTGCGCATCAAAAGCATGTCGTCATTATTTTCAACCATTTGACTGTTGGCTTGGCTTGGCAACGAAGCAATGATTTGGACAGGCCTTCTGTTCGTGATGTTACTGTAACAGTAGCCTCCATTAAGATGAAATATTATGAAAGAAATGAAAAAAGAATTACAATGAAAATAAATACAATTTAATAATAATAATAAAAAACATGCTGAAAAACATGTAGTACCTATTATAATATATAGGCTATCAATTGTTATTGAAACAGAAGTTCATTTTGCCTTGAACAAGACTGGTTTAAATAAGGACAAGACATAGCCTACATGTGGGCCTAGCACCATGGAACTATTGCACATTAGTAGCACCATGCATGTGGAGCATCAGACAGTCATGGGTGAGCGGTTAGGGCGTCAGACTTGCATCCCAGAGGTTGCCGGTTCGACTTCCGACCCGCCAGGTTGGTGGGGGGAGTAATCAACCAGTGCTCTCCCCCATCTTCCTCCATGACTGAGGTACCCTGAGCATGGTACCGTCCCACCGCACTGCTCCCCATGGGGCGCCACTGAGGGCTGCCCCCTTGCACGGGTGAGGCATAAATGCAATTTCGTTGTGTGCAATGTGCAGTGTTCACTTGTGTGCTGTGGAGTGCTGTGTCACAATGACAATGGGAGTTGGAGTTTCCCAATGGGCTTTCACTTTCACTATCAGACAAACAGTACAGTGAGCCTGACCCCACAGTCACAGATTCAGGTATAGGCAAGATGACATCACATCACACATCACAAACACATCACATACACTCTGAAACGTCTATTTGAGGGTAATAATTGATAGGCTAGTCTTGGTGTAAAGTGTGGGTGGGTTGTGTTTTTTTTTGGGGGGGGGCCTTGGTTGTCTTTATCTACTCCAAGGGGAGGCTCACTGTCAGTGAAATTGAAAACCCCTGATTCAAGGCATCATGACTAACCATGGCTCTACCAAGACACTCCGTTGTCGTGCCACATACAGAGGACAATAAATGAAGGGTTTTGTTGCAAAACGGTGCGTCCACTATTTTTGACTTTTGCATTTTATTATTGGAAATGACTGTTCAGAAGTCCTGCCACCTATGTGTGAATTCCTGCCATTTTTTAAACCTCTAGAAAATGCATTTTGCAATGCAATGCAATGGAGTGCCCAATAAAACAATGTAAATTTCCCAACATTCTGCAAAATGGATATACACCGTTTTGCAACGAAACCCTTCAAATAATACACATACAATATAACAGATTACACAAATGTATCCAAGTGTATGTCTTTCATCCAATTTAAATATTATCTGTGTAAGCCTACAGTACGCACAATAGTAATAGTGGTGGTGTATAATGGAGTTATTTAAAATTAATGTGACAGATTAACAGATCTACTGTACGTACTATGCTTTCATTTCCAGTAGGATAGATAGACCACTGTAATGGTCTGTTAACAGGCCTGTCCAAAAGGACCAATAAATTACTCTCTCTCTATCTCTCTCTCTCTCTCTCTCTCTCTCTCTCTATCTCTCTCTCTCTCTCTCTCTCTCTCTCTCTCTCTCTCTCTCTCTTTCTCTCTCTCTCACGCATACACGCACGCACACACGGATGCACGCATACACACGCATGCACACACACACACACATGCAGACAGATACCGGTGAGCGTAATCATACCCCCATACATCCAGAAAAACACCATTAAAAAGCGCCATGCAGCCCCTCTAAAATGTTGTTGCTGGAGCACAAGGGAGAAGAGAACATTAGTCCTATTTTTAAAACCTCCTCCATCACGCAGAGTTATAAAATAGATATCACTGTTCACAGACTACACAGTCACGTGCTATCCATCACGAAAGCTTAAGCACTAGATATGGATTCATATTTCAGATGCTTGTGAGATACACATACAAAACAGAACTTGTACGTAAGTATATCACATTAGCTCTGGACTTCCCAACTCTATTAAAGTAACTTTAATTAATTAGCTCCAATTAAGTAACTCTAATTAACTTATCCTGAGTAACTCACTGTAATTAAGTAGCTCTTAATAACTTGGAAAGTGAGGCATCACTGAACTAATAAGCCAGCAAAGTCATGAAGTACCATTATTTTACTACTTTTGGCCTATCTATCTATCTATCTATCTATCTATCTATCTATCTATCTATCTATCTATCTATCTATCTATCTATCTATCTATCTATCTATCTATCTATCTATCTATCTATCTATGCATATCTGTATATCTATCTCCGTGGTGAAAGTAGGCACCGGTGTAACATTTACAGCCTGTGTAGTACCTGTAAGAGAATAGGGTTAATGCTGGCCAAAAACCCGCATTTGAAAATTGTATTAAAGTACAAAACATACAACAAAACCATACCGTTTGAGACAAGTGTCCTATGAAGAGAATAGCTCAAAGTTACCCGAAATTGTCATGCAGTGATATAGATCTGTAGCACACTGGTTTATTTTGTTTGCGCTCTTTCTGATGTTGGCATTGGAAGGGCGGTTGTTAGGAAGACTTGCACAAAACAGCACCGGTAAGACATGAAAACTACTTTCACCCCTGATCTATCTGTAACTGATGCAATCTAGCAGAGGTCAGTGGAAGAATGGAAGCCTAGTAAACTAGCGCCACCCACTGGCGGTCAGTTTTTTGTTTACCTCTGACTGGTCTAGCCTTGATCCATAGCCTTGAATTGCCCTAAATTACAGTATTTCTCAATTGGTTTTGTACATTTCTCGAATCTCTCTCGCAATTTGCAAAACATAAAATTCATTCTCAAAACAGCTTTAACAAATGGCAAAACACAGTGGATAACCTGCAAAATCGAGTCTCTTGCTCAAAACCCTTATTTGTCTTTCAAAATCAAGTTTTTTGTGTCAATGAACGTATCAGCGCCAGCAGAATGGTTAGTCATTGTGTCATAGTGTATGGACAAGCTAGTCAATTTCTCATGTTGTCAATTGAATAGTACACTCTTGAGGATCTTTTCTGAAGTGAAATGTTGTTTAGATTGGATGGGAAATGTTGTAAATTCGGCTTTATATTACATTGATCAGATAAGATTGAGATAGTTTCATGCATTCAGTGACAAAGCTTTTTGAGTGATATGACAAAAGCAATTGATAATGTACGAAATCACTGAGAATTGTACACAGCCATGGCATGGTGGACAAGAGCATTTGCTATATGCCAAAAACAATGAGAAAATGATTTGACCATGTGCACAGGTACTGTAACACCAGGAAGTCACAATTGAACAAAGACTTTTGAGAATCATTATTCTGTTGTGAGAAATGTACAGAACCAATTGAGAAAAACTGTAATCATCCAATCTCACATTTAGTCTGGTTTATCAGGCTAGAAGAATGTTAGCAAGCCTCTTGAATAGAGTTGGCAACTCCTGGGTTAAAAGTAAGGGACAACTCATTGGCGCGTAGGGTAAGGTAGGCAACAGGGGTTGTGGGGGTCCTCCCCCAGAAAATGTTCTGTTTCTCAGATGCAATTTCCTGCATCTTAACCAATTCTAGGGCGAATAATGCCAAATCCCATCTGATTACCATGTACCTGTATTCCATTGACATTTTGAAAACTACTGTTGGGGTGCTGTGGCGCAGCACGCTAAGTAAGCTCCCCACATTTGGACTTGCATGCCCTAGGGTTGCACCCAGGGTTTGAATCCGGCCTGGGTCATTTGCCGTCCCTACCCCATCCCTCTCTCCAAATTTGCTTCCTGTCACTATTCACTGTCCTATCCGAAATAAAGGCGAAAAAGCCCATAAAAAATACATTTAAATTTTTTTTTTTTAAAAAGCAAACTACTGTTGATTCTCATGGCAATACGGGACATACTGCGTCCCCTTTCCGCTCAATAGTACCCATACTTTTCTGTCTAAATAGGAGACAATTCCGTATTTCAAGGGATGGTTGGCAACCCTACTCTTGAAGCATACATGCAAGGGCACTGAGATATTATAGGCTACTGTACGTACGTCTGCCTACTGATGGACTAAACATGACCCATGACAAGAGTCGTGGTGGGTGTTTGTCTGCATGGCATTGTCAACAAGCCTGGCTCTTTCAGCACGCATTTGTTCCCCCGGGGGGCCCACGTTGAAAGCTGGGCAGGACGACTCTCCTCCCCTTTAAGCTACGTTCACACAGGTCGCTGCTAGTTACTAGCTTCTCGCTCGCTCGTCTACTCGCCACTCTCTCTCATGGAACGTTCGCTAGACCTTCCCGCGGCTTTAACTGCCATGGCCACAGGTGACAAGTACCGAATTCTGCATTTCAATTGGTTACTCGCTTACTCGCCTCGCTCGAAGTTCAAATATTTTCATCTCAGGATCCACCCACATCTAGGGTGACGACCTGCTAATAGGTCCAAGGTGGGACAAGGGATATGCTTCTGAGGGACAATGTGGGGCAGACCCTGGCGTGCACGCTGCACTCACAGTGCAGTTTTTGCCAAATTGGTAGCTCATGAGGACGTATAGGCTACTTTGTAAACCTTTAAGGACCTGTAGCCTACATTTTGAAATAAACATTTTAGCAAGCTACAACATCACAGCATTTGAGGGAAACACTTCAACATTTGGATGTAGCAATTCTTAGCTGACAATTCCTGCTCTTTTGTTTATTCTGTTACAAATGAAAGGGGGGTTCGTAATGGACGCAGGGTGGCACAGTTGAAATATCTAGTTCTCTACTGTAAATTGCAGTATGGGGAAACAGCTTGCATGCAATAAACCAACCTAGGTAACAATTCCTGTTTCACTGACGCATTCTGTGTCAAAAGTCATGGACTAGTGTCTGTTTTCACATTGATCTAAGGTGGCAGAGAATTGTTGAACTCTCCTAACTGGTCAAAAAGACAGCCTACATTTCTACACACTTGATTATGCGGGACAAACTGTCAGTTCGCGGAACACATTATTTGGGCTTCAAACACTGTGCACGCACGCGCTACGGACGACGGGTGGTCCCCCTACCCACATCCCATCACTTGTATACTACTCGCCTACTCGCCTCCTCGTCTCGCTGGAACACATAGACATTCTATTCACTTAATTCGCTGAGCGAGTAACTAGCAGTGACGTGTGTGAATGAGGCTTTACTACAGATAGTGTCAAGAGTGGGATGGCTTGCCTTGATGCTATCAGAACCACACCCGCAGTGTGTGAGTCAAATGAGGGATAGGTTGACCCTGCTGTGAGGGACCAGACCGCAGTAGCCTGGGAAAGCCCATGCTGCTTTGCACAATCGTTCCGATCTGAAAGACAGCATAGATTCTATCCATCAGCGCGACACCAGATCTTGGGCTGCTTGGGCTTAGTGGAAGGGTCGAAAGGCGGTGACCACAGTTTGGTTGAATAGATATAACTGACATAATTGGCTATGGGTATATGCTAAATGACATATTCATAATATTCAATATTCAATAAATGCCCATGGGCAATTATAAACCACACCTTTCCTACAAGAAATTGCAACGGTAGTCTTACCTTACCTTATATACAGTGGTGCTCATATGTTTACATACCCCAGCAGAATATACGCTTTCTTGGCAATTTCTCACAAAGTATGAAGGATTACACAAAACCTTTTTTTTCACTCATTGCTAGTGACTGGCTTAAGATATTTATTAGCAATCTTCTGTGTTTACTCTTTAAAAAGCATGATCACAACCCAAACTACCCAAATGATTCTGTTCAAAAGTTTACATACCCTAGTTTCTGATGCTGAATATGGCCCTGTTTAACATCAGGGACCGCTCTAAATTGTTTGTGGTAGCTGTGGATAAGGCTCTTAATGTTCTCAGATGACAAAACAGCACATTCTTCCTGGCAGAATGGTTGTTTCCTATAAAATTATTGGGTGTCTTGCTGGAACCTCACATTTGAGGTTTCCCCTAAATGGCTCAATGATGTTGAGATCATGAGAGTAAGCCGGTCACTCAAAAACATCATTTTATTCTTTCTGAAGCTAATGACGGGTTGATTGGCTTTCTGTGTTGAAATATTGTCATGTTGGCATGTCCAAACAATGGACCATGTGCAGTTTCAAGGCTGATGAGTGTCAAGTTTCCTCCAGTATTTTCCACAGGGCAATGTATTCATCATTCTGCGAGTATGGACCAAAAGTAATAGTGCATTTGTAACTCAGATGTCCCCATGACATCAGTGGTCCATGACCATGTTTCACAGAAGGGCATGGTGTAACTTTCATCATAGGCTCCGTTGACTGTTCTCCAAATGGTACTGTTAATAGTGGCTGAAAAAAGTTCCATATTGATCTAATTTATCCAATTATAAATTATTTGGTGTATCATATGCAAAATAACATGTTTGCATTTTTGTATTAATGGCTTTCTCCTGGCAACCCCCAACAGCCCATCTTTCCTCAAGTGCCTCTTTGCTGTACAGTTTAAAACATTTTTTCATGTTGTCCTATATTTCACCTGAAGTTATTTTTTGGTTGTCCTATGCCTCCTGAACAATTTCCCTTGCAATGATCATTGCAATGCAATGATACCCTTACCCAATGCTTTGATTCCAACCGAACCCCCTCATATTGTATTTCTGAATTGGAATTCCAACAGTGACAACATGACAATATTTCGACACAGAAAGCCAAATCAACCCGTCATTAGCTTCAGATAGAATAAAATGAAGGTTTTTGAGCGACCATCTCACTCTCCTGATCTCAACATCATTGAGCCACTCAGGGGAAACCTCAAATGTGAGGTTCCAGCAAGACACCCAAAGATATTATAGGAAATAACCATTCTGCCAGGAAGAATGTGCTGTTTTGTCATCTGAGAACATTAAGAGCCTTATCCACAACTACCACAAACAATTTAGAGCAATCCCTGATGTTAAACAGGGCCATATTCAGCATCAGAAACTAGGGTATGTAAACTTTTGAAGAGGGTCATTTGGGTAGTTTGGGTTGTGATCATGCTTTTGAAAAAGTAAACAAAAAAAATTGCTAATAAATATCTTAAGCCAGTCACTAGCAACGAGTCAAAAAAAGGTTTTGTGTAATCCTTCATATTTGGTGAGACATCGCAGAGAAAGCGTATATTCTGCTGGGGTATGTAAACATATGAGCACCACTGTAGGTGTTAACCAGGCAATGAGTGCAAATGGATAGTGATAGTAATAGGTATGGAATGGTGGAGAACAGTGTGTGGGGCATCCTGAAGGGCAGAGGTATGGTGGGAGGTTTGTCGTGAGCGCCTCCATGAGTGATTTGCCAAGTTTCCCAAAAGGGTGGGTATCGTGATGGATTGATCTTTAGTGGTTGTTGTATGTGTGCTCTGAGGACCATGTTACCTAAACAAGCCTGAATGTTGTTACTATGGACAGAGTCCCTGTCCTCAGTCAGGACTAAGGTGACCTGTGTGAAGCTGCCCCCCCCCTCAGACCCAAGATGCTGAAATAACACTGCAGAATGTATGTGCTATGTTTGTGATGTTTGTGTTGTGTTGATAGTGCTGTAAAAAAATGTTTGCGCTATTAAGGCTTTTGAGTAATTTAAATACTCATATACTCATACTTTAAAAATAAATTACAAATATTTTTTTCTGACCTGTGACATCACGCAGCACCAACCGCCACCCCTCCCACATCCAAATTTCTACAAAGTAGTCTCAATCGAAGGCAATTTGTTTGTGCTCAGTTGTGCTGTGAAAATTAACTCTTCAATCACATGTTTTGTAAAGTTACAGCCGTTTTATTTTATTATTATGTTATTATTTCAGCATTTTGGGTCTGGGGGGGGGGGCAGCTTCACCCATATAGGTGGGGTGACTCTCCTCTGCCTGTCTGTCTAACTGCCGGCCTCCCTGCCTGTCTGTCTAACTACTATCCTGTCTGTCTGTTCATCGGTCTGCCTGCCTGTCGGTCTACCTGCCTGCCTGCCTGTCTGTCTGTCTATCTGCCTATCTCGCTGTCTGCCTGTCTGTCAAACTGCCTGCTGTCTACCTGTCCATCTGTCTGCCTGCCTGTCTGTCTGTCTGTCTGTCTACCTAACTGCCTGTCTGTCTGCCTGCCTGCTGCCTGCCTGCCTGTGTGTCTATCATTCAGTCTATCTGTCTTCACCTATGCAGGGTGTGTCTACTAGCTCTTTCGGATTTGTGCTTCTGACCTCAATACCTGACCTCAATATCGTTTCACTTCCTGGTTGAGTGATGATCAACCATTTCATCAGATAGAGCCTCATGTGCACTCCATTTATGTTGCTTTGCTGCGTGTCAATTTTCTGAGTGATAAATCAGTACACTTAAAATCCATTTTTGTTGTCTTTTATTATTTCAAGGCTGGATCCAGCCATGAACTAATAAAGTACAACACAAAAGGATTTTAAGTGTGCAAACTTCTCACTCTGAAGACTACAGTCAGCCTTTGCCCTGTACATTTTCCTGGGATCTGCACAATCTTCTCCTTGAACTCTGCTGCATATCAAGCCTGCATGATGCTATCTTTATAACGATGAAAAACATTGAGCTTTCATACAGAAGGCCTGTTACAAAATGAAAAAAAAATCCACATGTGTTTGGAATTGATTAGATTTTCTCCATTACATTTCTCATTTTATCTGTTTTAATTGAGTTTCTATAACTTTTATTGTTATTTATAATTGTTCTGTCATTTATGCTTGAATAATGTTTTTTAATCTGTTTTTCCAAGCAATTCAAGAGTCGCTGAGTCATCTGCATGTGCAAAATATGCCATTCAAATAAAATTGCTTTGTTTTATGTGCTTGCAGGGTATGTATCTGTGTTACTGCCGGTGTCTATGTGTAGGCCTATGTGTGTGCATGTGCGTGTGTGTGTGTGTGTGCGTGCGGGCATATCTCTGCGTACAATTGGTAGCCCAAAACATATAGTAGTTGTTTTTCAAACAATCTGAAAATTCAATTCGAATTTAAACAGAGATTAGGAGAAAGGTTAAAACAATTTAATTGCTTTCATTTGCATGTGGAAATTGGTTCTATGTATCTTCAAACATCAGAATGTCTAATTAGCTCTCACTGTGTGTGTGTGTGTGTGTGTGTGTGTGTGTGTGTGTGTGTGTGTGTGTGTGTGTGTGTGTGTGTGTGTGTGTGTGTGTGTGTGTGTGTGTGTGTGTGTGTGTGTGTGTGTGTGTGTGTGTGTGTGTTCGTGTGTGTGTGCGATATTTGCCCTATTTCCCATGTGTGTATTGTGTGTGCATATCTCGTGTGTTAATTTGCTGTGTGTGTATGTGTGTCTGTGTGTATGATGTGTAGGCCTGTTTGTGTGCTATGTTGTCCAGTGTGAGTGTATTTTTTTTCGTCAGGGGTGTGTTATTGTGTGATATTGTCCAGCGGTGTGTGCGGTCTGTGATTAGCATATGTTAATTAGCGGTGGGCTCAGACACAATGGGCCATTGACACGGCTGTTTTGAAGGCCTCTGCACCTGTCCGCGCTCCGCACAGAGGTTAAACACGCATTAAGGGCAGCCAAAGAGAGCGCGCGCACACACACACACACACACACACACATGCATACGCACGCACACGCACAAACACACACACACATGCATATGCACGCACACGCACAGACGCACACAAACTCATATATTGTTGAGCCAGAAACACATTTGCATGTGTATGTCTCACGATGAGAGTGTCTGTCTATCAGTGCGTGTGGGTGTATGTTTGTGTCTTTGTTTGCGTATGTTTGTGTGTATATGTGTTTATATGTGTGTACATGTGTGTTCTGTGTGTGTGTGTGTGTGTGTGTGTGTGTGTGTGTGTGTGTGTGTGTGTGTGTGTGTGTGTGTGTGTGTGTGTGTGTGTGTGTGTGTGTGTGTGTGTGTGTGTGTGTGTGTGCACGCGTGGCTTTGTGTCTTTGTGTACGTATGTATGTTTGTGTGTTTGTATATGTGTGTGTATATGTGCATGCATACATGTGCGTGCTGTGTCTCTGTGTGGGTGTGCGTGTCTGCCTGCACCCATGCCTGCATACGTGCATGCCTGCCTGTGTGTGTGTGTGTGTGTACGTGCTGTGTGTGTGTGAGTGAGCGTGCGTGTGTGCGTGCCTGCGTGTGTGTGTGTGTGTGTGTGCGCGAGTGTGTTATGTCATTAAATCATGAGCTCACTCTGAGTCATGCTCTGGAGCCCGGTGCAGTGAGGACTCTATGTGTGTGTGTGTGTGTGTGTGTGTGTGTGTGTGTGTGTGTGTGTGTGTGTGTGTGTGTGTGTGTGTGTGTGTGTGTGTGTGTGTGTGTGTGTGTGTGTGTGTGTGTGTGTGTGTGTGTGTCTGGAGTCCGGTGCAGTGCGGACTACACGCATGTGAGTGCATTGTGTGTGTGTGGGTGTGTGCGTGCGCATGGGTGTGTTTGTGGAGCTTGCTGCAGTGTGCACTCTATGCATGTGTGAATCATGAAATGTCGTCAGGGTTACATAAACTACATCTCCCAGCATGCACGCTGTCAGCATACTAATATAACTCCTCTCTGACTCATAATCATCACAGCCAGAACTGTGTGCTTGGTTGCATGGCTGTATGAACTCTTGTAACACTGCAATAAGTAATAGTGTAATAAATTATTACATAATGCGGTGACAATTTCCGCACTATGTAATAATTACGCATTTCGTAATACATTTCTTGAACGCATTTCGTAACTACTTTTTTCTCATCATGTAATAAATTATTACATAATGAGGAATTTATTACGAAATGCCGCTGCTTATTTTTTTAGGATGGAAATTTAATAACATGGTGCATTATGTAATAATCTATAAAATATATATATATAATTACTAATGCCAACCAATATTTTATACAGTATTAACCAGGAGCACTAACAAACAGCTTATAGTTGAAAAAGGGTGTGCACAGAATAAAGTTTGGCTTGTCCCATGTAAGAGAGGCCTTGGCTTGATTCTACCAGTATATGGGGGCGGGCCTTGTCGTCATTAAGTTGGTATGCACCTTTGGGGAACCCCTAATTGACAACCCATGAAGGTTGACATGGTACTGTGCAGCACATTGTTATCTCTTTGACCGGTATGACTGAAGCCAAATTATAGGTTGCGCAAAAAAAATGAATGCGTTTTTATTACAGTACCGTCTTATTCGTACGATTTCGGTTCGCCGTCTCTATGGGAGTCAGCTCATTGACTGTCAGCCTGACGAAGACTTCAGTAAAATCACTACTGAAAGGTTGAAATCGCTTTATGAGTCACACTCTCTTCGGCTGTAGCGAGTAGGGTGTAGTAGAGAGATGGTTCCCTCATCTCACTGTAAGAACCAGGGACATATACATGTCCTATTGTTCTTATTCGCAAGATTCCGGTTCACAATCTCTATGGTAGCTTGCGATTACTCCCGGATCACATGCTGACCGACCACATGAGAAGGACATTCCATAAAGTCCCCTGTATGGACAGCGCGCCCATCACCCAAGGCCTGTGGTGGACGAGCCCAGAACCCTATGTACCAGAGCCACATCAAGCCGGTTGAACCGGACAAAGGAACAGGGGCTGACCCAGCCAGCCTCCCTGCATAGCTCCGAAAAAGCGGCACCTCTGAAGAACTTGAGATCACGCGCGTAGAGTGCGCCCTGACCTCTCCCTCTACATTAGCCCACCTTAGCCTCGCGCACCATCCTACGTACTTCCGCCAAGAGACTTGACTCCGCACTACGTCTGGTAACTGTTTTCTGTGGAGTGATGTTGAGCGGTAGGATTTGGCCGGTGTTCTGACAAACGGTCCTACATTGTAATTTTATCCTATGGGATGGTCAGGACCAGGCTAACATTACCTGGGACGTATCAGCAAATTGTGGACCCTATGTACAATCATGCAGGTTTTCTGGCATCATTCTCTCAACAAATGGACCAATCATTCAGAAACTGCATTTTATGTTTGATTGGGTCATCCTTGTTTAATGTTTGCATTTGTGTGGTGATCTGAAAATGTTAAGTGTGTAAAATGTGTAAAATAGTAAAAAACAGTAGGGGGGCAAAGACATACGCACAGCACTGTATATGAATTAACTTTTTACTTTTACTTTTGACACTGTCATGGCCATTTCTGCTTTTTGTTAAGTTGACTGTCACACCCGCCGTTCTAATTAGGTTTTGGAAAGCAATATACACGTATAAACTTTGCTACAGGCTCGAGGCACACAAGAGACAAAACACAGTACACAAATCAATAAAACAATACATCACACATTCATATACCGTATACACATTTCATGTAATGTCGGGTGGCGTGGCATGGTTTGATGTGATGAAAGATTTTTACCAGCAAAGGCAAGTATTGGATATAGGCCTATATGGAAAACTTTTGTTAGAACATCAGTGGAGAAGGAAACCTGTGGACTATTTCTGCTTTGGAATAAACACAAACTACCTATTTTGCAAAACATACATACGTTCGTGTGTAAACTTTAACTGAACCCACTCCACCAGCCTTTAGACAACGGAGACAAACTCAATCACATCATTATGTGGCCTAATGATAATATTTTTTTTTAAACATTTCCCTATGAATACAAGGGGGATAATGATTAGATATTAGATATGAATTAGATAATGTGATAATAGCACCCGCTCTGTTAGAATCCCCACCACAGGTCAGTTCCTGTGTTTATTCCAGAACAGACATGCTGCAAGATTTCTCACAAAGAGCTACACTCAAATAATTAAGAACAATATGTGTAGTAAAAAACACCAACTTTCCAACAAATTTGTTTCAACAAGAGTCCTTTAGTGTGTGGGGCCATTTGTTGCTCAGGACCAATGTAAGATGTGTGTCAAAATTGCCCCCCCCCTTTTTTTTTTGTCCAGGCAGCTGAAGTCCCAGCCTCGTAATGGCCTCGGTGGGTCACCCCTGCAGTGCTGTATACTGTATTAGCATTGCTGCTCAGTGGCGTCCTGACGTGTCACCTAGCGCGCCCCTGTAGATGTATAACCTTCATTACCCAGAATGTATGGCAATATCATGATGCCGTTCTCAACCCTATTATCACACCTCTGCCAGTGCTGCATGAGTGTGTGTACCGGTATGTATTTATGGTGTTCTGTGTGTGTGTGTGTGTGTGTGTGTGTGTGTGTGTGTGTGTGTGTGTGTGTGTGTGTGTGTGCGTGTGCGTGTGCGTGTGTGTGTGTCGGTAGCCATTTGTCCGGTTGTGACAGCTCCCATAACTCCTCCTGTCCGTGTCAACCCAATTCTGTCCGGACTGTCAGGACGGAAGTCACACACACACACACACACACACACACACACACACACACACAAACACACACACACACACACACACACATGAGCCGGCATGGACCACCGCCGCTAACACACTCCCCTCCGCAAAACTACCCGTCTGGGCAAGGGTGGGAGCAGACAGCAGCTTTATGGCCTCTGTGTGTGTGTGTGTGCGTGTGTGTGTGTGTGTGTGTGCGTGTGTGTGCGTGTGCGCATGTGTGCGTGTAATTATGGCCTACTTGGCCAGTGTAGGATGCGTGTGTGTGTGTGTGTGTGTGTGTGTGTGTGTGTGTGTGTGTGTGTGTGTGTGTGTGTGTGTGTGTGTGTGTGTGTGTGTGTGTGTGTGTGTGTGTGTGTGTGTGTGTGCCCTCCACACACCATTAGTTTTATGTTGGTGTCTTGTCTGTGCTTCTGGGTCAGTGCGGTGTGTGTGTGAGAGAGAGTAGGTGTGTAGATGTGTGTGTGTGTTTGTGGGTAGGTGTGTGTGTGTGTGGGTAGGTGTGTGTGTGTGTGGGTAGGTGTGTGTGGGTAGGTGTGTGGGTGTGGACTTGTTCATTATGGCGCTGGCTGGCACTGGGTCAGTGCCTTGTGTGGGTGTGTGTAGGTGTCTGTGTGTGTGTGCGTGCGTGTGTGTTTGTGTGTTTGTGTAGGTGTGTGTGTGTGGGTAGGTGTGTGTGTGGATATGTGTGTGGGTTTGTGTAGGTGTGTGTGTGGATCGGTGTGTGGGTAGGGTATGGACTTGTTCATTATGGCGCTGGCACTGGTTTGCCTGCTTCAGTTTTTTGAAAAAAACATTTCAGGAATTGTGCTCAAGCAAAGCCACACATTGACTGCCTCTGTTCCCTGTACTGTAAGCTACATGGGGTGTGACAGAAAATCAGGCCGGGGTCTTTTTTTTAAGGCAAGACCGGCCCGACATACATTGAGAGAGAAAATGAAGCCTGCGACAACATTCTTAGTCATGTATTAGGAGCTATTTTTACCTGAAGAGCCAAAATGAATATTAAAATCTGACTCAGCGAGGACAGCTGTGTCTGCATTAGGACTGATACCTTTACATTGAGGGGAGGACCAGGCCAAAATAATCAGCAGTCCCGCCTAGCAAATGCCGTGTATGCCTGAAGGCTAATCCAGCCTGTACTGTAAAGCTACGTTCTCACACGTCGCTGCTAGTTAATAGCTTCTCGCTCGCTCGCCTACTGCATTAATGTGATTAGAGATGCATATTATTTTAGTCTAGATTGGGACTTTGATTAGAGCATGGTACTGCTGAGGTGTGTAGTTCTTTAATTGTCTTTGTGAGGGGGGTGATGTATTTGTTTTTTTGTGACTTTTTAAACCTTTATTAGATAGGACACTGTGAGATGGTGACAGGAAGCGAGTGGGAGAGAGATATGTGGGAGAATCGGGAAATGACCTCGGGCCGGAATCGAACCCGGGTCCTCGACATAATATTACAGTGCCCTACCGTTTGAGTCACTGCAGTGCCAGGTGGTGAACGAATGTATTTGTTACGGTTTTGAATCATGTGAGTTCTGCAGTAGTGTGGCAGATTTGTTGCATGCAATTTGAGTTTAGATTGAGGTCATGGTAGATTGGAGAAGGTGGCAGTATGGGCTGTAATCTCTATGTTACTAGCTCTGCATGGATTGGGTCTTGCAAATACATTAAGAGCATACATACATTTGCGGTGTAAGAAGAACACTAACACATGATATAACTTAGCTGTACACCAGTTAATCCATTGTACGTAATTGGGTGGATAGACTGTGCTGTTACTGAAAAACACTTAAAAACCTAACAAGAACCCAGCACAAATTTGATCCAACCAGCGCCAGAGTTAGTTGATCACAAGACAAGTATAGTATATAGGTCTACTGGTGTTGGAAGAAAGTTGGGTTTCTTTTTTCTTTTATTTTTTTACTTTTACACCTCTGGTTCTATGATAGTGATGTGGGGAGTTGTGGAAGTGACTGATATTCTGGATTGCACCTGTGCACCTGTGTTGAATCAGAGTAGAGTTATTCATCCGAAAGGAAATGAATGTGTCCATGTTACTGTGACAGAGGTCATCTTGCACCTCTTCGTCCCCCTCAGGGCGCAAACGTGTGACCTCTTAATTATAATAATAATAATACATTTTAGTTGTGAGCGCCTTTCAAAATACGCAAGGACACTTTACAATCAAAACAAATACAATAACAGTAGGGAAAGTACAACAAAGCTTCAGTGAATTAACAATAGGAGAGTAATTAAAATGCAAAAATGAAATAGAAATAAAAGTGCAATAAAAATAAATGTTTAAAAATAAGAAAAAGAAGTAGAATGCATTTGAAAATAAAATAAAAATGAGGGGGAAAAATAATAAAAGTTTGGGGCCAACAACACTAAATGCCCTGTCGCCCGTGGTGCGCAGGTGTGTGGAGGGAACTGTAAGTAGGAGCGAGTCAGTGGAGCGTAGTGTGCGGGTGGTATTGTATGGGGTGAGGAGACTTGTGATGCAGGAGGGTGCAAGGTTGTGCTGGGCCTTGTATACGAGGAGGAGAATTTTGAAATGGATACGTGAATGGATAGGAAGCCAGTGTAATTGATAGAGGATAGGGGTAATGTGATGCCAGGGTCTGGTGTGTGTAAGTAATCTAGCTGCTGAGTTTTGAATGTATTGTGGACGGTTAATCAACTCTTCTACTACATCGGTTCGGAAATGGGAGGCACAGTACAATACCGCTGGACTAAAGGACCAGTCCTCCAGCCCAACGGCATCGACACTGTATGAGTCTATCGGGAGGGAGGTTTACTAACGTTCCACGCCAACTCTGCTAGTTAGCCTCCGTTACACTGTCCCCCTTAAACCTCACTCCCATCTGGGTCACGGCACCACTGTGACGGAGGTCATCTTGCACCTGTTCGTCCCCCTTGTGCGACCTCGTCAACTACATCTGTTCGGAAATGGGAGGCACAGTACGATACCGCTGGACTAAAGGACCAGTCCTCCAGCCCAACGGCATCGACACTGTATGAGTCTATCGGGAGGGAGGTTAACGTGCCAACTCTGCTAGTTAGCCTCCGTTACAGTACTATAAAGTACTCTTTTTAGGGCACACTTTTTTTAATGGTTTACTACTACAGTGGCGCTACCACATTAGGTACTTTGTAATAATCAGCGTAACAATATTTAATACCGTGTGATACCATTGTAATACCATTACATGTAACAATTTTGTACTTACATCATGTATTTGTTTTTCTTTTTTTACAACAGTGTCTCGCTTCTGTTCTGAGTTGATTGTGTGTTATTGGGACGGCTCTGTGATGGCCTTGTTGCCTCTGTATACCTGTGCTGTGTTGTAGTACGTGCAGGGGCGGATCTAGCCATTTTGGGGCCCTAGGCGAAATATAAAACATGGAGCCCCTCAAAAGTCATTATGTAGACATAACATTTCTGATATTTTAGCGTCTTGTGCCTGTTGGAGCAATATTTGTGATTTTTGTGACTTTTGACTTATTTTCTATTTAAGCAATATGACCCGAGTGGGTGGGATGATGTGCACTGACATCCTGCCTGGTGGTGCACATCATCCCGACCACGAGGGTCATATTGCTTTTATACAATAGTTCAATTGCCAACAAAATACCAGAATAAATGTTCGAATTCATGTTTATTAGTTACCTTCATCATACTTTGTTTACCTGCTCCGCTAAGCAAAGTAGTTCCGAATTGATTGTATGGTTGCTATGCAATGACGAGCTGACAGCGCCAGCGCGTAAAGTTCCATGAAACGCTGTGAAGTGCATTTCTGTGTGGACTGCGACTGGGCTTCGCTTAGCCTACTGAAATGATGCATGATAAATGAAAACACTGTGCAACTTCAACATTTTAGTTAGATGCCTAGGCCTACTTTTAAGCCTTTTGGCCGACATTGATTTTCACGTTTTTGTGGACCACAAAACTTGCTGATAGCTGCGTAAAGACACACCTCGTCTTTCGCTCTCCAGTGCCGCATGAGATCCGAGCGCTGTTTTCACACGCACAACCACACAAAACAATCCCTTGTAGGCCTATGATATCCCGATGTCTGCTTTAGGCTACTGCAGGCTACAACTTTGCTACTGAAACACTTTCATAGGCAAACGTCTGATGTGGGTGCGAACCCGAGATGGGTTCACGGTTTCCCTCCCAATAAACTAAAAGGCAACTCATTCCAGTTCCAAGCGGCCATCATTTTAAATTGCATGGCACACGGTATCTTCCTTCCAGATGCCCACTTTGTAGGCTACTATTAATTGATTTGCACGTGGTGGATGGCAAGATAGCCTAGGCTATATTTTTAAGGCATCTCTTCCTCGTCATTCCCTCTCCCGCAGCGCAAATGAGATCCGATTATAGCCTTTCTGTAGCTGTGTCAAAAAAGTGTCCGTTGTCCCGCATATCTCCAGTTTGAAACTATCTTCCGTGTATGAACAGATATTTAACGTAGGCTATATGTGTTAGATTGCCTTCAAAAGACTACGAAATAGCGGTCGCAGAGGTGTGCCAACTGCCCAGACAACTGGACTAGAATCAGATAACTTCTTTCCTCTCTGCCAGAATCCAGCTACCAACTGGGATACGCGTCTCTGTCATGCGGGCGTGCGTGCGCCCAACTTAGTCCAGCATAGAACAATGGAATAGAATGATGGTGAGTTCAAACTACGCAGCCCTGGTTACATTCACTTTCTCCGCAGTAGACTATGAGATAGAATGATGGCGAGTTCAAAATGCGCGGCCCTGGTTACATTCTATCCACGGCGGAGTGATTATTAGGTGTGATGAGTCTCCGGGGATGATGTCCACCTAGACATCATCCTCCATACCGACGCGTAGAATGCCAGTAGAACGCGTCTCATCCAATCAGATATCGCAAAATAAATTGACCGGATCTAACTATTGTATAATGACCTGTAAATGGAGACTTTTAGTTAGTTAAAATTCTTACCTGATGTTTGTTTATGTTTTATATACTTACCTTTTATGTTTGCAATCATCCTGTGTTTGTATACTTAGTCCTTATTTACTTACATGGACCTGAACACACTCTGTCTCGCCTACACACCTGTGAAGTGATTTGGCACTGTGAACCACTCCCTCCGACGCGCATTGGTGGCGCGAGTCACAGAACTTTAATTAATTGGTACACTCACAGGTGCCTGGCAGACAGAGCATGGGTCAGGATACAGTTTTCGACCGCATAGAATAGCGTTATCAAAGCTTTACTGCTTATTTCTTTGATTATTTGATGAAATGGAAAGTCAACCGGATAGTAGACAATAAATGGAAACAACATCTCAACTTTAATGTCACTCTCTGTGCGTGCTTACTCAGGAATGCGCGTCTGAAACGCCATACTCTGTCTCACGTGGCCAAGGAAAATTTGGTAAGAAAATTGCCCCCTACAGTGCCATATATATCTTCGATGACTTGACATACTGTAAGTTCAGCCATTTTTTGTGTGTTTACCACGTCTGGCTTGACAGTTGGGGCCCCTATGGAGGACAGATTTGGTCGGGACCCTAGTATAGGCAATGGCCTAGGTTTGCCTAATGGAAAGTCCGCCTCTGGGTACGTGTAGAGTAGAGTTATTAATCCCAAAGGAAATGAATGTGTCCATGTTAGTAACTAGAGATGTCCGATATTGGCTTTTTTGCCGATATCCGATATGCCGATATTATCCAACTCTCAATTTTCGATTCCGATATCATCCGATACCGATATATGTGGGTTATTTTTCCTCATAACAAATTTTAGGTAACATTACAAATCTGCTGTTGTGGAACAAAATATGCTTAGTTTTAATGTAATGCCCCACTAGAAGCATTGTCGAATGCAACAAAGCTTTCCAAATATTAACATCGTCAAAAATAGAAAAATAATTAAGGAGAAGAGTGTACAGTAATTCAAGTATTATTATATCGGTTTTGATAGGTCAAAAATCCGATACCGATATTGACCGATATTATATTTTATGCTATTATCGGGCCGATAATATCTGTGGGCCGATATTATCGGACATCTCTATTAGTAACACTAACGTAGGTAGCTGGGTTTTTTTTAATTATTATTACAGCAGTGTTGTGGTTCTGTTCAGAGTTGTTTGTGTATTATGAGGATGGGTCTTTGATGTCTTGTTGCCTCTGTATACCTGTGCTGTGTTGTATCAGAGAAGATTGATTAAAAAATGAATGTGTCCATGTTAGTAGCAAAGTACGTAGCTTATTTTACAGCAGTGTCTCTGTTCTGAGTTGTTTGTGTGTTATTGGGACGGCTCTGTGATGGCCTTGTTGCCTCTGTATACCTGTCCTGTGTTGTAGTACGTGTAGAGTAGAGTTATTAATCCCAAAGGAAATGAATGTGTTCATGTTAGTAAGACTAACGTAGGTAGCTGGGTTTTTTTTATTACAGTAGTGTCTTGGCAGGGCCTCTGACAGCCTTGGCTGGGCCGGGGACAACGTCATCTGATAGGGCCCCCCTCACCCAATTCATTCAACTCAATTATGCCCCTCCTCCCCAATCTTCCTGGGCCCGGGACAGCTGACCCCTTTGTCCCCCCTTGTCTGCTTCCCTGTGTCTCAGTTCTGTTTTGAGTTGTTTGTGTGTTATGGGGATGGGTCTGTGATGCCTTGTTGGTCCGATGCTACAGGGTTGTGGGTGCACATTATTGGGTCGATGTGATTTTGATTGTTATGGTGTATTGGATGCGCTTGTTGCCTGTCGGCCCTCACCCCATCTCCTCCTCCTCCTCTTCCCTCTCTCCTCATTCTCCTTTTCCTCCTCTTCCCTTTCTCCTCATTCTCCTCCTCCTCCTCCTCCTCCTCCTCCTCCTCACCCCACTCCTCCTCCTCCTCCTACTCTTGCCTCTCTCCTCCTCCTGTTCCTCCTCTTCTCCCTCCTCCTGTTCCTCCTCAGCCCCCTCCTCCTCTTCCCTCTCTCCTCCTCCTCCCCCTCCTCCTCCTCCTCCCCCTCTTGCACCCCAAAGCTCCCTTGCTGGGCTAATAATAGAGGTCAGACCCACCGCGGGCAGCTGATTACTAGTATAAACACCAATCATAAACGGAGAGGGAGATGGAGAGAGTAATACACAGAGAAAGGGTGGAAAGGGATATACAGACATGGAGGTGGGGTGGGGGGGTAAGACAGAAAGAGAGAGAGTGAGAGGGAGGAAGAGAGAAATAGAGAAAGAGACAGGGGGAAGGATAAGACCGGGAGGAGAAAGAAAGAAAGACAGAAAGAAAGAAAGACAGAAAGAAAAAGAAGGGGGAAAAGAAAGAAAGAAAAAGAGGTGAGCCTCTCAATAATAGCTCACAGGCCATGGCGTCAGAGCTGTGTCTCCCATTGACTGGCTTAGGCGTCACTCACGCACACAAACAGTCACACACACACACATTCACACACACATACACACGCACACACACACACACACACACACGCACACACACTCACACACACAGCGAGACAATTGCTATTTACAACCCAGCTCATAGTGACAGCTCTCTCACCCCCATTCATTCCATGCGGGTTCAGGAGAGTCACAATCACACATACAAAGGACTGCACTGTATCCAGGACAACATGGCATCATGAAAAGTAGGCTAAGTAAAATAACACAGAGATTTGAACCGTCTATTCTCTACTGTGTTTGTGTGCCATACAACACTTTTGCAAGTTAACACGTGCTCCAGAACGCCCTGTGACAGGTCAGGTTTAGGGATGGTTTTTCGTCTGGCAACAAATTCGCAGCAAATTTGCCATTTCCCTAAGGCCCTCGCCATGCTTGCTGTAGGATACGCGTGTGCGCGAACGATTCGTGCATGAGCGTAATAACTTGCGTAGTTCATGTCAATTTCACGCGCGTTAGATACTGCAACCAAACGCGTGCGTTAGGTGCGATATCTTCAAACTCGCTGGGGGCGATCGTAAGAAAGACGGCACAGCTCCATGCGAGTGCTTCTTGAGGAAACGACGATGGTGGCATTTTTTCAAGAGCGTCTCGAGCTTGTCCGAAATTATAAACATTCGATTTGCGATCATACTTCCCCGTTGCACTGCAGTATCGTCTCCTTGCCCGGGAGTCCTTTATGTTTTGTCTCCAGTGTGTTCCCAATTTCCGGATCACAATGCTGTTCTCTCTGCCCTCTGGATGACACTGACAGTATTTTGTGTGTAGGTCCACCGCTTATAAAGCAAGCATGTGCAGTCGCAGCAAGTGTTTCACTGTTCTCTGCAAAAGTAAAGCAGAAGAGACATGGCTTTACTGACAGGTTACGGTAAGGGTTAGGCATGATTTTGGTCAGGTCACAGCAAAGCATTTTCGCGTTTAGCAACAAAAATTCGCAGTGGCAACAGAAAATCGCCGACACGGCGGAAAGACTGTGCAAACCTCATCATGTGACAAAAGTGATTTTCCACTATGTTTTGGGAGCACGACTGAACTTGAAAAGGCTTCGCACCTCAATGCGGTATGCACTAGCGTGAGATACTGTACATACGTCATACATTACAAATTACCTACTATATGATTTATGAATATTTCACAATGCTACTATTGCTGGGTTAAAATTGTTACATTAGGACATTGTAAATGCACAACAAATAGGCCTACCGGTTCGTATGTTCTCTATATGTCTCCCGCTGTCCAGTCTTGCACTTTTAATGTCTGTATGTGTATTATATGAGTACTGTATGTGTACTGTCTATGTCTATACTGTCCATTTTTATACCTGAAGTTTGTCTATGTCTGCATGGGAAAGTAAGAAACGTAATTTCAATTCTTTGTATGACCAGTGCATGTAAACAAATTCACAATGAATTTTTGCATGATGCCAGTCTGTCCTGGAAGAGCTGCTGTAAAGATGGACTGCTTGTCTTAGCTCACCACCCTCTAAACCTCAACCAGACACATTTTCAACACTCTTGCACATAAATCCGCAAGAGGACACAAGTGCACCCACACAAGCATGCAAGCACGCACACACACACGCATGCATTCATGTGCGCGCACGCACGCACACACACACACACACACAGACACACACACACAAACAAAACAAAGCAAATATGCCCTGAATGATGATTCCAGTCTCAAACACATGCTAACACACAGTTCTGTGGGACATTTTTAATGTGATATTTTTCTGTATCTTATTTAACCCTAAAGCGACCGTTTATATGGGAATTATAATCAAAACACCTGTGGGGTCATTTATGACCCCGAGAGGATCCATGAGATACTCAACATTATAGTTTCCATTTCTGTTGTAATTTTCAAACTCAAGTTTTTGTATTTTGTGTCAGGGCAGGCCATGGTCAGCAGACCTAAAATATTTACAATATAAACATTCATTGTATTAAAATATATTATATAAATAAAAAGGGCACCCCTGCGATAGCCAATCAAGCATATTGTGAGGGCACCCAGGTAGCATTTCCTCTGTTATTGCTCCATATATTGTTGATATCATGGCAAAGTGGCCCTAGACACATGATAAGAATATGAAATGGAAGTCATCTTGATGATCAAAATGGGAGGAAACAAGTTCTCAGTGTAGAAATCAATGTCGTTTTTAGAATTTTCCTTATTATATGGCTGTACAAAGGCTCAAGCATCAGTTGAATCATCTCTTTGCTCTAATACATAGACATGTCTATTACATAGACATAGACATAGACATAGACATATACATATGGAAGACGCCTTTACACAGCTACAATGTCCAGAAAAAGAAATTTTGAGTGTGCATAAGCTTATATGTTTGAGACATGGTTTACCATATTCTCTGATCTCGTGATTTCATGAACCCAGAAATGTTAGTTTTTTTCAATTGCTAACAAGCGCCTACCCATACTTTGGATACTTTTTCTAAACTCTTAACGCAGAGTACCACCTACCAAGCAAAATTGGCCAAACAGTTCATTTTCCTCTCAAAAGCACACACTGTTAAATATACGCAAATAAATGCATTCATTGCTAATTGTGTGAAAAAGGCATGTAATGTGTCAACTGCATGGCAATGGAAAGCCCTTGGTGTGCTAGCTGTATTAAGAGTTTTGCAAATGCCGCTGAGGTTTGAACAAAAACTTGTAAGCAATTTAAAAAACTGTAAGTACCCTAAAGTTTTATTGCAGAAATATCTTCAATGGGCCTAATTGATAGATTTTGCTTGGTTTCCCAAAGTTTCACTTTGAAAAATTTCCATAATTAGCATAAATATACTGTATTATTGAGATAAGACGACTACAGGTGAATAGGCTAAAAAATGTAAATAATATATATCACCATGACATTTTCTCGGCTGATTACTGATGACGAGAGAAGAAAAAAATGATTGGATGTTTTTGTATTTTGATGTTTACATATGCAAATGAGGGCATACATCATATTTAGCAATATACGTATGTAAGTTTGACAAATTTTTTGCAAAGCAATAAAATGTTCAAATTCACATTTTTTTTGCTTTAGATGAGGGACAAGTATGTGCAAGATGTAAAAAAATAAATTTGATTGAATCCCAAAATGTAATTTATATAGTGGTATTTCCATATAAACTCCTTGGGTACATAAATGACCTCGCTCGGTCAGATTGGTCGCAAAAACAGGCCGGTCGCTTGAGGGTTAAAATGGTGGACAATATATTATTATTTTTTTAATATCATTACATTACATTACATTTAGCAGATGTTGATGATGACCATAGCGACTTACGGGTAGGCTATAAGGAGGACATTCATGCAAGTACAGAGTGAGGGGTCAGTACAGAATACAGCAGTGTACAAGTAAAAATAGAAATAGTGGAGGACCTATGAAATGTAGTAGAGGTTAATACCCATGAATGCAGGTTAGTACCCAGAAGCAATTTCAATATATAATCAACCGTACTGATTCACTTGCATTTTTGTCAGAAGTGAGAAAGGGGTGCTTTGGGTTCTCAGTCCTTGGTTCTGGTTATTTGTCTATTTTGATGCAGGTGTGCACTTACGGTATTTCCACAATCTGAGTGCATATTCAAGACAGCTTGTATACACACAGGCTTGTAAATTGCGGTGCATATTCCCAGAAAATTATGTGCGAACATTCCAGCTTGTTTACGCATATTCCCACAATTTGTACAGGGAAGGTTGTTTTGCAGTCATGAAATAGAAGAAAAAACCACCACCTCTCATCTCTCATTCTGTCTGTCATCTGTGTGTGTGTGTGTGTGTGTGTGTGTGTGTGTGTGTGTGTGTGTGTGTGTGTGTGTGTGTGTGTGTGTGTGTGTGTGTGTGTGTGTGTGTGTGTGTGTGTGTGTGTGTGTGTGTGTGTGTGTGTGTGTGTGTGTGTGCGGGCGCGTGCATGTGTGTGCGCGTGTGTGTGTGTGTGTGCCTGTGTGTGTGCGCGCGTGCGTCCGTGCTTCCATGTGTGCGTGTCTGCTTATGTGTGTTGGCACAGAATGTTCTTAGGATCCTTTTGCACCACCCACCAGTGTCAAACTGCCACACATAACGTATGTTATTACTTGAAATTAAATGAAGTGTGTGTGTGTGTGTGTGTGTGTGTGTGTGTGTGTGTGTGTGTGTGTGTGTGTGTGTGTGTGTGTGTGTGTGTGTGTGTGTGTGTGTGTGTGTGTGTGTGTGTGTGTGTGTGTGTGTGTGTGAGTGAGTGAGTGCTTGCGTGTCTGCGTGTGTGTGCTTGCGTGCCTGCGTGCCTGCGTGTGTGTGCTTGCGTGCCGGCATGTGTGTGCTTGCGTGTCTGCGTGTGTGTGCTTGCGTGCCTGCGTGTGTGTGCTTGCGTGTGTTTTTTTTGCTCTGTTCCTGTTGCCCAGGCTAAACAGAAGTGCAAGCGATCACAGCAAATATCAGTAAAGCTGCAGTGCCCACACAAGTTCTTAACATATCATTCTCCTTAACTGCCTACACCATCATATGTCACACACACACAGACACACACACACACACACACACACACACACACACACACACACACACACACACACACACACACACACACACACACACACACACACACACACACACGCACACGCACAGGGCTGCTGACAGCTTTGGCCGGGCCCAGGACAAAGTCAACTCTAAGGGGCCCCCTAACCAAAACATACAACGTATTGAAAACCAGATTCTGGGCCCCCCTTCTCCTTGACAACTGATCCCTTTGCCAGCTTCCTTGCACACACACACACACACACACACACACACACACACACACACACACACACACACACACACACACACACGCACAAACACACACACACACACACACACACACACACACACACAGACAGACACACACGTGTTGCATTCACCCACTTTCGCATACACACACACACACACACACACACACACACACACACACACACACACACACACACACACTCTCTTCCCCCCCCACACACACACACACTTGTGTGGCCTCGTCTACCCCATCCCGAGGCAACAGCTACATTCTTCCCACACAGGTTGAGCCTTCACGCTCTCTCCAATCTTCTCCTCTCCATCTCTCTATCAAGCTTCTCCCTCCATCTCCTCCACTCCTCTTCTCCTTTACCCACCTCTTCTCTCCCTCTCTCTCCCTCTCTAAAGCTCTCCTCTCCTAATCTCTTCCACCCCTCCCCCCATCTCCTCCACTCCTCTTCTCTCTTCTCTTTCTCTCTCTCTCTCTCTCTCTCTTTCTCTCTCTCTCTCTCTCTCTCTCTCTCTCTCTCTCTCTCTCTCTCTCTCTCTCTCAAGCTCCCCCATCTCCTCCACTTCTCTTCTCCTATACCCACATCGCCTTTCCAATCTTCTCCCATCCCTCTCTCTCTTTCAAAAGCTCTCCTCCCCTCATCTCCTCCACTCCTCTTCTCCTCTACCCACCTATTCTCTCCATCTCCTCTCCCTATCTCAAGCTCTTCTACCCATCTCCTCCTCTTCTCTTCTCCTTTACCCACCTCTTCTCCCCATCTCTCTCTCTCTCTCAGGCTCCCCCCATCTCCTCCTCCTCTCCTATACCCACCTCTCCTCTCCCATCTTCTCCTCTCCCTCTCTCTCTCTCTCTCTCTCTCAAGCGCTACTCCCCCTATCTCCTCCGCTCCTCTTCTCCTCTACCCACCTCTTCTCTCCATCTAATCTGCCTCTCTCAAGCTCTCCTCCCCCCCATATCCTCCACTCCTCTTGTCGTTTACCCACTCCCTCTCTCAAGCTCTACTCCCTCATTTCCTCCGCTCCTCTTCTCCTCTACCCACCCCTTCTCTCCATCTCCTCTCCCTCTCTCAAGCTCTCATCCTCTTGCTCACTTCTCCTGTCTTCTCCCTCTATCAGTCTTCCCTCCCACCTTCTCTCTTGTTTTGTCATCTCCTCCACCTCTCCTCTCCTCCCCTCCTCTCTTCCCCTCGCCTGTCCTCTCCTCTGCTCCCCTTTCCTCTCTTCCCCCTCTCTCCTTGTCTCATCTCCTCTCTTCCCCCTCTCTCGTTGTCTCCTCTCCTCTCCTCCCTTCCCCCTCTCTCCTTTTGTCCTCTCCTCACCTGTCCTCTCCTCTCCTCTCTCCTTGTCTCCTCACCTCCCCTCTCCTCTCCTCACCTGTCCTCTCATCTCCTCTCCTCTCTCCTTGTCTCCTCTCCTCCCCTCTCCTCTCCTCGCCTGTCCTCTCCTCTCCTCTCCTCTCCTCTCTCCTTGTCTCCTCCCCTCTCCCCCTCCTCTCCTCCCCTCCCCTCCCCCCACTCCCTTCTTGTCTCCTCTCTTCACCTCTTCATCTCACCGTCTCTCTGTTGGCAGCCTGTGGCACTCACCTCCCGCTGTCTGGTCACTTGTCTTCCGTCTCTTGACCCATACTCATCCCTTCATCATCACCTTGTTCTCAGAAGCCTCTCCCTCATCACCAATCACCACCCTTCCTCCCCTCCACCCCTGCATCACCCAACCTCTCTCTCTCAACACACACACACACACACACACACACACACACACACACACACACACACACACACACACACACACACACACACACACACACACACACACACACACACACACACACACACACACACACACACACACACACACACACAGAGTCTCTCTCTCTCTCTCTCTCTCTCTCTCTCTCTCTCTATCTATCTATCTATCTATCTATCTATCTATCTATCTATCTATCTATCTATCTATCTATCTATCTATCTATCTATCTATCTATCTGTAGGGTCACTTCTTCTCCACTTTCTTAACAGTCTAGAACGTTTATAGCCTATGGATATTATCATAAACTAAAATTGTTCAAATTCTTTCAACAAGTTTTTTTTCTTATATCAGTAAAATGCAAACAGCCAACAGACAAAAAAGCTCAAAAAAGTCTCCTTCACTCATCATCCAACCTACGAGCCACCCCCACAACCAACATTGTCACCTCACCACCTAACCTCAGTCTCCCTTTTATTTATTGTGTCAAGCATAATGATAGCATTTAACATATTGCTGTTATTAAATCACACACATTTTTTCCTCACCCTGTGTGTAAAGGGAAAAAAATGATACAACATACCAATACCATAATACAGTAACCAGCTAAAATTGTTAAGGTTCTTTCAATTTATTTAACATCAGCAAGGCATTTTCCATCAGCAAGATTCACACTGCATTGTTAACAATATCAGTGGGAAAACACAACATGGCATCATGAAAATGTGTATAATACATCTCCGATTTGAATCGTCTGGTTTTAGTCTGGCCAAAATTGTTCATATTTTCCTGCTTGGTTAGCTGTTGATGGAAAAAGTAAAGCTGCAGAAATATTGCTTCACTGACAGGTTAGAGTTAGAGCGGGTTTTGGTCAGTCTTTCACAGTTAGCAACAGAAATTAACCACGACTGTGGGAAAACTTCTTACCTACCTTTCTCTGCAGTGTTGCCCCCCATGATTTAAGAAGACAATGCTGTTTTGTTGCTTTATATTTCATGGCTGGGTTACGTTTTGACTTCATCAGTCTTCATCAGATTAGAATCTCCGAAGACTACAGAAGTAGAGTGCCATTGTGTTCTTTAGAAGAGCATCATGAAAATGCCTTTTCTACTTCTGTAGTTTTCTGAGATTCTAATCTGATGAAGACTGATGAAGTCAAAACGTAACCCAGCCAAAAAAAACAACAAAAATGGATGTTAAGTTTGCTGACATTTCACACCAAAAACTACTGTCTGCCTTTGTCCTGCACCTTTTCCTGGGATCTGCACAATCTTCACCTTCATCTCCACACCATCTCCACAGAATGATACCACGAAGCTTGCATGTTTAATTGTACACAAAGTTTAGACAGGTTCAAACAGGTACTATTCTGTTCAGTCATATACTAGGCTAGATGGGATTGGTGAAGGTAGTCTATTTGTTGTATTGTTTTGACATGTCTATTCAGTCACCGGCCACTTTATTAGGTACACCTTGCAATTACTGGTTTGGGCCCCTTTTTGCCTTCAGAACTGCCTTACCTGCCTGTAACAACATTCCCGTCAATGCTAAATTGGTACTAAGGGGCCCAAAATGGGCCAAGAAAATATGCCCCACACCATTACAAGTACACCATCATTCTGAGCCATTGATACAAGGCAGGATGGATCCATATTTTCATGTTGTTGATCTCAGATTCTGACCCTACCATCCAAGTGTTGCAACAGAAATTGAGAGTCATCAGGCCAGACAGTGTTTTTCTAATCTCATGTCATCCTATTTTGGTAAGCCTGTGCAAATGGTAGCCTCAATTTCCTTTTCTCAGCTGACAGAAGTGGCACCCAGTGTAGTCTGCTGCTGTAGGCCATCTGCATCAAAGTTTGACATGTGTGTTCAGAGATGCTCGTCTGCATATCTTGGTTGTAAACAAGGGGTCATTTGAGCTACTGTTTCCTTTTTGTCAGCTCAATCCAGACTGGCCAGTCTCTGCTGATCACTGATATCAACAAAGCATTTTCGCTCACAGAACTGCCACTCGCTGGATATTTTCTCTTGCAGACCATTATTAAATCTCCAAACCCTAGAAATTGTTGTGTCTGAATATCCCAGTAGATTAGACGTTTCTAAAATGCTCAGAGCAGGCCATCTGGCGCTAACAACCATGCCACTTTTAAAGTTACTTAAACCTACTTTATTCCCCATTGTGATGCTCAGTCCAGGGGCACCAGCAGAAATTTTGGGGCCCATGAAAGATTCAAATTTTGGGACCCCTCAAGGGCCCCTGTCAGTGCTGTCAGTGCTTTTGCCCTTAGAATCTGTAACACCCTTCCCCCCTCTAGCGGCCCCCATGACTCAGTTTGAACTGCAGCAGATAATCTTGACCATATCTACATGCCTAAATGCATTGAGTCGCCACCATGTGATTAGCTGATTAGAGATTTGCACCAAAGAGCAGTTGGAAAGGTCATAGGCCTACGGTATGTTGTGTTGATGTTGTGTATGGTGTATATATTTTTTACCTTGTGTTGGGCAATGTTGTCAGTGTTGCAACTGTACACTGCGCCTAGATGTCTTTGTTAATTATTTAAATTTTGTTACTAATTACTTGTGTACTCCTGTACTCTGCGCTGACCCCTTACCCTGTTCCTGCTTAAATGTCCTCCTTGTAAGTCGTTTTGTCAAAGGCATCTGCTAAATGTAATGTAATGTGATGTATGGTGTTTAGATTGGTAACATTGTTGAAAGTAGGCTATCCGTTGGCATTGCTGAAAATATAGATGTATATTTTATATGTGCTCTACAGTACTCCACCCAAAATCTCTTGGCACGCATGAACAACCTTGTAGATGGTGTGGGTGGTATTGATTCAGAATAGTTTGGATGGAGGGTATGGGTGGTGGTGATGACTGCATGATAGAACAAGTACAGGCTGAAGAAGAGGATTTTATTAATGTTGTTTGGGGTAGAGATGGTATTGTTGGGTACATGATGGGATATATTGGCATCTGCTGTTGCTTCACAGTCTGCTGTTCTGTGTTCACGTCTCACTGCCTGCTTACTGTGTGTGTGGAGTCTGATTTATATTCGAAATCTGGAACAAATTCTTTTGTTCCCACCTCACACACTTCTCGCTGTGCAGTCTATGCCTTATTTCATATTCGCAATCTGGACCAAAAAAATCTCATACTGTAGCTCATGGCAACTTCTTCTGCAGTCCCATGTTGCCCCACCCACAAGACATCACCAAATATTTTTGACTGACTTTAGCAAAACTGTCAATTTAGTTAAATGCAGAGGCATCGGCAGGCAGATAGATAGTTAGCCAGAGGAGGGGAAATGCGCAGCTGAAATGTGGGCATATAGATAATTTATCCCGGCTGTTTGAAGTGCAACTTTCTGAGGTGCTTTTTGGAGTCCGTGGGGAGAAGAGGAGGGTTGCATTATAAATCTAACAGCACTGGCTGGCTGAAAGGCTGGGGGAGAGTCGGAGGGTGTACAGTGTAGTGTAGTGAGCGAAGGAATGAGCAGAGCAGGCGAGAGAGGTGTGAGAAAGAGGGAGATTCAGAGAGAGAGAGAGAGAAGAGAGAGGGAGATTCACAGAGAGAGAGAGAGAGAAGAGAGAGATATTCAGAGAGAGAGAGAGGAGGGAGAGAGAGATTCAGAGAGAGGGAGAGAGAGAGAAAGAAGAGAGAGATATTCCGAGAGAGAGAGAGGAGGGAGAGAGAGATTCAGAGAGAGAGAGAGAGAGAGAAACTGAGCAAGATACACGAGTAACGAGAACGGCATTGAGGAACACACGGAGGGAGTGAGGAAGACAGAGATGTAGAACTCTCTCTCGCACGCGCAAACACACACACACACACACACACACACACACACACACACAAACACACACACACACACACACACACACGGAAGAAAAGAAGGGAGAATGATTGGAGAGGAGGTAGAGTGAGAGTGATTGAGATGGAGAGAGATAGAAGTGGCAAAGAGAAAGAGAGTGAGTGTGTGTGTCTGAGAGTGAGTGTGTGTGAGTGAGTGAAACAAATGGATGCTGGAGAAGAAAAGGGAAAGGGAGGGGGAGGTAGGGAGCAAGTGAGAGAGGCAGGGAGGGAAAGAAGAGAAGAGAAGAGAAGAGAAGAGAAGAGAAGAGAAGAGAAGAGAAGAGAAGAGAAGAGAAGAGAAGAGAAAAGGAGAAGAGGAGGAGAGAGGAGAGGAGAGAAGAGGAGATGAGATGAGATGAGAGAAGAGTAGAGACACAGCAGGCGAGAGGATGAGAGAGGGGGGTGAGAGGCATAGAAGCAGAGAGGGTAATCTCAGCCGAGGATGGGCTATGGCTCTGCTTGGCTGTCAGTGATTGATACATAGCATTTGCAGGAAGAGATAGATGCCCACAGCCAACTGAACGCGGTCGTGGAGAGTAGACCTGACGTGACCGTTCTCACTGAAGAGAAAGCTGAGCTAACCGATTAGCCTAGCTTACCATTGTGTGGTAGCACAATTGCACTTATTAAAAATCACACACACTCTTCGCTAGCTATTTATCATTAGCATGGCCCAGCTTAGGCAGTTGGTAGGCCTAATCCCGCACTGGCTGAGGGTGCGCTAGCTAGCCACTTATCTTAGCGTAGCTTAGCGCAGCAGTTGATAAACAAGCACTGACTCAGCCTTTGGCCACCTGACAAACTGATGCAGATAATGGAAGTACGCCCTTCTCTCTCTCTCTTTTCTCTCTGTCCTTTCTCCTCTTGTGCTTACACACTTGCTTTTCTCTGCTGTGTCCAGTTCAGTTCTTCAGTGCTGAAATGTGTGTGTGGGGAGAGGGGGGTTGAGGCAGTCGGCAGTTCTTCTTTTCTTATTCTCCGCACAGGCTACATAGAGGGAGTATAGTAGTGGGGCAGGGCCAAGACACTAGTCTTGACTGTACTGTATGCATAGCTTGATTATCATCGACTTTCAAATCTCTTTGACAGTTGGTCTGACCAAGATCATGACAATTAATTAACATTTCCCAAACGGCATGGTTGACACACCACCCCCCCTTGCTTCCTAATAAAGTGGGAGGAGTTCCCAATTTTTCGGGGGCTCCGAAACGATATTTGTATTGCTTCTGCCCTGACTAGAAGCAACGCTGGAGGTGTTGCATCACTAGGAGGGCACGGCCTGGCTACTATATGCAGGCCCACTCTACAATTGGCATATAGCCCGTAGCCTGCAGTTCCGTAGAGAGAGAGACAGAGACAACTCTACTTCAGGACAGTTCAAAACTATTGCAAGCTTGTGGCAACGCTAGAGAAGGTGCTGCTACAATACAGAAAAATGTTGCTTCCTTTAGTGTGGTAATTGTGTGTGTGTGTGTGTGTGTGTGTGTGTGTGTGTGTGTGTGTGTGTGTGTGTGTGTGTGTGTGTGTGTGTGTGTGTGTGTGTGTGTGTGTGTGTGTGTGTGTGTGTGTGTGTGTGTGTGTGTGTGCGCGCGAGTTCGAGAGAGTCTTTGGGGAAGTGAGTGGGTTGGAAGGGCACCACGTCTTGGCTTCACATAGTAGTTATTTATCACTCTGTGTCGCATAACTGAATACACAAAACAGAGCTTGTACTGTGGACACTTTGTCCCCGGTTGGAGAGTGGCTGAGAGTGTGGGCTGAGAGTGTGCTGTGGACATCGCTGCCATAACAATGGAATGCCCTGTACAGGTCACTCGCGGCCCATCCAGGAAACAGGGCCAGCAGTACTCCATCAACGCAGAGATTTCCTCCACTCACCCACCATCACGGACACAGAGGCTTGGGGTGTGTTTCTCGAAAGTGTAGTTGTTAGCCTGTTAGCAACTTCGGTAGTTGCCAATGGGAAATTGCATTGCAAACAACAAAGTGGCTAATGTATTTAGCAACTATGGTTTCGAGAAATGCACCCTTGGTTTGATATTTAACAGCAACAACCATTGTGGCCAGTGGCATGCACAGTCATTTTGGGGGGCAGGTGCTCTAGGTGGAGGGCGAGGGCCATGTGAAACTTCCTTACTGGGCAATAGGATTATATTATATTATATTACAGTGGAATCCGCTAGTGGTCACGTTTGTCCGAGCCAATTTGAACACTGTAAGCGATTGATTACTAAAACCGAATTTGTATTATTTCACCTCTTTTTTTGTGTCTACCTGTCTGGCAAAAATGAGCGCTGAGAAAGACGAGGCTTACATGTATTTCAAAGCATAGACCACGCACGGGTCGTCATCTCTTATGATGTCAAATAAGTTTGTAAAGTTCCCATTCCACAAACGTTTTCTGGCGAGTTTCTGCACAGTGTGATTCAGGTTATGCATGCAAAACGCCGCTAGACTGGGCACTTAAAATTGCTACACCGATAAATAACACACTGTTGCATAGCCTGCTGTAGGCCTACAGTAGTAACCTACAACGTGATTTTTTTTGACACCGTTTAAAAAAGCCACGCAAAGAACTGGTTGGAATTGGGAAAGTCGCGCCGGGCTTTCTGGCATAAGAGAGATGAGAACGAAGGGCGAGGGGGAGTGGGAGGGACTCGTGGGGAGACGCAGCCTGTAAAGCTGGAGCAGTTTAAACACAAGGTAGCCTGAGGAATGCCAAAGCTTCGCCGAAACATCTCGTTGGCTCGTTTTTGGTAATTTTTCATATGTCTCGAAGAGCCTATGTTTTTCATTCCCAGAATAAGAGAGTCATGATTAACGTGCTTGCTGCCCGGTGTTAACTCGTTAAGCTACGTTGGCTAGCGAGACAGAAGCATGTGTACACAGCCTCATCACCAGAGAGGTTCTATGTAAACAGGTTGCGTCCCCACTCACTATTCGAGCCATGCCTGCAGTTCACTGGGGTGCTGTCGGGAGAGCGCAGCCCATTCACTGTATGGAGTTTGCACTCCTCGGTTGGCGCCCCTAGAGTAGGCTACAGTAGGCTACCACCCGGAAAAGTGGCGAGTGGAGTCTCGCGCAATACCCTTACAACCTCTCTGGCATAGGGCAGAAGCAGACGTCGAGAAAGGAATCGCGGGAGTAAAAAATGAAATGGCTACACAGAGTTTTTCAATAATCTTTGCACATGTTTACATTCATAAAATGACAAAAATGAACATTATAAGCGGATTTTTGATCACTGTAAACAAATTATTTAAACAGCATTTGTATAGAAATGATTCTGTCCCAAGCTTTTTGATCTATGTAAGCGGTTGATTACTATATCCGTGACCACTATAAGCGGATTCCACTGTATATTATATTATATTATATTATGTTATGTTATGTTATGTTATGTTATATTATATTATATTATGTTATGTTATGTTATGTTATGTTATAGTATATTATAGTATATTGTATCATATTGTACTTTGTTACTTAGTAGAACTCACAGCTTCAAAACCTTGCCTCAATATTGCCCAAAATCTTTCGGACACAAGTACTGTTTTTTCTTATATAGGCCTATATATTTTTGGGCTCTACTGCTTGAGCCACACCAGGGCTGACACAAGTATTGTTAATGGTCATAATGTTTGTAGAAGACCAGTATCTCAGGTAGTGATGGGATTTTTTGCTCTTTTCTGAGATCCGAATCTTTCGCCCCCCAGTCAGCTCCTCAGATATTTTTTTTCGGTATTAAATAATTAATAGTTTTAATTTTATCTTTAGCGTTTCTGCTCCTTAACTTGATTCCGTGCTGTTTTCACACAAAAATGTATCAAAGATTTTTTTCAGTGTTTTCTCACCATCTTCTTAATTAAATATGTATGTGATTAATCAAGAAGTGTGGAGCACATGCTTGACACGAGGACAGTGGAGACATGTCAAGCAAAAATTTTGGGTAACACGTTACATTAACCTTCCGCTAATGGTTTGTAGTGCATCTATAATACTATTATAAATACTTACTAATCAATAATAAATAAACTGTATAACACTTACTAAACATTTGTTAATTATAATAATATATTAATAAATATTTAACAAAAAAATTAAACTGAGCTGATGATAAATGAATCCTCGGGTTTCAACTCAGATAGAGGTGACAACCCTACCCAGGTGTCATCTACTTTATGTAATGCATTTTTTTACAGTGCTGTGTTTCAAAAAATGTGATTTGTGAGTTGAAGTTGTGTATGTCTCGAGAGTAGTCTCTGCAGATGGTGTCGCCAGCTGGCCTAATCACTGATAATGTGACTGTGGGACTGTGCTGTGTCTGCTGTGTTAACATAGTATTTCTTGCCCATTTGTAAACATTTGTTAACATTTTGTTGATAATTTGTTCATTATTTATAAAGTGCTTATAAAGCTGTTTATAGTTAGTTATTCGAAAGTGTTACCAAACACTCAACTACGTCATAACAACATTGCTATGACTGTGCCGAAAACCTTAAGTAACAGATTAAGACATAGCCATTACAATTTTGGTGACAGACAGTAAAGTTGTAACATAGGCTCTGCGCTAAGGCTCCATGTGAAGTTCCTTTGTCAGAGGTGTCAAAAGTAAAAGTAAATATAGGGTGTAAGTACAACACTAGCATATGATATTACAATAGCTGTTACACCAGTTAATCCATTGTACCTACTGAGGAGGACAGTGTTGTTACTGAAAAACACAACAAAAAAACTAAACCCCCCAAAAACAAGAGCCCATCACAAATTTGATCCAACCAGTGCAGAGGTAGCTGATCACAAGACAAGTACACAGGTCCACTGGTCACTCAGAGAAGTTAGCTGTGTTGGAGAGAAATTGTGTTCCTTTTTTAAACTTTTGCTTGTACTTTTGACACATCTGTCCTGTACTACTGTATGTTTTATGTACAGCATGAGCTGAACATAAATGCCCTCTCCTCTGAAGCCTAAATGCCCTTTACCTGAAAGACAAAGTGGCAGCACGAGCACAACTCACTCAGATGTGGAATATTTATGCTTCTGACAAGAGAAACAGCCTTTGGCATGGGCTCCGTCCCACCATTGATCCATCCGGGGATAAGTGGGTCTTCGATTCCGCCAACGGTGGCAGAGAGACAAGGGGCCAACTGGGGTCGGAGACTGAGGAAAACAACACATGAGCAGCCCGGAATAGAAGGGCAAAAACGCCTATGGTGGAAAGCAGGGGCACTGGCAGTTTTTGCCGGGCCCAGGACAAAGTCATCTGAAAGGGCCCCCCAGCCCCATTGATATAATGCAGGGGTTCCCAAACTTTTTCCCCTGCGCACCCCCTTGTTCATTTCAATGTGGCTTGCACACCCCCTGTGCGAATATTTTGGTGTGCTGACGGCCGCACAAGTATGGATTCACTGCACAGTCGTTTTTGGGGAATCCTCTTTTCCAATAGCCTTGGAATTAAACTTCACTTTAGATGGACCCTTCCAGCATACAATGCACCATACAATTAAAAACTACTTAATGTTCATTAATACTGGATAAAAACTATCATATCCGCCATTGCTCTATTCAGCTCGTGCACCCCCTTAAGGCAGGCCGCGCACCCCCAGGGGTGCACGTACCCCAGTTTGGGAAACCCTGATATAATGTAATGAGGACCCAATTCTGGGCCCCCTCTCTCCCTGTGCCCCGGGATAACTGCCCCCTTTTCCCCCCACCTGTCGGCACCCCTGGTAGTGAGAGTTGATTACAATGTAAAAAAACATTGAAAAACAGCTTCTGTGCTATAAGGAATCAACCAAACATGGTAGATAAGGAGGCATGCTTTTTTAAAAAGTCCCTATCTTCCTCTTCCACAGAAAATAGGGAAAAATTAACATTGGAAAACAAGATTTAGTGTTTACAGTGTATTGGTTTTATTTGGGTTTTAGGATGTAGGGCTAAGTATTGAGACAGCTGCAGGGCATGAAATAACTTCCTTTGTAAGACTGGCCCACTGGAATCCATGATAAACTAGTCGTACTATACGGTATGTGTGTGAATCAATACAGTATGTGTGTGTGTAGTGCATGTACAGTAGTATTCACTATATAATATACACACAGTCCTCCCTGGATGGAGAGGAAGCCCTGGATATCTGCTGGAGGATGAAAGAAAGGAAGTTCAAGGCAAGTGCCATGTGTATGTGTGAGTCAATGCGTATATGAGTATCCTGCCAATAAGCCTCCTTGGTGATCAGGACTGGACTGGCCATCTGGTGTAACAGGAATTTACCATAGGACCCCGCACCCTCCTGAGCCCCTATTTTCAAAAATGTAAAAAAAAAAAAGATAGTTGCCCACAAGGGTGCGGGGGCCCACTGTTGAGTCAGTTCTGCACCGCTAATTATGAAGGGGCCCTTTAAGGCAAAAGTGCCTGGGCCCTATTTCACCCCACGTCCAGCCCTGTTGGTGATGGTGGTACATTGGCAGTAGTCTAAAGCAAGGCTGCAGACAGCTAGCGTGATAATCATTGACTTTCAAATCTCTTCGAGACTTGGTCTGACCAAAAGCATAACAATTAACGTTTCCCAAATGGCATGCTTGACCCGCCTCCCTAGGTTTGCTACTGGTTGACTGATGTCCGATAAAGTGGGTGGGCCCCCTCTAAATTCATATGCTTCAATGAAATGAGGACCCAATTCTGGGCCCTCTCTCTTCCTGGGACCGGGACGACTGTTGGCTGGCTTGATGAGGAGTTACTGTGGGTTAGGGTCTTGCTTGGACTTAGTGAAAACATGTCTCCCTCCCAGAGCAGACAGGAGTGGCATTGGCTGAAATGCTTGCTGAACAGGGTGCAGGGGGAGATGTCAGAAATGCTGAAGCTCACCTAGTTAGAGTGTTCTCAGTAGACTAGTGGACTAGTGAAGTGAAACGTGAAAACCCACCTGGGAAACTCCAACTCCAATTGCCATTGTGACACAGCACTCCACAGCACACAGTGCTCACTGCACACAGCAAAATTGCATTCATGCATCATCCGTGTAAGGGGGCAGGTGCCCCAAGGGAGCAGTGCGGCGGGATGGCACCATGCTCAGGGTACCTCAGTCATGAAAGAGGATGTGGATGAGCACTGGTTAATTACTCCCCACACAACAACCTGGTGGGTCGGGAGTCGAATAGGCTACAAGTCTGACGCCATAACCACCTACCCATGACTAGTGTTAGTGTATAGTGGAACTATAAGGCTCCACTCCAGGGGTTACAGCAGGGGTGTCGAACTCATTTCAGTTCAGGGACCACATACCAGTACAGCTGAAAATATTGTATTGTGTCTGTTTCATACCAGAATTGCATTGCTAGTTAACCGCCTCAAGGTGGATGTCAGCGAGAAGATCCAGAGCATTGACTGAAAATGGCGAGCAAAAATCATGTCGAAAACCTAATATCTTACAGTAATAGACACCTGCAGCAACTTAGTAATGAACTAGAGATTTTTTTGTCTCTCTAAAAGGCTGGGGCCGGATTGAACGAGAGGGCCCGCATCTGACCACCGGGCCTTAGGCCTATGTGTGCCACCCCTAGATAGAAGGATATTAGACTGGGCAGCTGAAGCACAGGTAGACCTATGGATTAAGTTGAACACAAATTTGCAACTAACTAATGTTAATTTTCAGATTCTATATTTATTACTTCCTGTTGTCTTCAGTGATTGTGTCTGTTACCCCTTAGCGCAGAGCCTGTTATAACCTTACTGTCCCCAAATTTGTAATGGCTATGTCTTAATCTGTTACTTAACATGATACTGTGCCATTTTTGGAAATAAGCTTAATGTTTGAATTATACCTTTCTCCTGTAGTTCCAGCCGTTCTCTGAGTATGGCAGTGCAAGCTAGCAATTAACATTGAATCCTATGAGACCAGCTAGCAGCCAACTGGTCTCATAGGATTCAATGTTAATTGCTAGCAAGGAGGTAAAATTTGCACTGCCACACTCAGAGAATGATTGAAAGTACAGGAGAAAGGTATACTCAAACATGTAACTTTCAAGATCCTTTCAAGATTCAAGATTCAAGAATTTATTTTCATAGTCAAAAAGGCAACGAAATTGTGTTAGGGGTACATTACTTAGTAGCAGCAGGTTTTCAAGTGAAGTGCAATAAGAGGTAAAAGTGACACCAGTGCTTGACCCCCCCCAGCCCCCAGCAGCAGAGATTAAGTGCATAATGCTCGACAACCTCCACCCCCCTCTCTCTCCAACACACACACGCACACGCACGCACACACACACACACACGCACACGCACACGCACACGCACAAGCACACGCACAAGCACACACACACACAGAAATGTCCAAAGGATAGATGGATAACATTTTAGACAGTAATGTTCCTCAGCAGTCCTGCAAATTCAAAAGTCTAATGGCCTGGTGGTAAACACTGTTGGCCAGTCTTTTAGTGCGGCTCTGAAGGGACCTGTACCTTCTACCTGAGGGTAGCCGTTGGAACAAATGATAGGCAGGATGGTGGCTGGAGCTGGAGAACCACACTAGGAACCCATAGGTCAGAACACTGCTGATGGCACAGTTGTAAAAGTTCACCAGCAGTGGTCTGGGGATGTGGTATGAGAGGTGTATAATCAGCTTATTCCCAAAAATGGCACAGTATCACTTTAAGGCTCTCGGTAACAGCAATGTTGTTATGATGTAGTTGAGTATTTTCATCAAATACTCCCCATCTGCACTAAGAGGCTACTGTGCCTTGTTTTGACTGTTGCTTTGTCTTTCTACGTGTACGTGCTTGTTTGTTAAATAAGTGGAAAAATCAATTAAGATATTTGTCCCAAAAAAAGCCTCGCTAGTCTCTGTAACTGCCTGTTACAGACTGATAGGTTCAGTTATGGCTCCCCAATTAACTTACAGCCCATCTCACAACCTGATTTAAGGGACACAAGGTAGGATTAAAAGGTTAATCAATTGCTGTCCTGAGTAAGCTGATGTTTAAATGAGTAATTAGTAAGTGAATGTTGACTCTCCCAACCATTTTCTCAGTGCAATGTCAGAATTCCCTTTTTGGCTGACTTTTGGCTGACGGAGCCGAACGAGCACTGCAGGAAAAGACTTCTCATAACAAAAACTGACTTTATGCGCTGCTGAGACATTCACGTTTTCATTGACTGTTGGTACTCTGGGATAGAGTGTGTGTGTGTGTGTGTGTGTGTGTGTGTGTGTGTGTGTGTGTGTGTGTGTGTGTGTGTGTGTGTGTGTGTGTGTGTGTGTGTGTGTGTGTGTGTGTGTGTGTGTGTGTGTGTGTGTGTGGGAGGGGGACGGAGNGATCTGACCTGTGAATTATGTATTATGGTGGATATACTGTATTTGCAATGTTGTGTGTGATGTCTTTGTGTCTTCTTCCGTATTCATGTATGTATGCTACCTGACACCTTAATATCCCCTCGGGATCAATAAATGATACTCTACTATACTCTCCTGTACTCTACTCTAAAGAACATACACACCGCAAAGAGAATTAAACAGCATTTTTTCCCTGATTGTTTAGATTTTGAGACAGGCATTCCGCGAGCAACACTCAAGCTCACGCAAACTGTAGATGGCGACTTTAAGTGTAATATATATCATCATCTTATCATATCAATCAATCAATCAATCAATTAATCAATCAATCAATCAATTAATTAATC
>NC_085865.1:50143477-50145977 GCF_034702125.1 Engraulis encrasicolus
AACCTCCCTGGTTAAACTGTGTGGATTCAAATGGAATACTTGCGAAAAGCCCTGAGATCAAGACAGCGTTTTTAGGTAAGGTAAGGAAATTTGGATATTAATTTTGCCCGCTGGGCGCTGACTTGGGTCTATTTGCCTGATGCGATTGTATCCCCTCATGCTTCGGCTAAAGGTTTATTACGCTATGTAGACGGACTCGAATTTAGTTACATTTTTTCCTCAAATTTCGTGCGCTTCAAAATCGGTGCCCGTGCTCGTCACGTCTTGCTAGAGTTTGAAAGATCTCTGGTATTTCAATGCAGTTATCAAAACGACAGCGGAGTGCTGTGCACATCTTCATGATGAAGAAAGGGTTGGGTGGTGCTTGCAAATAGATCAGTTACATAGTAATACATTTGCAGTAATGTTTCACATGGGTATTTCAGACGTAAGTTCAGCCTGCAACTAGTGACAATGTTTTAGAATGTAGTGCTGTGCATAGCAATGACTGCATGTCTCAAATATGATCAATTAATCACTTTTAGAGTTATTTGGCATCACAACACAGACTAGTAGGAGGACTTGTTTTAGTGGGTGCCTGGATTGGTCTTTCACGCATCTGTGTGCTTCGCCAGTAGCCTACTGTGTAATGTGATAACGTTTCAAATACACGCTTTGAGTTTTGGCTCGTCTGATTTTTTTTTCTGGGGTTTATTTCTGCCTACGTCTGGCTTCACCATGGAGTGTAGCGGTATCACCAAGATGTGTTTTCATGGATATGCATGGTGCAGCATCAACATGTTTTCATGTGTTGCGCTGTCATTGTCAACGACGTGTTCATGGTTGTTGGGGTGCGCATACTGTTGTATGTTAGGGATGAGGAAGTGTTTTCCACAGTGGTAGTGGCGCGATCAGCCGGTGCCTACATAAATTGGGACTTTACCGTGAGCTTGACTCAAACTTGTTCATGGCACTTCCCCTGTTGTTTACCTATGCCCCAGATGTGCACCAGATGTGTGCCAGCTGTGAGCCAGCTGTAAGGGGTCAAACATACCAAAGCCGAACGGTTTGCTTAGTTTCGGCCTGTGTGTTTTTCTCTGCCTTTCACACTGACCGCGTCGGCGTGCGCGGCCAGTCCTGTACAAAATCCCCCCACAGCCAAAGCTAGAGTGCTACTTTGCCATTCATTTGAATGAGACACCGCCGGTCGCTGGCGTGAAAAATACGCTCGAGTTCTATTTTCCAAATGCAGCGCAGCGCGGAGCCGGCTCCCACGCCGCTGACGCCCGACTACCGCCGGTTGGTGTGTAAGGACAGATATGTTTCAATGTATTTTCACCGACGCCGGTAAAAATCACGGCCGTTCCACGACGCTTTACCGCCCTAGTGTGTAAGACCCCTAACTTTACAAAACAAGTGATTGAAGCATTAATTTTCACAGCACAAATGAGCACAAACAAATTCCCTTCGATTGAGACTACTTTGGAGAAATTTGGACGTGGAGGGGGGGTTGCCCATTGAAAATGTATTAGTATTATGAGTATTTGAGTATTTAAATTACTCAAAATCCTTAATGGCACAAACAAAAAAATGTACAGCACAATCCGGCACAAACGTAGCACAAACAATCTGCAGTGTTATTTCAGCATTTTGGGTCGGAGGGGGGGACAGCTTCGCACAGGTGAGATGGAGAGGTAAAAGGGAGAGCTCATTATCCCCTTATCTTATCGTATGGCAATATTTAATTGGAGAAGGAGGTGGAGATGGATGGATGCGTAGAGGGAGATGCAAAGAAGAATTGCAACACATTTGTATGATCTGTCAATATTTAATCTCGAGGTGGAGGTAGATAGAGAGAGACTTATGGAGGTGCTAAGTGGAGAGAGGTGGATATGGAGATATGGAGAGAGAGAGAGAGAGAGAGAGAGAGAGAGAGAGAGAGAGAGAGAGAGAGAGAGAGAGAGAGAGAGAGAGAGAGGTGAATAGCGGTGAAGAGCATTAACACACATGTGCCGCAATTTAATCAAAGGAAAGATAAAGAGTGGGGAGACATAGCTAGAGAATGAGAGAGAGAGAGAGAGAGAGAGAGAGAGAGAGAGAGAGAGAGAGAGAGAGAGAGAGAGAGAGAGAGAGAGAGAGAAATGGGGAATGCTTGATTTAATTGTCTTCCTGCAGCTGAGACTCAACACACCTTAATGAATAGGCTGTCTGCATGGTGTGGGACACACACACACACACACACACACACACACACACACACACACACACACACACACACACACACACACACACACACACACACACACACACACACACACACAGGTAAGCAAATTGAAATACTTTACTCCAATAGTTTATTTTTTTTTTATCTGTATTAACAGGTCTAAGTTCACAAAATATTGGGGGAATATGTAGATTATAAATATTGCATATGTAGATGATAAACTGCGTTATAAAAGCAGTGCTTTTGACAGGAGCTTCTTTCCTATTTTTTTTTTCTTTTGGATAAATGTTGCAGCTA
>NC_085865.1:50150977-50153477 GCF_034702125.1 Engraulis encrasicolus
GACAACAGTCCAGACTTCCTGGAGGCAGTGTTGGAGCAGGCTTCGGATGCAGCAATCGAGAACAGCAGGTGTTGTGCAGCCACAGCAGCGGGCCAACGCATGTGTAGCTGTAACGCCATTAAGGTTTGCCAACAGCCAGGCATCGGTGACAGGTTCTTCAGAAAAGGGTGAAAATAGTCAGAAGTTTTGTGTGTATTTTTTTTGAGTCAGTGAATGATTAGGAGTGGAAGAGAATGAGCAGCGGCAGCCAAAACGAGGTAGCGTCCACTTGCCCTCATTCCGGAAACGGAAACCAATCGCCAGTGTTCACAGTAATGAATTCACTGATGATGAATGTAATGTGATTGTATTGGATGGGGGTACCTTGCAGATGACTTTGTGCTGGGCCCAGCAAAAGCTGTCAGCTGCCCTGGGCACAGGCATGCAGATACAGTAGAGTGAAGCCTGTCCAAATAGGCCTTAGCTGGCAAATTCCAACTCCCATTGTCATTGTGACACCGCGCTCCACAGCACACAAGTACACACTGCACACTGCACACAACAAAATTGCATTTATGCCTCACCGGTGCAAGGGGGCAGCCCCCAATGGTGCCCCCAAGGAAGCAGTGCGGTGGGACGGTACCATGCTCAGGGTACCTAAGTCATGGAGGAGGATGATGCAGAGAGCACTGGTTAATTACTCTCCCCACCAACCTGGCGGGCCGGGAGTCGAACCGGCAACTTTTGGTCTACAAGTCTGACGCCCTAACCGCTTACCCATGACTGCCATAGGCCTTAGCTGGTAGCTACAGTACATGTATAGCCTGGCATGTCATTGTGCGATATTATTGATAATTATTTAGATCATTATTTCATTTACGAGTCAAAAACTGTAATCCTCTCTCTCTCTCTCTCTCTCTCTCTCTCTCTCTCTCTCTCCGCTCCACACTCCACTCCGTTTTTGCACGCTTTTTCATCGAGTTGCTTTATTACAAACTTTAAAAACCCACTTCCGCAACTGCGTAGACATAAATGCTAGTGTACGTACTTGTAGTAGTGCCGCAGGACTGTGACAAATAAAGTGCCGGAGCGTCCATGTCCATTAAGAGAGCGTGAGATCAAAGCCAAATCGTGCAGGAGGGGAGAGAGTGGAGAGCGGCGAGCAGGGTAGCGGAGTGAGAGGGAGAGACAGAGAGAGAGAGCGAGTGGTGGTTCGGTTGGTGGGAGAGAGGGGAGAGTGGGGAGCGAGATAGAAGGGTAGCAAGGCAGAGAGGGGAGAGAGGGGGGCAGGGTAGCGGGAGGGGAGAGCGGGGAGCAGGGTAGAGGGGTAGGAAGGCAGATTCTGTGGGCAAGCCAAGCCGAGCGGAGCCGAGCACTGACTACACTGTACGGTCGAACTGATGAAAGGGCCGCCTGCTTTGAGCGATGCCCTGGAGATTCCTCAGCGACGATGTCATATCCTATTAATAATTTACACCACCAGCCCAACCACCACTCGCTTTCTCTCTCTCTCTCTCTCTCTCTCTCTCTCTCTCTCTCTCTCTCTCTCTCTCTCTCTCTCTCTCCCACAGCTTCCATGATCTCTCCATCCATTTCACTTTCACTCTTTCTCTCTCACTCTCTCTTTCTTTCCTCCAGCCCCCCACCCTCAATCTCTCGCTCCGTCTCTCTCTCTCTCTCTCTCTCTTTCACTACATCTCTCCCTCTCTATCTCTCCTCCAGCACCCCCCACCATCACTTTCTCACTCCATCTCTCTCTCTCTCTCTCTCTCTCTCTCTCTCTCTCTCTCTCTCTCTCTCTCACTACATCTCTCTCCCTCTCTCTCTCCCTCCCCCATCCCACCATACCCTATGAATATTTAAGGGCTTTGGATGCTGTCAACAGGTTCCAACAAGGCGGAACACACAGAGGAAGAGAGTGAGAGAACGAGGATATCAGGCAGGGCAGAAACACACACACACACACACACACACACACACACAATCACACGCACAAACACACACACACACACACACACACACACACACACACACACACACACACACACACACACACACACACACACACACACACACACACACACACACACACACACACACACACACACACACACACACGCAGAGTTGAGCCAGCATGTGAAGTCTATTAGGCTTCATGGCCTGCTGCTCGTTTGCTACTGTGGGAGTGTGGCAGGTTTGATCATGGCCGATGTGATGTGAGGCGCGCTATGTTGCTATCTGTTGGACGCACGGCAACAGCACAAAAAAAACACATTTTAAGCTCTAATTTGGGCTGGACTGGTAATCTGGCATACAGGGCATTTTCCCAGTGGGCTAACAGACACCAGGGGCCGATGCTTTTGGAGGTTTTTTGTTTGTTTGTTTGTTTGTTTGTTTCAAATGTTCCCTTACAGACTGGCCCCCAGTTTAGATGGTGCGGCACATCAGCGCACCCTTAACACCTTAATGCGCGCCACACCTACAGTGGCACGCTGTAATAGTCATTGAAATGTAACTACCA
>NC_085865.1:50158477-50160977 GCF_034702125.1 Engraulis encrasicolus
GTCTGTGCAACATTCACTGAGAGAGATTATGTCGCTTCATTTTCAGTTTGTATTTGCGCTGGATTTGACGCTTTCTCTGATGCCAAACAATTGGAAGGGGCCCCCCTGTTACCGCCAGGTTTAGTTTGTTTTTTCCCCCCTGTTAATTACTGTCTTGTTGGAGACCCTTAACTTAATGATTGCCCTCAACAGAATCGCAGTGCTGATCAGTGGCGACACCTGTGGATTGGGGCGGAGCGCTGCGTATTTAACCGGAGGGTGACGACAGTTCTCTCTCCTCCTACGAGCATCCGGCTTGGCACTTCCTCGGTTGATACCCTGACGACTGTGCATTTTTGCTGCTTTTTGAAACTTTTGCCTTTTTGCTCTGGCTTAACGCCACTGCTGTTTTTGTGAAGGGTTTTGTTTATATCTGGGGCTCAGCTCCTTGTTTTGTTGACGCCTAAACTGCATAGGAGCTCGGCTCCTCTCTTTTGTTCACCCCTAGACTCTGTTAAATAAATATATGAAGAGCTCTTTTCCAAAACGCTATATACACCATTTTTGACTTTTTGCATTCTAATATTGGAATTGACTGTTAAGAGGTCCTATCATCTATGTGTGAATTCTTGCCATTCAAATGTTTTGAGAACATACTTTAAAACCTCTATAAAAATGCATTTGGCAATGCATTTCAATGGAATGTCCAACACAAAAATGTAAGTTTCCCAACATTCTATAAAATGGATATATCTCATTTTGGAAAAGAGCTCTTCATATTTTGATACTATTTTTCGGTATTCGAGTCCCTTCTATGTTATGTCCGTAACACCCCCCTCCAGATGGGGGTACTTTGACTAAACTGTCGTTGCGCTTTTCGGCACTTCACTTGACGCTGTCGCTGATGCAAACCAATTGGAAGGGGGGCCCCCCTCGAGCAGGGGGTATTAGGGAGGCGCTGTTACTTCCCTCGCAGCAGAGCTCTTCATACAGATGACAGTGGCGTATTATAAAGCTATTTAAAACCGTCATTGTTGAATACAACCGTTGAATACATACCTGTCATCCTTGGGGCCCCTTCCACTTGGGGGCCCTAGACAACTACCTACATTGCTTACTTTAACACAACAGGCCTGGTTGGTATATGTGTGTATGTGTGTGTGTGTGTGGGAAAGGGAAAGATAGAGAGAGAGAGACAGAGAAAGAGAGAGAGAGAGAGAGAGAGAGAGAGAGAGAGAGAGAGAGAGAGAGAGAAGAGGGAGAGATTGTTTGATTCTGATTTTGTGTGAGAGTGTGTGTGTGTGCGTGCGTGCTTGTGTGTGTATATGTGTGTGTGTGAGTGTGTGACCAGGCTGAGAAAGAGATTTGTGGGTTATCATGGGGGCCGTAGGCCGGCTGACAAACATCAGCGCATATCTCAAACTCAAACACACCTGGGAGATGCTGTCACACCAGACGCAGGCCGCAACACAGGCATCTTTCAGTAGAGGAGACCTCTGTGTGTGTGTGTGTGTGTGTGTGTGTGTGTGTGTGTGTGTGTGTGTGTGTGTGTGTGTGTGTGTGTGTGTGTGTGTGTGTGTGTGTGTGTGTGTGTGTGTGTGTGTGTGTGTGTGTGTGTCAGAGGTAAGAACGGGTAAAAAAATCCAAGCCCGAACCGACATGGGCCCATGGGAATTGGGCCGGGCCCGGCCCGAGGCCGACTAATTATTGGATGTGTAGGCCCGAGCCCGAGGGAAGCCCGAAATTTCAAATTTTATTTATAAGGAGGGGTGATCTATGATAACAAATCAAAGCCCTTAAATTAAAGCCATTAAAGTATTTTGTTACGAAATCTAAGTTAAATAGACTGTATAAACATGCAGGCCATCTTTTATATTTCTGTGTATGCTGCACTGCAGTGCACAGAGGTTACATTAAGCGATAATCCATCATTGACGCTTTTTTTAAGAGTTGGCGGAAAATTTTAAGGGCGTCCGTCATTTTGACCGGCTGATCATTGGGCCATAAGCCACAGCAGCAGTACGACCTTAAAAATCTAGCGCGGCACTTTCACAGAGAGAGACAGCGAGACAAAGAAGAACAACGACGCGAGCAGCAGAACAGGAATGAAGGAGTTCTTGAATTGCCATTGCAAGAGTTTATTAGGCTACAGTATGTGTCGGGTTGATGAGGCGACCTCTGTTTTTTGCAGACCCATGTCTCTCGTGGCCAAAACACGGCCGAAATGCCTCAGCGCACTGTGATGGGAGGGAGAGGCGAGGGAAAGCGCGTGCATTCTAGCAGCAGGCACTGCACTGCTGGATTATCAACTGACGTGGAATATTATTAACGCACAGCCTACATAGCCTATTTATTTATTAAAAAAAAAAATAATTAAAAAAAAAAAACTGTCAACGATAGAGAAGCCGAACCCGACCCTACCCGAACGTAATGAGTGACATTTCAGGCCCGACCCGACCCGAAATTGGCTCGGGTTCGGGTTCGGGCTCGGGCCTGGGCCAAAAATCATAGGTCTAGTGTG
>NC_085865.1:50165977-50173477 GCF_034702125.1 Engraulis encrasicolus
GCCCCATACACTGCCTAATCCAACTATCTCAGCTTCTCAAGTGCAATGGTCCTCACGCGTGGACCCTGTGAAGCACTTTTGATGATCGGTCCACCACGTGGACAGCTGCTGCACTCTCTCACGATCACGGGAAGTCCATTCTCCAGCAAGAACAAATATGTATGTATACATGATTAATCCAAATTTAAGATAGTGAGCTAATGAAACCCATTTTAATTTGGTTTAGGGCTAATTATAATGCCTGTGAGTTGAATTTCGATCACAACCTCAACACAAACAAAATTCTGCACAACCCCTGCCATCTCTGGCGCACCCCAAGGTTGTGTCCGTACCCCAGGTTGAGAACCACTGCCAAAAAAAAAACCTAATGCCCCCAAAAGAAGCCTATCCTGGGAGGGCCCCGGTGTGTCTCAAACGGTAGGGCACTACAGCTGCTTCAATTCCCGACCCGAGGGAATTTCCCAATCCTCTCCCATCTCACTCTCCCACTCATTTCCTGTCCCATTCTTCACGGTCCTGTCAGAATGAAGGTGAACTAAAAAAAACAAAAACAATATTTTTAAAAAGAAAAGAAAGAAAACCATGGGAGAATCTCCAGGGCACATCAGTCTCTGGAAACACATGGGATCTGGGTGGACTCAATCACAGTACCCATCGACTTATTATCCTTGATAACAAGCACACCTGTACGAAAAGCAGTCATTAAAGCCACGGAAAGTAGCTTTTTCAACCTCAAAATGATACCTCGGATATTGTTTAAGTGGAATTTCATTGTAAGTGGGTGAATATGGTTGTTCTGACAGTTCAGTTTTTTATGTCTCACTGTGCCATACAACCACGCTATTCACATTTGCAGTGACAGGTTTCTCCTTCAAAATTCTCCTTTGAATGAGACATGAGGGAGAACCCGTCAGCTTCCATTCCAACCTACAGACAGAAGATGGGTGAGTGCTGCTTTAAGTGCTGCTTTAACTCTCAAGTCAATGGTTCATAACAGCAAGCAAGTATCAGCAATACTGACTGAGGCTGAATTCCAAACGGAAGGGAGTGGCTCAATGACTCCCTCCCTACATAAGCAGGTGTCTGATCAGATATGTGAAGAGATCTGATGAGCCGGTCGTTAAGAATGGCACTAAAGAGTGTGTTGCCCTGCGCATTTGATGTTACGGCGATTCTATGGCGGGAGTTCCGTTCATCACGTTAGCGCTCAGCTTACGTAGGCTAATTGAGCGGTGAAAGGCCGCCAGAATAAAATCTAGCAACATTACATTTAGATACTACAGTGTTGATTTATCGGTTCTCAATATCTAAGTAAATCAGTGTCAGAATAAAGAGCATTTAAGGTAGTAGCTTGGTTGGCCATGTTTGTTTTCAGGTTCCCTGTTGAAGGGGAGGTGGCGCTCAGCATTTTGGGTAGCAGGAAGCACCAAGTCAGCATATGATATTGCCCTCAAATATCCCTGTTACGCCCACAAATGCAGACAACTGCCAAAGGGGGCAATAAAGCAATTTTTTGTTCGGAATCACACTTCTTGACTCGTTGTCCAGTTAATTCACTGGAAGGACAGACATCTTTCCCCTTTCGAACGTAGCCTGAGTCTTATGGCATATTCACACCCTACGTGTGAGACGGCTATGGATGGATGTTTCACACCTTCCAACCATTGATTTCGTACATATTTGGGCACAGAATCGAGGAACGTAATTTACGCATGTAGCTGGTCAGAAATAAATTGGAAAAAAAATGTGTCACATGCCAAAGCCAGACAACGGTATGAAGATAATAATAATGATAATAATACATTTTGGTAACACTTTATTTTAGGGATACATCTATTAGCACTAATACATACAATGTTAATGCCTGCATAAGTAACTTGTAGGGCATGTACTAAGCAAATGCCAAGGCCTACTAGGTCCTTACTAAGGTTAAATTGGTAATAAATCCCTTATTGTGCATGAACAAGACATTTGCGAATGCATGCCTAACAAATGTTTGATTTTGCTTTGTACATGCCTTATAAGTTACTTATACAGGCACATTGTATGTATTAGTGCTAATAGATGTATCCCTAAAATAAAGTGTTACCTACATTTTATTATCATTTTCTTTAAACCCTCAAGGTCACTGTACAATACTAAAACAAACAGAAAGAGATGTTACGTGACAGAATGTGTGAACAGAAAATCACATGTAATTAACCAAAGCTAGAGTGTGAAACGGGGCTTTTCCCAGACACACACGGAGGCTATACTCTTGATTGGATGCCCTTGACAGGTGGCAGAGGTTGAATGACACTTACAGTAAAAATTGAACTGGAACGGCTCATTTTGAGAAGTCATATTAGAGAGCGGAGACTGTACCCTACCGTACGTGTGAAGTATGTGTGGAGTTTTTCACATATTACAACCGTTGATGTCATACATACTTTGGTACAAAATTTAGGAGCTTTATTTACATACACGTTTGTAGCAAGTCATTAACAAATTGAACAAAAATGTTTCGCACACCAAAGACCAAAGGTGTTGTTGACAGTTAGAAAATATGAACAAAAAATCACACATAGGCCCTACCGTGGCACATATGGTAAGGCACTTGTTTGCTATGCGGCTGTTCCGGTTTCAATTCCCGGCTTGGGTCCTTTGCCGACCCTTCCCCATCTCTCTCTCCCCACTGCCTGTCATCACACCTTCACTGTCCTGTGAAATAACCCCCCCCCAAAAAAAAAAAAAATATATATATATATTTAAAAATCACGCGTAATTGACCAAACGTAGGGTGTGAACGGGGCTTTACCCAGACACACGCACCATACTGTAGGTTGGTTTGGGTGCCCTTGACAGGCGGCAGAGGTTGAATGACACTGACAGTAAAAACTGAACTGGAACGGCTCATTTGGAGAAGTCATATTAGAGAGCGGAGAACGGGGAGCGGAGAGAGACAGAGAATGAGAGAGAGAGAGAGTGCACGCCAGGAGACAAAGGAGAGATGAGGTGAGAAGCGAGGGAGAGGGCCGAGAGACAAAGGGGGGATGAGGAAGCAGGAGAGTGTGACAAAGAGAGGGGAGTGAGAGAGAGAGAGAGAAAGCGAGAGGAACAGGAGTGAGAGAGAGAGAGATTGAGAGAGCGATAGAGAGACAAAGACAGTGAGAGGAATAGGAGAGAGATAGGAGACAAAGAAGAGAGAGAGAGAGAGAGAGGAAAATGAGGAGAGAGAGGGGATAGGAGGAGAGGGAGAGAGAGAGAGAGAGAGAGAGAGAGAGAGAGAGAGAGAGAGAGAGAGAGAGAGAGAGAGAGAATGACAGAGAGTGAAATTGATTAATTGTCTGTAGGAAGAGCCAGGAAGATGGAGCAGTGCTGGAGAAGAGTGCTGGCCAGCGGAGAGATGGAGAGAAAGAACGGGGGAAAGGGCGGAAAGAAGGGAGGAAGAGAATGAAGCACAGACAGAGAGAGAGTGAGAGAAGGAAAGAAGAAGAAGAAGAAGAAGAAAATGCTGTACAGTCGTTAGCAGTGCTGCTTATCTAAAGAATCGTTCATGTCCAGTTAAAACACTCTTTTGTTTGTGCTCTCTTAAACACTCTGCTGCAGGATAAATGTCCTCGATCGGGACACCATTGATTTATGAAACCCCCACCTCAGACCCTTAGTCACTGTCGCACACACACCACACACACACACACACACACACACACACACACACACACACACACACACACACACACACACACACACACACACACACACACACACACAACCACACACACACACACACACACACACACACACACACACACACTACACACACACACACTCACACACTACACACCACACCACACACGCACACACACACTCACACACGCACACACACACACACACACTGTCACAACCTTCACCACACACACACACACACACAAACACACACACACACACATACACACACACACACACACACGCACACACACACACACACACACACACACATACACACACACACACACACACACACACACACACACACACACACATACACACACTCACACAGACATGCACACACCTCCATTGTTTTTAGACACCCTCGTGTCACATTGGCCTCCTCTTGGTTTTTCTTTGCCGTTCACCTGAGTCACTGCGGAAATGAGCATAATAATGATTAGGTCGTCCGAATGCCGACATGCTGATTGCAAGTTATTTATATACTATGCTCTTTTCCTAGATATATGTTCTCTTACAGTGTAAGCAGGGCCACTGACAGCTTTGACAGGGCAGCCGATGGGGGTGGACAAAGGGGTACATTGTACATTGTCCCGGGCCCAGGGAGATTGGAGGGGGGGGGGGGGGGGGATCGAATCCCAGTTACATTGTATGCAATGCATATGAAGGGGGGCCCTTTCCGATGGCTTTGTCGAGGGCATTGCAGCAGTAAAGTGAAGTGTGAAGGTTCAATTAGCAGGATAAGAGTGCAGTTTTGCTCCAAATTTTGCAATGCACACACAACATTATGGGTGACGTATCAGAGCTGAAAAATGAGAAATTCTTGGTGTGCGTGTAACTGCAAGTTTTTGTGATTTATCAAGAGCCACGGTATCCAAGGTAATGTCTGCATACCACCAAGAAGGATGAACCACATCCAACAGTATTACAACTGTGGATGCAAGAGGAAGCTGTCTAAGTACTCTGAATGGGATGTTTGTGTGCTAACCCGGAATGTGTCAAAAAAAACATAAAACCACAGCTGTCCAAATCACGGTAGAAATAAATGTGCACCTCAACTATCCTGTTTCCACTAGAACGGTCCATCGAGAGCTCAACAGGGTCAATACACACGGCTGGTCACCCAAACATCCCTTTCAGACAGCTTACCGTGGCTCTTGATACATCACAAAGAATTGCTATCTCGGTCAAAGATGCAACAGTTACACGCGCACCAAGAATTTCTCATTTTTTAGCTCTGAAATGTCACCCATAATGTTCTGTGCATTGCGATTTTTTGAGCAAAACTGTGCTCTTACCCTACACACTTTACTTAACTGTTACAATGTACAGTTGATGAAGATTGGACAACAGGATTGGTCCATTTGAGCCATGAAACTTCCCACACTAAAATGGCATTTGTCTCAGATATTTTGTCCAACCCCTGTATATAGGTTAGATATATGGCTGGGAGGAAGGGGGGTCCATTGGAGCTGATTGTGCATAGGGCCCACAAAGTCTTGCTACGGCCCTGGCCACACGTCATGGCCGGTGCAGACTGCAGACAATCAGCATGGTGTGCGGAAATGTTCCCTTGCGCCACACAGGCCCCCGTCTGACGGAAATCAATGCAGGGTTTGATTTGGAAAGATTGCTCTCGCCGGAGACTTGTGAGCCGTGGAGGTGGCCGAGGTTGGTGGGGCTGATTCGAAATGCATGGATGCTGATGTAGGTATGTATGTAAGGACTCCTCTTTCTCTTTCACGTTCTTTTTCTTTTTCACTTCATCATTGTCTCTCTTTCTCTTTCTCTTTCTCTTTCTCTCTCTCTCTCTCTCTCTCTCTCTCTCTCTCTCTCTCTCTCTCCCACTCTGTATCACTCTCATTCTCTTTTCTTTCTCTTTCTCTCTCTCGTTCTCTCTCTATATACAGTATAGGCTACTGTATCTCTCTTGCTCTCTCTCTCTCTTGCTCTCTCTCTCTCTCTCTCTCTCTCTCTCTCTCTCTCTCTCTCTCTCTCTCTCTCTCTCTCTCTCTCTCTCATCTGCTTGTCCGTGTGATCTCCTCCTATCTTCTCCTGATATTCTCCTATTTTCTCCTCTCCTATTGCTCTCCTCTGTAACCTCACTCATCCCTCTACTGCGATTTCCTCCTCCCCCTTTCTTCACCTCTTTTCTCTTCTCCATAACCTCCCTTCTTCTCTACATCAGGGGTGGAGCTACTGCAGGCATGACAAACAGGGCATTTGCCCCTGGGCCCAGGGCCCATCTGTATTACTGGTGGGGGCCCTATTATGAGCTTTGCAGGCCATATGTGGGGCCCTCTCAGTGGTTTGCCCTGGGGCCCCATGCAGTTGTTCCACCACTGTTCTACGTCCTCCACTTTTCTCTCCCCTCCTCCAGTCATCCCTCGCTACTTCACCCCTTCCCACGACAGCCTCTCCTCTCATGCTGACCTCCTCTTCTCCCTGTGGGTTCTTCATGTCACCTCCCCTGTCTTTGTTGCATTAACTGGTGAACCCCCCACCACCACCACCACCTTTTCCATTGACTGGTAACAAAGAATCGTTTATTAGAGAAAGATACTTCAGGCTCTGACATTTCCGGGATCCATGTGATGTCAGGGGAACGCCCCTTTAGGAGACCTTCAGTTAGGAGAAGAAGGAGGGGACAACACCCCCTTAGGAGACCAAACTTCTCATATGTGCAACCATCACTCCCTTCCTCTCCTCTGCCCCGTGCCTGCCCCTTATCTTTCTCCTCTCCTCTTTTTCACCTCTCTTCATTTCTCCACATCTTAAAACCCACCAATCCCTCTCTTTTCATGCCCATCCTCTCCCCTTCTCCCCTCCTCCCCTCATCCTCTCCCATTCTTTCCTCCTCCCCTCTTCCTCTCCTCTCCTCCTCTCCCCTCCTCCTCTCCTCTCCTCCTCTCCCCCCCTCCCCTCATCCACTGCTCCTCTCCCTTCCTCCAATCTTCCCCTCCTCCTCCCCTCCTCCTCTCCTCCCCCCCCTCCCCTCCTCCCCTCCTCCTCTCCCCTCCTCCCCTTTTTCTTCATTTCTTTACCTCTGTCACTTCTCATGTCCTCCTCTAATCCTTTGCCGACTGTTCTAACTCTCCCCTGTGCCCAGGGCCGGCTTACGGTAACACACAGGCTAGATATGGCTGCAGCCCCCCCCTCCCCCCCCCCCCACCTGCCAGAGGGCCCCAGATTGGCCAAAAGTGAAAATCCGACCCTACCTCTGCACCCCAAACAACAACCCCCCCGACACACAAACACACACACACAAACACACACACACACACACACACACACACACACACACACACACACACACACACACACACACACACACACACACACACACACACACACACACACACACACGCCTGTTCTCAGTCAAGACAGTGTGCGGCCATGTACAGATCAATCAACTCTTAACTGACTATGGATTGCAGCTAATTTCAGCGGTGCACGCTTGCTAGCTGCGCACTTCATATTTTTCGTGGTCTCGTCACAGGTGTCTATGGCGGCTCTCCACGACAACTTAATCTACACACACCCAGACAAATCGGCAGTCTAGATAACCCCCCCACACACACACACACACACACACACACACACACATACACACAACCACACCTCCCTCTGACCCCTGTCATGTGTGTGCTGGCCCATAGATGATGGATACACACCCCTTTCAGATGACACACATGCACACGCTCTAACTCTCCTTCTCTCTCTGTCTCTCTATGTCTCTCTCTCTCTCTCTCTCTCTCTCTCTCTCTCTCTCTCTCTCTCTCTCTCTCT
>NC_085865.1:50178477-50180977 GCF_034702125.1 Engraulis encrasicolus
ACTTGCTGTCTTTAAACCACTCCAGCCGGGCCATGCCGATTTTAATGAAAGAGCTGGGTTGAGTTTTTTAGCTCGGGGCACCAGCAGAATGTACAATGGCCTCTGGTTATACGAGCTAAACTATCCAGTCATCTATATGCAGGGGTTTTTTTTTTTGGGGGGGGGGGGGAGCTTGCAGTGCAATGAAATGGTATTCTTCTAGTGTAGGCCCTAGGAGGGTTCTAAGGGAACATGGAGTGGGAGATTCACTAACTAGTGTGTCAAAAGCAGTTTCTCGAGATACAAGCCATTTCTTGGATGTTTTTTTTACAGGGACTTGCCAGCTGAAATGTGGGTTATGAGGGATTGTTAGTACCCACACAGTCTGTGGTACAGTGAACATTGTTACATCCACTGGCATGTTTGTCTGAAGGCCAGGGCACCATTTCTTTACTCACACTATGTGAATTTGTATGCTATTTATACTATTATGTTACATGAAACATTGCCATGTTTAGTGTGAAAATTGCACAATTTTTTTGCTTAGGGCACCAACCAATAGAATGTAGAATGGCCTCTGGTTGTATGTGCTAAAGCAGTGGTTCTCAACCTTTTTTGAACAAACGCCCGTTTGACTTCATCATAAGCCACCCAACGCTCCCTTGACCTCATCATAAGCCTGCCAACGCCCCCCTTAGTATTGAAAAATAAAATAGACTAATGCCCCCCAATGGGAACTAAGACACCCCGGCCCCCCAAACTGTCTCCTTCTCAACGCCCCCCTGGGTCTCCCCAACGCCCCCTGGGGGACTGTAACACCCCTGTTGAGAAACACTAGGCTAAAGTATCCTGTCATCTACTACATATACTGTATTCAGGGTTTTTTTGCAGTGCAATAAAATGTCATACTTCTAGCGTAGACCCAATGGGAGGGCTCCAATACAACAGTGGAACATCGAGTGGGAAATTCAGTAACAAGTGTGTCAAATAGCCTAGCAGTTTCTCATCATATTCTCAAGTCATTTCTTTGTTTCTTTTACAGTGACGTGCCAGCTGAAATGTGGGTTATGACAAATTGTTAAGATACCCACACAGTTGGTGGTACAGTGAACATTGGTACCTCCACCCATATTTGTCTGAAGGCCAGAGCACGCTCATACAAAGTGAATTTGTACAACCTTGACTACTATTTTGTCATATGAACCATTCATTTGTTATACAGTATGAACCTCTGCGGGAAATTCACTAACGTGTCAAATAACAGTTTCTCGAGATACCAGTCATTTCGTTAATGGTTTTCTGAGGTATTGTAGGCAAAAAAATCCACATACGTATGTGTTGTGAGTAAAATAATGTGAAGATATCAACTCAGCTCAGTTGACAATGTGAAGATAGGCCTACAGTATACATCCACCCAGCATCTTGTGTCTATAGGCTGTATAGTACACAATTTATACATTCCTGATTTGCGTGAAATGAAACCTGCATGCATTTCTGTCCATATTTTTTTTGCCTTTAAAAACATCACAGCAGCAACAAACAAACATAATTGCCAGTGCTTGTGAGTGTGGAACACATTAATGGCAGTTCAAAAGGGAAAATCGATTTGACATACCATTCTTTTGCAGCTACAAGCTCCGTCACAGAACAAATTAAACCCCTGTATTGAGACCTGGGAAGCCGACAAGGGGGGACAAAGGGTATAGTTGTCCCGGGCAAGAGGGGGCCCCGAATTGGGTTCTCATTACATTGTATGTATTGAGTGGGGGGGTCCTTTCAGATTACTTTGTCCTGGGCCCAGCAAAAGCTGTCAGCGGCCCTGATTTAGACACTGCTGTAATGGGATGGGAATACCACTGCTGTTGTTGTGGGCATAGTGGGAGGCTGAACAAGAATATCAACAACCATACACTATTATATGGGACTTTTGTTATTTATTTATTTATTTTTATTTTTATTTATTTTTTAATATTAGTTTTATTGTTGCTTGAGGCATTTTCTAATGGAATGTTCAAAACACACTCTTTTATGAGTCTTGTGGGCACACACAAAAAATCCATATGGAACTGTAGTGCATAGAATGACAGTTTGAATTTAGGAACTAGCTTTTAAGATGCCCCCAGAACCACACACTGCAGTACTATACACAACTAGTATTCCAGGTGCACTGTGTCAGCAGTGTGTATAGCTGTCTGATAAGACTAGAACAGTGTTTCACAAACATTTTCAGACCATGGACCACTTTGCCCCAAAATATTTTTTGGGGGACCACCTGTCACCTGCACTCGCTTACGTTTTCGCACGTTATCTCTTATTCTTTGTATAAATGGACAGTCATGGGTAAGCGGTTAGGGTGTCAGACTTGTATTCCAAAGGTTGCCTGTTCGACTCCCGACCCGCCAGGTTGGTGGGGGGAGTAATTCCCTTCTCCATGACTGAGGTACCCTGAGCGTGGTACCGTCCCGCCGCACTGCTCCCTTGGGGCGCCATTGGGGGCTGCCCCCTTGCACGGGTGAAGCAT
>NC_085865.1:50185977-50198477 GCF_034702125.1 Engraulis encrasicolus
CACACACACACAAACAAACACGCACAGACACACACGCATGACACACATGCACGCACGCACACACACACACACACTACTGCATTCACACACACACGTGCGCACACACGCACACACACGCACTAGCACACTCACACGCACGCACACACACACACACACACACATACACACACACACACACACACACACACAGTTAATCACTGAAATAAATGGTAGCAAATCAAAGCGATTAAATAGAGCGTCTTGCCACCTGTCTCGAGACCAGTGGTCGTAACTCACTTCTTTGTCACTCTCGCGGTCTTTCCGAGCAGAGAAACTTAATCAAAACAAAGACAACATGATGATATGAATGCATAATGCGGTACACATACGTACATACACACACGTACAGTATAGACACACATGCGTCATGTATATCCAAATACACACATGCAGACACACACACACACAGTAGGCTACACACACACACACAGTACACAGACACACATACACACACACATATGCAAATACATGTACAGTGCTCATCACATGCACACACACACCACATCACTCACAATACACACACACACACTCTCTCTCTCTCTCTCTCTCTCTCTCTCTCTCTCTCTCTCTCTCTCTCTCTCTCTCTCTCTCTCTCTCTCTCTCTCTCTCTCTCTCTCTCACACACACACACACACACACACACACACACACACACACACACACACACACACACACACTCACACACACATCACAACACATGCACACACACATTCAAGTACACAACACGCGTACACACATCCTCACAGATACTCTAAAAACACTCACACACACACAAATACACATACTGATACATGCACACACACTGACACTTCATTAACTATTCACTGCACGAACAACCTTAAAGAATTAGCCCATTTCTGTGACAGGAGGCAGGCTTGTTGAATGTGCGCACAGACGAGTGAGTTTGTATTTGTAAATAGATTTTTTTCTCTCTCTCTCTCCCCAACCGGCAGCTGTTTTTCGGCTCCAACTCTTCTTCTTCTTGTCATCCTGAAGACAGACACACACACACATACACACATGCGTGCACACACTCGCGCATACACGCACACACACACACACACACACACACACACACACACCCATGCACAAACAAACGCACACACGCACGTTCTCTTCCTGTTCTGAGGAAGACAGACACACAACCAGCATGGTGCTAGGCAACAGGTGAGCAGATGCCTTTCTTGTGGAGTGACTGCGCGTGATTGGTGGTCGTGTTAAGTGCCGAGGAGAGGAGAAGAGAGGAGACAGGAGAGAAGAGAAGGGGAGAGGAGAGGAGAGGAGAGGAGAGGAGAGGAGAGGGGAGAGGAGAGGAGAGGAGACAGGAGAGGAGAGAGAAGAGGAGAGGAGAGGAGGGGAGGGGCGAGGAGAGGAGAGGAGGAGGGGAGAGGAGATGAGAGGAGAGGAGAGGAGAGGAGAGGAGAGGAGAGGAGAGGAGAGGAGGGGAGGCAAGTGTTGTTTTGTCTTCTTTTTCTTTCTTGTTTTTCTTTTCTTTTCTGACGGTTTGACAGGACCCTACAGTATAATCATCTTCCATGAGCGAGCAGCAGTAAGTGTGCACTCCAACCAAGGTTATTGCATTACCCGGAGAAGAAAGCAAAACAAACACAAACACCCAAACATGTTGTTTGTCATTGCAGGTGGAATGTAATACATGCATCGCATCGTGACAGACAGGCCTTATCTCTTCACACATCGTCTGAAACAAGTGCTAAACGCACCGTTTATATCACTGTCACACTTGTCACCATTTATATGACAGTTAATGCTCAGGCTGTTTCTAGGAGACCTCAATTTGCCACCATTTGCTGCTTGCCTGGTGATTGAATTGTGTGGGATTCAGTCAGTGCTTAGTGAAAGTGAAAGCCCATTGGGAAACAAGGGTTTACTGCACAATGCACACAACGAAATTACATTTATGCTTCACCCGTGCAAGGGGGCAGCCCCCGATGGCGCCACAATGGAGCAGTGCAGCGGGACAGTACCATGCTCAGGGTACCTACGTCATGCAGGAGGGTGGAGGAGAGCACAGGTTAGTTACTCCCCCCACCAACCTGACGGGTCGGGAGTCGAACCGGCAACTTTTGGGTTACAAGTCTGACACCCTAACCGCTTACCCTGGCTGCCCACCTTATGCACAGTGATGGATATCCAGATACTCTTTTACTGATTTCTTTTAAAGTATTTTTGGGGGGCTTGTCAAGCCTTTACTATGCTTCATGAGACAGGACAGTGAAGGACAGACAGGAAGCGAGTTGGGAGAGAGAGATGGGGAAGGGGCCGGCAAAGGACCCAAGCTGGAATCGAACCCAGGTCGGCTGCATAGTAGATGAGTGCGCTACCGTTGGACCACGGTAGGGCCTATTATACTGAATATTAGTTCAAGTTCAAGTAGTTTTATTGTCAATTTCTTTACATGCACTGGTCATACAAAGAATTTGAAATTACATTTCTTGCTTTCCCATACAGACATAGACTAATCTAGGTAAGGACATAGACAGTATAGACATAGACAGTACTTATACATGGACTTAAGACAGTATGGACATAGACAGTGCTCATACAGACATTTAAAGTGCAAGACTGGACAACAGAAGACTTGTAGAGGACATACATTAAGAGGTAATTGTTGTGCTTTTGTGCTTTTCCTAAAAAGTCCTTTATAGCGTTCTGACATAGTAATAGTAGCATTTTGAAGAAAAATAAATATTAAAAAGGTCTGTCAAGTACACCAGCAGCAGTGTGTGTGTGTGTGTGTGTGTGTGTGTGTGTGTGTGTGTGTGTGTGTGTGTGTGTGTGTGTGTGTGTGTGTGTGTGTGTGTGTGTGTGTGTGTGTGTGTGTGTGTGTGTGTGTGTGTGTGTGTGTGTGTGTTTAGTGCAGGTAGAAGGTGCGGTGTGCGTCTGTGTGTGTGTTCGTGTGTGTGTGTGTGTGTGTGTGTGTGTGTGTGTGTGTGTGTGTGTGTGTGTGTGTGTGTGTGTGTGTGTGTGTGTGTGTGTGTGTGTGTGTGTGTGTGTGTGTGGTGTGTGTGTGTGTGTGTGTGTGTCAGTGTGTGTATGTTTGGGTTTAGTGCAGAAAGTGCAGTGTGCTTGTGTGTGTGTGTGTGTGTGTGTGTGTGTGTGTGTGTGTGTGTGTGTGTGTGTGTGTGTGTGTGTGTGTGTGTGTGTGTGTGTGTGTGTGTGTGTGTGTGTGTGTGTGTGTGTGTGTGCGCAAGTTTTGAGTTAGTGCAGGTTGAAAGTTCAGTCACAAAAATAGTAATGCAGGTGGAATGTTCAGTCGCAGATATGGTGGTGGGGGATGAGGGGGGGGGGTTGTCAGTGGCCTTGCTGGCTGGAGGCTGACAGTGGAGGGAGAGTGGGTTGAGTGTTCAGTATCTTGATCGCTTGGTGCATTGTGCTGCTCGCCAGCCTGGTGGTACGGGAACGGAGGCGCCTGTACCTCTTTCCAGAGGGCAGGAGGCTGAACAGTTTGTGTGCAGGGTGGCTTGTATCTTTGATGATCATCAGTGCTTTCCGGGTGAGGCGTGTGGTGTAAATGTCCTGCAGGGAGGGGAGTGGTACTCCAATGATCTTCTTCGCTGTGTTCACAACACGCTGGAGTGTCTTCCTGTTTTTCTCCGTGCAGCTTCCTCCCCACACTGTGATGCAGTTGGACACGACACTCTCTATGGTTCCTCTGTAGAATGTTGTCATGATGGAGGGTGTAGCACTTGCCTTCTTTAGTTTGCGCAGGAAGTAGAGACGCTGATGGGCCTTCTTCGCCAGTGATGTAGTGTTGGTGGTCCAAGAGAGGTCGTCGCTGATGTGCACTCCAAGGAACTTGGTGCTGCTCACTCTCTCCACAGCATCGCCGTCGATGGTCAGTGGTGGCAGTTGTTTTTGGACCCTTTGAAAGTTGACAACAATCTCCTTGGTCTTGTTGACATTCAGCAGGAGGTTGTTGTCTTTGCACCATCTGGCCAGCAGGTCTACTTCTTCTCTGTAGTGAGTCTCATCGCCCTTGGTGATGAGGCCCACCAGTGTTGTATCATCCGCAAACTTCACTAGATGGTTAGTGCTGTGGGTCGTTGTGCAGTCGTGTGTCAGCAGCGTGAACAGCAGGGGGCTGAGAACACAACCTTGCGGAGCCCCTGTGCTCAGGGTCAGGGTGCTTGATGTGTTATTCCCTACCCGTACTGCTTGTGGTCTTTGCATCAGGAAGTCCAGCAGCCAGTTGCAGAGGGAGGTGCTGAAACCTAGTTTGTCCAGTTTTCTGATGAGTTGTTGTGGTATTATGGTATTGAATGCTGAACTGAAGTCAATGAACAGCATTCTCACATATGAGTCACATATGAATATTAAGATACTTGTTGTAACTAAGGGCTTGGTTACACATACTGTATGCGTCAAGTGCCAGGAAAAAAACGATATAAATGATTCTAGGATAATAAAATGAAATACACATCAAGATTGTATGTCCTAGTTTCAGCATAAGCAATACGGGCTGACTTGTCTGCTCCTCAAATTGTAAAGGTGGACATTTCTCCGCTTGTTTCCGTAACACTTTACTTGACGCCAGTGTCATAAGCATGTCATTACAGTGTCATAATAGTGTCATGTCATAGTCATAGATAAGTCATAAACATTTTATGACTGTTGGCCTTAAGTGACATTCGGTTATGGCAAAGACAAAGGTTGAACCAACACTGTAAAGTGATGAAGTAATAAATAACAACTGAACAAACATTGATGAGTAGACTCATTTGTACTGTTTGTGGGCAGAGACATGCATTTCAACCGAGGAATTTCCAGAGAATATTGAATTTGCATGAATTACCAACATGTTGTGATTTTTTTTTTTTTTACCTAAGGGGAAAAACTGTTTGGGGCCCTCCAAAGGGCCCTCTCTGTAGTCTGGACCTTGTGGATCAGTCCTACTTTACCCCCCTCTTTGACGGCCGCCCTGGTCATCAGGTGGCATGTCATACAGGCCTTATCTCACTACACATCATCAGGAATAGTGTTGAATTTGTCATTTATATCACTGTTGCTCTTCTCAACATTTATATGCTCAGGCTGTTTCTAGGAGACTTCAATTTGCCACCACTGACTACAGATTGAATCATGCAGCAGGACAAGGATAATAATAATAATAATAATACATTTTATTTTAAGCGCCTTTCAAGATACCCAAGGTCACTTTACATAGAAACAGAGGAGAAAAAGAAAAGAACAGTAGAACAAGTAAAAACAAATCATCAACGAATGTATACATCACAACTAAAAATAGGAGAATTATCAAATCTAAATAAAGTAGAATACATAGGCTATATTTATCAAATAAAGTGAAAATAAAGTAATAAGGATATCTTTCTTTGAAAATGATGTGTATGAATATCCCTTCTATATGGATAGAGTTTTATGACATCCCACTTGAACATGTGCTGTCACCACATTCTTAAAGCCCTGTGATCATTTGTCAAATTTCAGAGACAGCAAACAGACCATGTTATGTCTTGTACTCAGTTAACTTCAATTCTTACATTATGATTTCATTGAGTATGGTATGTTATACATATATATGTTTTGAGATTCAACAATGGTTAACCTCATGGCAAATAATTCTACTGCTATGTTTGATATTTTAAACAGCTGTCAAAAGGCTCAAGTCAAATAGAAAAATGTGATACAGATGTATGTAAGAAGAATAGGCTACATGAATTTCATATAATGATAGATATGAAGATATAACTGTGTCAGCCTACTGTATATTTAAAAACTGTGCATTCTTGTATTAATTAAGGTAGCCTATACCTTGTAGGCCTAACTTATCTGTTTGTTAAAAACTGGAAGTGTAGGAATATTCATTCCATATTATGGACACAGTATTATGACATCACAACAGAACATGGTCATGTGTGATGTCACAACATTCTAAAAGTCCACAACTTGTTCAGAGTGATCATTAATGAAAACGATTTCATTGAATATGGTATGTTACACAGATTTTTAAATTTTACATAGTGAACCTTTTAGAAAATAATTCTGATTTAGGCTACTGCATTCCAACTTAAGACAAAAAGTCACATTTGATACAGCAACTACAGTGTAGATTATAGAATATTCATTTTCTCGTATGATACATGTAAAGATGTGCACAGATTATCAGCTCTTTGTGTGTCACTTTCCTTATATTAAATTCCTTTTTGGTAATCAGGCTTGACCTATATGCTTCTGAATCTTTCAGAATAGGATAGAGGAGGTGAGAAGATGCTTGTCGTCTCCCACTCCTTCTCCTGTAAAGGTAAGTTATGATGCCCTTTGGCATTACAGTATCAATTTAAATTGATAAATATTATTGTAGGATTATACAAACATAGAATAAAATGAATGAATACCATCCAGAATGTTTGTTCTATAGTATCTATCAGTACCCGTATTGGTCGAATGTTGGACAATTCTCCATCCCCACATTTGTCCCTTAATCATACTGTAAAGGCTGACATTTCTGTTCATGGATTTTCTCCATGAGATCAATGTCAAAGTGTGTTGTGACCAAAACCCATCTCTAAACCTAACCTGTCGGTAAAGTTAATGTTTAGGTACTTTCTAATTTTAGTAGTTACGGCAACATAGGCAAGAAACAAATGTCAGCCACCTCTAAAAACGTGGGAGAAGAAATGTCCGCAATTAAATGAATGGAGAAATGTCCACCTTTACAATTAAATACATGGAAAAATGTCCGCCTTTATTCAGATGAGTGGAGATGCTTTATGTCGGAGGTGGAGAATTGTCCAGATAGGCTACCAGGCCAATGAATGACTCAACAATATGCACAGTCATTTTTGCAGTGTTACTGTAAAATACTACAGTGTTACTGTAAATTAGGTCAAGAGTATTAAACTCAACACCCTCATGAAGTTCTCCTCTCTCCCCCTTACCACTATACTGCCCTACAATTTCAGAACGCAGTATAATTCAAAATGCCAAACTGAGAAAAAAGGCTTTAAAGTTTCCTCTCTGTCCACGCGACTGTGTTGGAGGTAAAGTGGTGATGACACTTCCATATAATACTTTTTTATGGTGAAAATTTATGCACGCAAGAAAAAAGCAAAAAAAACAACATTCTCATTACTTTTTAGCTGAAAAATCATTATACTGCGCTCTGTTGTGGTATTACTGTCTACACCAAAACCACGGTGTCAATGGAGAAGTGCAGTATAATTCGCATTATACTGCGTTCTTGGCTAGTAACACGTAACCTCCTAAAACCAAAAAGCGCAGTATAATCAGTTTTTTGCGTTTTTTTCCGAAACGGGACCAAGTTGGGCCAAAAAAATTTTAACACAAGAAAAAGAAGGTATTTTAAAGCCAATTTCCGGTCTAAACCCATTTTCGACCATTTTCAAGATACTGCGTTCTGATATTGTAGGGCAGTATAGGTCTATGAGTACTCTCTGCGTCGGTCTGTCAGCCTGCCACTGCTGGTGGACGGTGAGCCAGTTTGGGAGGCACAGCACCCTGGAGCCCTGCGATGGCTCTCCCCTGCCCTCCCACTCTCCCCTTCGTTGGCATCAGAGGACTTCATGACCGCGTGCAGTCGGCTGTCTGCATGCTCCTCCCTGGCTCTGTCCCTCTGCAGCTCCTTAGGGTCTGAGGCCTTCATGTCCGCCCGAAGTGAGCTGTCGCCGCTGTCCTGCCCCTCCCCGGCTCTTTCCCTGGGCAGCTTGTCATCTGAGGACTTTATGACCGCTCCTCCACGAGCCAGCTCCCCTGCAATGGTGAGGCCAGAGGTGGACTCTGCTTCTGCAGAGGCAGCTGCGGCCATGGATAACCCAAAGATGAGCCAGAGAGCACATTCCACCAACTCCAACCATCTGGTTCTAATCACGCTCAGTACCCTGCAGGACATCGACACCTACAAGGTAGATGATAAAATCCCCTTTCTAAATATTAAAAGGGTCAATGGACAAGTCAGACTATTTATAATATAGGAAGTGTACACTGTAGCTCCGCTTTGAAGTTTCATTCAAGTCATAAAACATTTCGACCCACCAGGGTCTTCATCAGGCACCTGGCACGATCAGCCCTGAAAGGCCAGAGGTGGACCCTGCTTCTGCAGAGGCAGCTGCGGCCATGGATAACCCAAAGATGAGCCGGAGAGCACATTCCACCAACTCCAACTACTTGGCTCTAATCACGCTCAGTACCCTGCAGGACATCGACACCCACAAGGTAGATGATAAAATCCCCTTTCTAAATATCAAAAGGGCCAAGGGACAAGTAGCCTAATTGACATTAAATGTGTTCTCTTCAGCATCTGCCTGTAGATTTCTAGTTTAGCAAATATCACAAAAGTACAAATAGTTCAGGGTGTGACTTTGCGTAATGTGCAACATGTGGTGTTCAAAAACGTGAATTCCTGTAGTCTACTCTACTGCACTTAAAGGGGCTCTAGGTAGGATGAAAAGTTTAAATTAATCACTGTCCTGCGTCAGCCGATGCTTATTTGAGTCATTAGTAAGTGAATGATGACTCTCGCAACCACTTCCATGGTCCGCTGTCAGAAAACCCCAAATGCAACTTTTGACAGAGCCCGAATGAGTGTCATGGGAAACACTTCTCATACGAAAAATCGCTCTACATATCGTATTCAGATTTGTTTCAGCTGCTGGCATTCCGTGATGAAAAACATTCTCACAGCGAGTTTATTTAAACAGAATTTTTTCATTACTGTGTAGATTTTGAGACAGGCATGCATGCGACAGGCACTGCGCAAACGACGTCATCTTACATTGTGCCCCTTTAAAATATAAATGTTTTCTTTGTTCTCTCAGGTCCAAGAATGCAGAGGTGACAAAGGTGAGCAGGAAAAGCAGGAGGAAGCGAGTGAGAAGAGAAGTGACGTGGAGGTGAAGAAGGAGGAGAAGAAGAAGAGAAAGATGAAGAGGTGGAGACGGGCAGTGAGGAGGGCCTATACTATCTTCAGCAGATGCTGGAGAAGGAGAGTGGAGGAGGAGGAGGAGGAGCGATAAGGAGGAGGAGGAGGAGGAGGAGAAGGAGGGATGAGGAGGAGGAGGAGGAGGAGAAGGAGGGATGAGGAGGAGGAGGAGAGATGGGGAGGAAGAGGAAGATAAAAGAGAAAAAAGGAGGAGAAAAGGAGGAGGAGGAGAGATGAGGAAGAAGAGGAGGAGGAGGAGAGAAGAGAGGAGGAGAGATGAGGAGGAGGGAGGAGGAGGAAGAGGAGGAGAGATGAGGAAGAAGAGGAGGAGAGGAGAGAGGAGGAGAGATGAGGAGGAGGGAGGAAGAGGAGGAGAGATGAGGAGGAGGGAGGAAGAGGAGGAGGAGAACAAGGAGGAGAGAGATGAGGAGGAGGAGGCGGAGGAGGAGGAGGAGGAGAAGGAGGAGGAGAGAGATAAGGAGGAGGAGAGAGATGAGGAGGAGTAGGAGGAGGAGCAAAAAAAGTCCTGTGTCTGGGCCACCCCATCTGCCCACGGTGACTGGACCGGTGAGGCTCCGATGCAGGAGTGGATTGATACTGGTGTAGCTGCAGCTGCAGGGAAGGACTCCTGATGGCGGCGCTGACGGTGGCCGCCCCGTGACCGTCTCTGGCAGGTGTGCGCCGTGGCTCCCTCCTGCCACTGGTGGTGCTGATGGGACGCACCACCTGAGCCGGGGATGAGGGATCAGGCTGACGCAGAGGGAGGCGCCAGTTGGAGCTGTCAGCGGGGCTGCTGGCTGAGCTGACTGTTCGATGACCAGAGTCCTCTGGTTGCTTCCGATGACGATGCATGCTAGTCGCTGCCTGAGACAGTCTGCCTGCTGTAGGTGCAGTGCTGGCGCTGGGCAGACTGATGGTAGCTAGCAGGTGTCTGTGTCCCCATGAACAGACAACATGACGGTGACTGCTGGTACTTAAACCTCTCTGTGGCATCTGGGGACAGAACGTTGTCGAGGGCGAGCTGCATCCGGTTGAACTGGCGGGGGTCGTCATCAGTGAACACTGGAATCTTCATCTTCTGGGCCCTGTAGGACATCTCCTGATGGGACAGAGATGGAGGGTCACACTGGCCCCAACCCATGGCCTTCTGGTCCGCCGACATCCGCCGACATCCGCAGATGATCCCACACTGGATGACCTGGGCTGTGATGTCCCACAGAGGGAAACACCAAAGCAGCTGGCACCTGGAGACCGTGCTGCTTGGTGCTGCTGCATGAGGAAGTCAACTTCTCTCCTGAGCTGCTGACTGGCTGCACGCATCATCTGCCTGCAGTCCTATCGCAAGCTCCTGTCGCGGCTCCAGCAGCTCACCAATAATCAAGGGATGGGCTGGCTGAGGAGAGATGAGGAGGAGGGAGGAAGAGGAGGAGGAGGAGAGATGAGGAGGAAGAGGAGGAGGAAGATCAAGAGGAGGAGGAGAGATGAGGAGGAGGACCAGGACGAAGAGGAGGAGGAGAAATGAGGAGGAGAAGGAAAGAGATGAATAGGAGGAGGATAGTGAGGAGGAGAGAGAACAGAACGCACGCGCGCACACACACACACACACACACACACACACACACACACACACACACACACACACACACACACACACACACACACACACATACACTACAATGACAGATAAAATTAAAAGGAAACTTGTTGGTACCACACATCGTGTTGTCTGTCTACAAGTACATTCATGTGTTTCCCTATGGGCATGGATATGTGTTTTCTTTAAGTGGTCCCAGCTGGTCTTTACCAGGCACCTTCCTTTGGCATGCCGATAGATCAGAACCATTTAACCCATTTTAGCCTAAGCCCTTTTTGGGAAAAGGTGCCCTCTCCCCATTAAAACCTAAATATGTCAGCCTCCGAAGCACATAAAAAATGAAATGAGTGGCATTTAAAAGCTAAAACCTTCATTTTGCACTTGAATGTGTTCAGTCAGCTCTAACATACCCACATTTTTAGATGCGTCCAGCATCTCTATAACAGGGTCTGTCCGTCCGTCCGTCCGTCTGAAACGCTTTCTTGTCTGAAACGCTTTTTTGTCTGAAACGCTTTCCTTGTCTGAAACGCTGTCTGAAACGCATTCCTTCAATTGTTCCTTCCTGTGTCCACAAGGCGGAGGCAGAGAGGCATTTTGGCCTGGAGCGAATGCGTGTCAAAACGTATACGATATGTTACCAAACCGGCAAGGCTAAGCTGATGGCATTGTGAGACAACTGAGGGGTGCATTCAATTGACGGCATTGTTTTGCGTTTGGACAGTGGTAGGCAACTTCGTTCCTTCTCCACAGCACACCAACACCACTGTGAGTGTCACTTCATGTTCACGGTCTTGTGATAGGCCTACACTTCGGCTGATAGTGTCGCGTTGTGCAGCTATTTTGGTTCATCAGAATGGAAATGAACGATTTAGAAGTCGGCAGGCAGTATTTCACACAGATGTTTGTGCTCGGATAGAGTGGCGTTTGCATTGCATAACGCTCCACGACATGGAACCGTAATAAGTTGACAGGCGACCAGCACCGCTACAGCTCTTCCTCTAAACGTGAGTTTGCAAACATTCTGCCACTACGTTTCAGTGAGTAGTCAGTGTTCTCGAACTAGAACTAGTAGACAGATGGGCCATTTGCATTTCACATACGCTGTGTTACTGATGTTCTCGGGCATATTGCAAGGGAGAGTCGTTTTCTGCTGGCGGTCGCGTGGACCCCACAGGTGCTTTCCCTTGCGCTCAGAGAGAGCACGGGACAGAACGCGTATTTTCCTTCGTAATTGGTTTGCAGTCGTCTGAATTTGGTAAACTCTGCCACTGAAGCTCACTGCTTTGTGCCTTTGACGGTAAAAAGCTGGCATTGAAAATTAAGCGCACAATGCATCCAAAGGGTGAACCCATAGCGCATGATTCACCCAAACGGTTTTATTTATTTATTAGGCTATTTGGCGATGTTTAGTTTCTTTCCCACATGCACATGACGCTGAAATGGCGTGATAGCCAAGGTTGATAAATAACCTAGTACTAATATCTGGTAATTTGTAATGTAGCCACTTGATCTATGTGAAATTTGAAATTAGATGCTTCTTTTCCAAATCCAAGCATGATGGCCTTATTATAGTCTAAACTGCAAAATATAAAGCTTTGTCTCGTCATTTCGCTGCCTGCCACATTATTTGGAGTTTCCATGGGCAATAGGCTATGACCAATAAACAAAAAGCACATCCTCAGAGGGGGGTGGGCGTTGACAGGTTAGGAGGAGGCCAGCGGGGCGTTTTGGGGGGAAAAAAGGTTGGAACTGGCATAGAGGGACGCATCTGTTGTCCGCCTGTCGGCCTTGTTAATAAAACAGCTCAAATCTCAAGAACCTGAATGCAGCGTATATGTCGCTCCAGGACACAATGGGTTAATAAGAGAGTTACGTCACTCCCATAGACCTCAATGGTCCAATGTTTCCACAGCAATGGCAGTTCTCATGGAGCCTCATGGAGCATTTTAT
>NC_085865.1:50205977-50210977 GCF_034702125.1 Engraulis encrasicolus
TAGTCAAGATTGTTCTCCGTTGTTGTACCCAAGTGGTGGAACGGTCTCCCAGAGGCAGCAAGACTAAGCACATCTCTTGCAGCCTTCAAGAAACAAGTAAAGGCCGTCCTCTTTCGAGAGTATCTACTAGACTAATGCTTGAGCTGGCCTAGCCCCAGGGCAGCCTCTTGACATGATGTCTAGTTTAGTTTGTGTGTGTGTGTGTGTGTGTGTGTGTGTGTGTGTGTGTGTGTGTGTGTGTGTGTGTGTGTGTGTGTGTGTGTGTGTGTGTGTGTGTGTGTGTGTGTGTGTGTGTGTGTGTGTGTGTGTGTGTGTTTACTCATTATTTACTCTTTATTTACTCTTTAAAAAAAAAACTAACCCCTCTTTGCAACTGCACTTGTTGTTCTGTATATTTCCTGTGCACTTTGTATTTGCTTGTGATGTTGGCTTGATTACCGGTATGTCCTCTTGTGAAAGTCGCTTTGGTTATAAAGCGTCTGCCAAATGCAATGTAATGTAATGTAATGTAGATAGATAGACTAATGCCCCCCAACAGCACTAACCTTGTATCACGCACACAATACATGGGTTCTCAGTGTTTATCAACACAATGTTATGAGGAGGGGCAAAACACTGGCAGCCAACCACGTGAGCTAATTTTTTGACCGACAGCGGTTTCCAACAATCAGAGGTTGAGTTGTGCGCAGCTAGGTTCGCGCAGTCAGGTTATAAACAAAATGTAGAACCCATGTATATTCCTAACACAAGCCACTGCACGTAACGTTAGGCTATATCATATGCTCATATGCTTTGTATCGCATGTCATCTCGTACTTTGTGTACTCAAAAACTCACACATCCACAGAGAACGTGGCCCCATCTCCTATTCGCCATACAGCACTTGTTGACACATTTGTAGTATGTAGTACTTGTTGCATGGGCACAACACATTCAGTGCTAACTCAACTATACATTGGGTTGCCAACTGTCTGTGGCAAATATACAGGACACTTCATTGTTGTGGAGGTCTGGGAGTCCTCCCCCAGACAATGTTGTATTTCTTGTAGCCTATTTCTTGTTCAATTTCCTGCATTTTAACTAAATTGTGTCCCGATTCAGCTCAATACAGAACAATACTTTTTTTTTTAAATACAGGATGTTTGCGTATTTCAAGGGACGGTTGGCAACCCTAACATTACACAGAGCCTACATATATGCTAACAATTTAGTTGCGGTTCACTTGATCTGCTTTTAGGGTTACTCTAGTTCATTCTTCTCTTACGCCCAACACAGCTCCAAAGGGATGTGTGCGCGTGTGCAAGAGTGCGTGCATGTGTGTCTGTCAGTGTGTGTTTGTATTTGTGCGTGTGTATTTTATTTTATTTTTTGGTCGATGTGTGTTTGTGAATGTGTACCCATGCATAGCCTATGTGTGTGTTTGCTTTGTCATTGTTGGAGTGTGGTGTGTTGCTGTGTGAGTGTGTAACTGTGGGTGAGAGTGAGAGTACACACACTGCTGGGTTATGATAAGCTGTGTGTGCTCTCTGTCTAGAGCCCGGTGCTCTGTGGCAGCTTAGGCCATCTGGTGTTGCGGCCAGCTGAACCTCAGTCTCCTAAACACAGGGATGGACTGGTAATCTGGCATACAGGGCATTTTCCTGGTAGCCAGGCTGTGCCCTAGTAGTGACGCAACACCTTCAGCGTTGCCTCTAGTCAGGCCAAGAACAATAGGCCTACAAACACGATTATGAGTTTCCGAGAAAACGGAAACTCCTCCCACCTTGTCAGGAAGCAAACAACCATTAGCAAACCAAGGGAGGTGGGTCAACCATACCGTTTGGGAAATGTTAATTGTTATGCTCTTGGTCAGACCAAGTCTCGAGATTTGAAGAGATTTGAAAGTCGATGATAATCAGGCTATTTTCCTGGTGGGCCAACAGTCCTCATGGGCCAATGAACAGAAGATATACATGGAACGTATATTAAAAGAGGTAGTGTTGTGCATTTCCAGTTCTGTTCTCATGGGCCAATGCTTTTGTTTGTTTGTTTGTTTGTTTGTTTCCCTTAGAGACCGCCCCACAATTTAGATGGGGCGGCCCATGGGTGCATCCGTCTTATACAGTGGACATAATTGTACTATGGGGATGGGGTGAAGGGCTGGGGTGTGGGGCTGGTCTATGCCAAAAAAAATCCCTTTTCCTTTAAGGACCGGCCCACAATTTAGATGGGGTGGCCCATCGATGCATCCGTCATCATAATTGTAGTATGGGACGTGGAGAGGTCCTGGTCTATGCCCAAAAAAAGATGCCGGTTTGTGGTCCCAGTCCAGCCCTGCCTAACCAGTTCTACATCTGCAGAGCTGTTAGAGCTGTACTCTCCTACTGTTCTCTAGCCAGGCCTCGCCCTCCTAGTGACGCAACACCTTCTGCGTTAACTTGCTACTATAGTACTATAGTATATTTTAGTCAGGTCAAGAGCAATGCAAGTACTTCCTGAGCTCTGGAGAACTCGGGAGCTACATCCACTTTGTCGGGAAGCAATCAACATTGAGCAGTTCCAACGACCCTGAGTAGAGTTACAGGCAGTGACGTGGTTTAAGCAGAGACGTTCTATCGGGAGTGAGAAAATGTTTGGTTTAAACTTCGTCACAGCCTTTTCTGGCCTCGACCAGTAGCAAACCAAGGGAGGTGGGTCAACCAAGCCATTTGAGAAACGTTAATTGCTATGCTCTAGGTCAGACCAAGTCTCCCAGAGATTTGAAAGTCGATGATAATCAGGCTAATGATTCTCTACCTAGAGCCTCCATCTCTATAGTGTTCTAGAGCTCCACGCGCATGGTTCTCTACCCAGAGCTCTATGGTCCCAATACAGCAGAACCCAGAATGCTTCATGTGTTCCACCCCAGAACATGCACCAACTAGTCCAAACATACACCCACCAGAATCTCACTTTCCTTTGATGGTCCACTGCTGCAGCCGTGGCCCAGTGGTTAGGTTAGGGTGGTGGACTTCAGATCAGAGGGTTGCAGTTTCAAATCCTACTCATACCACTCCTCCCTACACCTCCATCAATGACTGAGATGCCCTTGAGCAAGGCACCTAACCCCACACTGCTCCAGGGACTGTTGCCTATACTGTAAATAACTTTAAGTCGTTGCTTTGGATAAAAGCATCAGCTAAGTGTATTGTGATGTTCTAGATAAGCAAAAGCCCCTTTATATTCCAGTGTTCCACCCCAGAACCCTACTCTCATCCCCTCCAAAAACAGGAGAACATCACAGACACAGACACAGAATTACAGAACACGAACACCAGGTGCTAACCAGGCCATGTCCTCCTAGTGACGCAAAACCTTCTGCGTTGCTTCTAGTCAAACCAAGAGCAATGTAAATATCGTTTCTGATCTCCGGAAAAATCGGGAACTCCACCCACTTTGTCGGACACCTGTCAACCAGTAGCAAACCTAAGGAGGCGGGTCAACCATGCCGTTGGGGAAATTTTAAATATTATGCTCTTGGTCAGAAAGTCGATGATAACCAGGCTAACCTGGTGCTAAAGTTTTGCAGAATACACCTCTCTTCCAGTGTCCCAGCCAGCCCAGCCGTACTGTATATCAAATCAATATACAGTAGGCTATATACTGTATGTTGTCTCTATCCAGGGGCGGAGCTACAGGGGTGGCTAGGGTAGCATTTGACCCCCCTGAAATCTGATTGGCTACCCCAAGTGCTCCCCCAGAAAATGGACAGTAGCCCCGCCCACTCGCGTTACACGAAGCGCATAGATCGCCCGCAAATCGCTATCGCGAGTGAAGAAAGGATAACCATTTTCCCCACACACATTTTGATACAAGTTTGTGTACACACCACCCTCGTGAATTGGGGCATATGGGGTACCATTCGAAAGCTTAGAATGCCATCTGTCTAGTGGTATGCATAGGAACTCTCTGTGTTGTACGGTCCGGCGGCAATGTGAATGGCAGATGTGTGCTTTTCCATCCTGAAGAAGAAAAGCATTTGAAAAATAACAGCTTATTTCAGTCCAGACTCATTTCGTTTTCCTTTTAATGAAAAGTTAGCTGTGTGCCATTTAAGATTTTTCAGTACTATATAATGCTCTATATCCCATGTGATAAATCAATAGATTCGTTTTTGGTGGTAAATGAAAGTAGCTTCATGATTAATTCCTGTGAATTCAACTCAAACCTCATGTCTAAAGTCCAAATATTCACTGGCATATGCTAATTGCTGTCTTTGTGTTGGAATAGACTATAGGCCTATGCTAATGAGTATTTTAAAAGAATGTCCGTACAGCACCTTTGATAGCATTGTTATATGTGTGAATAGCAGCAAGTTCTTAGCAGCATTGCAACATTACAGTGACTGGATTTTAGTATTGAAGTAACTCTTTAATGTGCAGAGTTCAATTTGAACTTTGAAATTTGAAATTACATAAAAACACAGATGGTAGAAAATAATTTTATTAACTCTCAGACACCTAAGCATTCATTTCCTTTCAACCTAATTTTACTAAGTCTCTGATGCAGAAACTTTTAAGTTCATTTCTGAGAATTCTGTAGAAACGCTGAAAATCTGCAATAGGGCTTCAGTGAAACACTTATCTTTATCATCTCAAATCACTATATGATTCTCGTATTCACAGATAGCCTACAGGTGTACACACCTGTCTGTGTATTCTAATCGCTTAGCACCCAGGTATTAGGCATTTTCCTTCCAAATAAGAGCAGCCCTTCATATCACTTTTCTAAAAAACTTATGTTTCCCACATTTCTGGCACATCTATATATTAAATATTTATTTCTACAATGGTTAAAATGTATTCAGAAAAGACAGCTAGCAGTATACAAAAATGGCCATGTTTTTACTTGGAATGTGATCTTTTCTATACTATTTTCTCTCCGGAAATGACTGTGTGGTGTTGGGATATGTAGGCCTAATTTGAGTTAAGTTCAGTCAATGTAAGGCACTATATAGTTATTTGTAAATCTTGCCATTTGCAA
>NC_085865.1:50218477-50238477 GCF_034702125.1 Engraulis encrasicolus
CACACACACACACACACACACACACACACACACACACACACACACACACACACACACACACACACACACTCTGGTGAGTGACTGGAAGCTGTGACCCCAAGCTCTGAAGCTCTGAACCCGAGATCACCTCATAAGCATGAGGCCACATGTGCCCATAGGGCCTGCTTAATCATTCACAATGCACCAGAGATCCCCTGCCACTCACACACACACTCATACACACACACACACACACACACACACACACACACACACACACACAAACACACACACACACACACACACACACACACACACACACACACACACACACACACACACACACACACACACACACACACACACACACACACACACACATACTGTACACTCACATACAGTACATGTGTGCATTCATGTACAGTGGCCTACACACACACACACACACATGCACATGCACACGTGCGCACGCACACACACACCAGGCACGTGCGCTCCAATACGGCAGGGGAGGCAGTGCCTCACCAACCCTACATGAGAATGATGAGATGCAGTAAATATGAATAATAGCAACAATAATAACTAGGCTGTTGTTTTCGAGCATCTGCACCATAAGTATTATTTGTGCAGTAGTTAAACAGTTTCAATCATTTTCAATCATTTTCGTGGCCAAAATCGTAATATTTGCCCATTGCATGTCAAATTGCTCCCAATATGCTGAATTTGGGGCAACTCCTAGTTTGCCTCACGCCGGATTGCGCAATCCCTCGTTAACAAGCTTGTGCGCATGCGCCATTTTGCTCGTTCTGTGTATGCAACCTGGTAATATTGTATTAAACGTTTTTATACACTTAATAGAAATATGTATGGTGTGCCCTCATTTTCCTGATAATTTTTTTGCTATTTTCTACGTGTGATTATCATTTCTTTACTCTGACCGCTTTGGCATAACGCCCACTGAAAGATACAGTGTTGAGGCCAGCAGCAGTCTGGCCGCAATCTCATTCTGGCATTGAGAGTCTTGCTGGCAGCTACGTCATAGCGAATCTGAAGTTCAGTCGGTCGTGTCATTAGTGTTGGCTAGCTTGTTCACTTTGACTGCTACCATGGAAGTGGATTTCATAACGAAACTAAGAGCTTCAAGTAACAGGAATGAACAGGACAGAATAAGGTAGGAAATCCGTTTCCCCCCTGATGTGCTCGCCGAAGCACTAAGTTTACTATTTGGTGGCAATGNTGTTGTCAATGTTGTTATCGATGCTGTCTACTTGTCTTCCGTCTAACTAGCCCTCACTTAAAAGCAAAGCACCTGTGCTATCCTGTCACCAAGATAACACCACTTTCAAAAATGCACCTTTCCTGAATTCATGGTGGGCTGCCAGGGTGGTTTAGTTACCATGTAATGTGATGTGTGTAGATTCGCTTGTGTTTGTTGGGCATCTGCGTGTGACTGGAGTGAACAGTGTACAGTGCGAGGCAGCGAGAACAGTGTCTGGCTGCGCAGCGCAAGCTACTTGTAGAACCTAGTAGTAAGCTAACATTTAGCTCCTCTAGACAAGCTACATCCAATAGAAATATTAAGCTAGCTCCATCTGTAAAATGTAGCGAACTACATCATTACAAGCTACTTCAACTAGAAATTAAAAATCACAGCATATTTGTATTATTTGGGCTGCAAAACTGACATCTGATATGTCTGTTGGATATGATAGACCCATATGATATTTTTGGCCATGGTAATATATGGTCAATCAGCTGGCTTCTTTGCTCTCCTGTCTCCCCCCGGTGTGTGCGCATTTTGCCTCGTCATTAGTTTTGCGAGTTTGATTGCGAGTTTTGATACCGGTCTGATGGAGGTAGACAGAGTGACATTGCACATGAAAATGTCAATAGAAACAAAGGTGTGGACATTCGGGTGTATGATTTGATTGCTGGAGACATTTTCGGGAGATAATAGTCCATGGTCTGGCAACTAGCCTCTTCCTCCCCTGCCTTCAGTGTGTGTGTGTGCGTGACGTGTACGTGTGCCTGTCGCGTTTGAGAGTTCCATTGGCGCACGGCACGAGCATATGGCAAGCCGTTTTAACATACAATAGCCAGAATGGATATGTGTTGCAGTTGCACATGGGAATGTTCCGTTTCTTTTTCTTTATATTTATTTTTATTTATTTTTTTTAGCTTCCCCAACAGTCTTGCTGTAGCGCCGCACTGTGTAGGCCTACCTTATGTTAAGAAAGCTATGACATATGAAACTTATCGGTAGGCCTATTTGGCAAATATTTACTAATACTGTAGCTGTATATTTGAAAATCTGATATTGGAAAAGTCAGTGCCTCACCAGCCATAAACTTCAGCGCACGTTACTGGCACACACACACACACACACACACACACACACACACACACACACACACACACACACACACACACACACACACACACACACACACACACACACACACACACACACACACACACACTCTCTATCTCTCTCTTTCACACACAAACACACACACGGTACATATAAACAGAGTCGCTGCATTAAGTCATTCCCTATGATTTTCATTGTCATTTTGAGGATGGTTATGATTTTGAATGAAACGTAGCCCCTCTCCATTTCATTTCCTTCTGCGGTTTCTCTTTCTCTCTCTCTTTCTCTCTCTCTCTCTCTCAATCTCTCTCTGTGTCACACACACACACACACACACACACACACACGCGCGCGCATGCGCGCACACACACACACACACACACACACACACACACACACACACACACACACACACACACACACACACACACACACACACACACACACACACACACACACACATTATTACTATTATTGAGAGTGCAACAGAGCTCCTGTCAATGTGTGTGTCTCTCTCTCTCTCACACACACACACACACACACACACACACACACAGACACACACACACACACACACACACACACACACACACACACACACACACACACACACACACACACACACACACACACACACACACACACACACACACACACACACACACACACACACAATCCGTATAAAATTCAGGCAGGGTGCACTGAGAGCCTGTCACTGTCACTCTCAGTGTGGCCTCACTGCACTGTCCCCAATGTGGCCGGGAGTGAAAGAGCCAACCGCAAGGGAGCCAGCCGACCAACCGGAGCGAGAGGAGCGAGCGCGCTCAGTGTGGCTCACAATTAGTGTGCAGAGCCTAGCGTGTACAAAGGGGAGCTTTTCCCCAGTTGGACGATCGCTTTCTCTCTCTCTCACCCCGTTTTTCGTCTTGCACTCTCTTCTATCTTCTCTTTTCTCTCTCTTTCTCACCACTTTTTCTCTTGTCCTCTCTTCTCTTCTCTTCTCTTCCCTTTTCTTCTCTTTTCTCTCTTTTTCACCATTTTTCTCTTGCCCTCTTCTCTTCTCTTCTCTTCTCTTCTCAACCCTTTTTTCCTCTTGTGCTCTTTTCTTTCTTCTCTCTCTTTCTCACCCTTTTTCTCTTGAGCGCTCTTCTCCTTTCTCTTCTCTTTTCTCTGTTTCTCTCTCTTTCTCATGTTCACACTTTTTCTTTTCTCGCTTTTTTCTCCTCTCTCTCTCTCTCTCTCTCTCTCTCTCTCTCTCTCTCTCTCTCTCTCTCTCTCTCTCTCTCTCTCTCTCTCTCTCTCTCTCTTCCAGAGTTTGGCTGGACTTGAGTAGAACTCATGAAAGAATCATCACAGGAACACAGAGAAGCCGACAAGGCGGGGGGAGGGGCAGTGCAAAGGGGTCTGCTGTACCGGGCCCAGGGAGATTGCGGGGGCTGGCCCATAATCGGGTCCTCATTACATTGAATGTATTGGGGGGGGGAGGGGGTACAAAGTGGTCCGCTGTACCGGGCCAAGGGAGATGGCGGAGGGGTGGGCCTTACATAATTGGGTCCTCATTACATTGAATGTATGAGGGGGGGCTTTCAGAGGACTGTCTTGTCCTGGCCCCAGCCAAAGCTATCGGCGGCCCTGTAGGATCATGTGCTGCCCTACTATATCTGCTGCTGCTGCTGCTGCTGCTGCTGCTGCTGCTGCATCATAGGGGGATAACTAAGAGAGGGGCCGATGTATATTTCACACAGGTGCCTACGTGCAAAGGGTTCATGACGCCCCTGCCAGTGAACTTGCGTGCTCGCATGCACACACACACACACACACACACACACACACACACACACACACACACACACACACACACACACACACACACACACACACACACACACACACACACATTTCAATGTGCTCATACACACACACACACCTCTACAGGTGAACACACACACACACACACACACACACACACACACACACACACACACACACACACACACACACACACACACACACACACACACACACACACACACACACACACACACACACACACACACACACACAAATGTGCGCACTCACACACAATCTCTCTCTCTCTCTTTCTCTCTCTCTATCTCTCTCTCTCTCTCTCTCTCTCTGTTGCTTTCTCTCTCTATTTCACACACAAACACACACTCACAGAAGCACTCTTGTTCCCTGATGGTTCCTCATCATAGATAGCCTGTCGTCACTGTGATAATAAAAGCAGTGGTGATTGTGTCTGGAACTGCCACATACATAGTCAGCGCTCAAAATCAGATCAATGAGCAAGTCGCAGTGTGTGAAGGTTATATGTAGCAGCATCATTACACTGCATGTTGAACATACACTGTGTGAAGCACAATTTTAAGACAAAGACAAAGCCATTACAATTCTGGTGACAATAAGATTATAACATAGGTTCTGCACAAAGGGATTAAGTACTTTTTTCGGGGGCTTTTCAAGCCTTTATTATGAAACAGGACAGTGAAGGACAGACAGGAAATGAGTTGGGAAGGGAGTTGGAGACAGGCTGTCAAAGGACCCGGACCGGGAATCGAACCCGGGGCGGCCACGTAGCAGACGAGTACCCTACCGTTAGGCCATGGTAGGGCCTGGAGTACAGGGAGAGGTTTAAGTTCAAGCGGGGCCCAGCCTTGGCCTGGACTGTTATGCTGGTGAATCGGGTTCGATACCCGGCCTGGGTCATTTCCTGATCCTTCCCTGTCTCTCTCTCCCATCTCGTTTCCTGTCATCTCCCACTGGCTTGTCTGAAGAATAATAAAATTCCCCCAAAAAAGTACTTTTTTTAAATGGAATGGAATGGAATGGGGGGGGCGCTGTGGCACAGCGTGCTGAGCCCCCCACATATGGGCTTGGATGACCAAGGGCACCCAGGTTCGAATTCAGCCTGGGTCATTGCTCAACCCTACCCCATCTCTTTCTCTCCACACTCACTTCCTGATGCTCTTCACTGTCCTATCAGAAATACATTTGATAGTGGTGGTAAGTATTTGTGAAAAAGGTAACACTTGTGAATGGGCAGCATGAATTCTGCACCTTTAACATCTTCAGATTGTATTTGAAGAGTTTATTTGCAAAACGGTGTATCTCCATTTTAGAATGTTGGGATATTAATGTATTTGTATTGGGCATTCTATTGCATTGCATTGCAAAATGCATTTTATATAGAAAAAGTATGTTCTCATGTTTGATATACTGTGTATTTGAATGGCAAGAATTCTCACATACTGTAGGTCATTAGGCCTCTGAACATCCATTTTCAATAATAAAATGCAGAGGTCAAAAATGGTGGATACACCGTTTTGCAAATAAACTCTTCATTTGTTCCCCGGATACTCTTTAAGTGGTGATTTAACACCGCCTTTTTTTTACTGCACACTTTTTAGTTGATGCACCACGGTACCAGCAGTTGTGTTGCTTCAAAAACGTTTTTTTTTTTTAATTGTTTTAGACCCGAATGTGTAGCTTTGCCTCTGGTCAATAGCAAGGATCAGAGGCTAGGGTTAAAACACTAGCTAGCGGTAAGAAAAGCCAGAGTGTTGCATACAGGGCCTCTGACATTTTTGGCCGGGCCCGGGAGAAAGTAATCTGAAAGCCCCCCCCCAACCAATATACAATGTAATGAGAACCCAATTCTGGGCCCCCTCTCCGCCTGGGAGCACGGAGCAACATACCCCTTTGTCCCCCCCCCCGCGTTATAGAATAGCCAGAGTGTTGTATCCAGGGAAACCGACAGGGGAGGCGGGACAAAGTGGTCAGTTGCCCTGGGCCCAGGGGAGCCCAAAATAAGGTTTTCATTGCATATGTACACATATGTATTGGATGGGGGGAGGGTTTCAGATGATTTTGTCCTGGGCCCAGCACAAGCTGTCAGAGGCCCTGGTTGTATCAGGCGGTGGCGTGCGGAGACGGATGAGGCTCGTCCTCCATGATGTGAGACGGTAAGCCAGGCTCAGGTAGATTTACGATGTTTACGCACAAGCTTCACATTCACTCTCCACGCCGATGCACTGCCAGAATCTGCACAGGACAGTGAAACTCATTATGTGCCCATGCAGCCTGTACCTCTGTGTGTGTGTGTGTGTGCGTGTGTGTGCGTGCGTGCGTGCGTGCGTGCGTGCGTGCGTGCGTGCGTGCGTGCGTGCGTGTGCGTGTGTGCGTGCGTGTGTGTGTGTGTGTGTGTGTGTGTGTGTGTGTGTGTGTGTTTGTTTGTTTGTTTAACAATGTGTGTGTATGATCCAGAAATGTGCACGTTCAGGAACCACAGTGACTTCTCAGCATTTGACAGATTGATGACATGAGCTGTCACACACACAGACATGCACACACACGGATGGGTCTTGAGAGAAGTGCATTGGACCTAGTCGGCAACTGCTTGTTTTCCCCCACGATTGCTCCACCTGCTGTATGTAGTGGCTAATCAATATGCCGAATGAGTGGCAGAGGTTGGCAGGGCCGGATTAATGCACAGGCTAGATATGACAAGAGCCTACGGGCCGCCCCTACCTGCCAAGGGCCCCCTGAATGGCCAAAAGTGAAAATTTGTGTAATTGTGACAGGATGTAATATTGCAAAATTCACATGTCGTATTGAGGTCAGATGGTAAACAAGTTATCCTTAATTCCTAGTTCAGAATTATGGCACTTTCTACGTACATTTGTCGCGAAATTTGCCTTCTGGGGGGGTGGACAGCAACCTGTAGCCTAGGGGCCCCAGGCTGTCTTAAGCCGGCCATGACCTCACGACCAGCGGGTGGAGCATTCGGAGGGGAAAACATACAGTTTCATGGGCGGGCCAGAGGTGCCGACTGGGTCTATCAGACCCGTGCATTTCAATTACGCAGTCAGTGCCATAAATACATTCTTTTGGGAGGGGCTGTGGTGCAGTGTGCTGAACCCCCCACATTTGGGCTTGCATGCCCTTGGGGACACTAGTTCGAATCCGGCCTGAGTCATGTCCCAATCCTCCCCCGTCTCTCTCTCTCCCACTGATTTCCTGTCTCAATTTTCGACTGTCCTTTCTAAATAAAGGCTAAAATGCCCAAAAACAAACCCAGAAGAAAACCGAGATGGAGAGAGGGGGGGGGGAGATAAGTATGGAGCAGAGATGGGACCAAGTTACTAATTTGCAAGTCACAAGCAAGTCTCAAGTACCACCAATCAAGCCTGAGTCAGGTCACAAGTTAAGATAGTAGGCCTTAAAATACACATAGTCGTAGTAGGCCTATGGTACTGGTTAAGGTCACATTGTTTCATTTTCTTTTTTTTCCATGTAATATTTTCACACACAAATGCAGAAAACAAAATTATTTAGACTTGACACAGGCTACCATTGCAAGTCATTGCAAGCTAAAACTGTCATGTCCAAGTCAAGTTTTGAGTCAATAGCGTAAAAAATCAAGTCAAGTCTCAAGTCATCAATGTGTGACTCAGGTCTGACTAAAGTCCAAGTCAGAAGTCACTGAGAGAATTGAGAGAGAGAATTGGACACAATACAAAGGCACAGAGAGTTGGACACCAATGACAGTGAGGCATGCATGTGTGAAGGGAGAAGCAATGATGAACGGATGGAGGAGAGAAACTGGCGGAGGAGAGAGGATGGGAGGGGAGGAGAGCAGAACGGGCGGAGAGAGGAAGAGCAGGCAGAAGAGAGGGATCAGATGCTGGAGAAAGGGAGGAATGGAAAGAGTGATGAAAGAAGTAGAGATGAGGGGGCCTGGCAAAAAAAGACAAAAAAAGGAAAGGAGTAGGATATATTCCGTGATAGAGAGAGAGAGAGAAAGAAGGAGAGAGGAGGACCGGTAGCACTGGAATATTGAAAGAGGAGCGGGTGTATTATGCTTAGACGTGTTTGTCTGTAAAAGTCCATTAACCTTTGGAAACAATCTCATAAATTGTGTTTAGTCGCCGGGTGTGTTTTTCCTCCTCGCCACCCCCGGTCCCGCTTATGCCAACATTATTACACAGGTTAACTCACAGGCAAGCGCCTCTTTCATCTCCCTGGAACTGTTATGTTTTAATTCAATTTAAATTAATGAACTTAAAGACCAATACGTTTTTTTTGTCGTTGTTGTGGCTCGCTGTCGGTGTTTGTGTTGTTGTTGGTGTTGATGTTGTCGTCCCTGGCTAACCACAAACAAAACAAAAAAAATCTAAACAACCGTTTGCCTTGGCAAGCTTTCTCATTAGACCCTCTGAAGTCATTTTTTTTCAAACTCCTCGAAATATTAAATAGATTGTAATCTGTGGTGTAATAGATTGATTATGAAAAAAAAAATCATTAGCAATGTAAGGCGTCAAGGGACCGCCTATGGTTGTTTGTATAAACATGAAATTGCTTTCCCCCTGCTCCTCCGTCCCTCCGCCTGATCAGATGGCGATGTGGATAAGGTTAACAGGGCTGCCTGAGATGTTGATGGGTATCAGATAGGGCTGTAACGATATTGTATCGAACCGAGAAATTGCGATACATCACAATACTGTATCAGGTTTTGTAGCCTCTTACTGCAGATGGGGTCGTCAGCGGGCCTATTCACTATTTGCTGAAAATACTCAACTACATCATTTCAACATTGCTATGACAGTACAGAGAGCCTTAAGTAACATATTAAGACATAGCCATTACAATTTTGGTGACAGTCAGGTTATAACATAGGGTCTGCACTAAGGGGTTAAAAGCATTGTTTTTCAAATTTATTTAGACAGGGCAGTGAAGAGTGGGACAGGAAATGAGTGAGAGGGGGGGGGGGGTCGGGAAATGACCCGGGTCGGGAATCAAACCAGAGTCGCCTGCATAGCAGTCCAGTGCCCAGACGACTAAGCTACAGCTTGGCCATGTTACTGTATTGTGATGCAAGAAGGCAGTATCGTGATATACCCTTTCAGTTCTCTTACAGTACCCTTCGGTTCAGAGAACAACCACATGATTATAATGCGATAGTGTTTCCAATCTTCAAATCATCATGATTATTATTTTTAAACTTGAAAACAATATATTGGTAGTCTTTTGTATCCTATTCCACCTATAAACAATCATCAAAAAGATACATTTAAAACATCGTGAGGTGTATCAAAACCAGAGGTCAAAAATGTGTGATATGAACCAAATCGTGAGTGTATCGTTACAGCCCTATCCGACAGAGTGTGTAGGCAGGCTAGATCTGACCAGAGGAGTCACTGCATGGCGTTGTGCTTCTCATCATGCGGAGGAGGAACGTGTCTCTGCTTCTTCCTCTCCTCCTCCTCATCAGCAACTCAGATGCACGTGGAGGAGGAGGGACAGAGGACAGCAGCGTGGAGTGGACCACTACTGCCCTCTGCTGGTCTGTGATACAATTTCACAGCATGATAAAGATCTTTTTCTACGCTCTCGCTCTCTCTCTCTCTCTCTGATTCTCTCCTACCTGTGTTACTCTGTGTTCCTTTCTTCACAATCAATCCCCTTTACTTTCTCACCCATTCTGCCCTCCCTCTCTTTGTCACTCTCTGCATTTCTCAGTCTCCCCTTCGCCCTCCACACCCCCCTCTCAGCCACTCTCTCTGTCCTCTCTCTCTCTCTCTCTCTCTCTCTCTCTCTCTCTCTCTCTCTCTCTCTCTCTCTCTCTCTCTCTCTCTCTCTCTCTCTGTCACCCTTCCTTTCCCACCTCTCTCTCTGTCTCTCACTCTGCCCTGCTCCTACCTCCTCCTCCTCCTCCTCCTCTTCCCTCTTTTCTCCCCCTCCCCTCCTCTCTCTCCCCCACTCATTCACTGGGGCTCTTTATGTTCTCTGTTCAGAAGTTAACAATAGGCATTACCACAGGGTTTCTGTGGAGTCATTCATTGCCCTAGTCATTCACACTACTCACCTCATTCTTTACCTCGTGTCAGGGCGAACTATACAGCTCCCCCCTTCTTGCTTTGGTCTATTGTGTGGACCTACAACACCGCCGCAACAAAACCCCATTATGCTAAGCTATAAAAGCCCCTACTGAGCGTCTTAATACACCAATAACAGGAATACATAGCCTACTGCCGTCTAATGACCTCGTCTCCTGAGGTAAACTGTGAACCTTGCTATAGCTGTAGACGAGGTTTCATGTGACGTTTTTAAATGTTCACATTTAGCTTTCTTTTGCTGGGTAAAGTAGGCAGGAGGTTATTGTGTAGGATTGCCAACTCCCTGGGGAATAAATAAGGGACACCTCTTTCACGAAGGGGGTCTGGGGGTCCTCCCCCAGAAAAATGATATCTCTTAGATGCAATTTCCTGCATTTTAACCAAATTGTGTCCCGTTTCAACTCGATACAGAACCATACTTTTTTTTTCTAAATACAAGAGATTCCGTATTTCAAGGGACGGTTGGCAACCTTATTATTGTGTGAGACGAAATTGGAGTTAAAAGTATCGTTACGGGTGCAATTACACAGTAGTAACCACTTTTTGTTCGCATTCCATGCAACTTTCGCACAACTTTAAATGGGATAAGAACGATGACTGTCTGGAAAATGCATTGGCCACTGTGTAGTACGGGGGCATAGATGGATAAAAATGCAACTCCCATGTCACTCAGGAATTTCAATTGCATTGTGGGTGCGGCTGCTGCGGGTTCCGGCCCATGCCAAAAGAGGATGTCCGGTTCTCAATGTTCCGTTTGTGGCCCAAATAAATAGGGGTGAATTCAGGTAAATTGGGCCACTTTTTTATATTAGTTAAAGGAGTAGTCCGGTGTGAAATGGTTTGCGTTGTGTCAATATGTGATGCTGAGCGCTGACGTTTGCCTCATACCTCGCATCCAAAGGTCCCCTGCATTCCGAAATCCGAGTGCTAGTCGGGACCCCGCGAGCTAGGTGAAATGCAGCTTCTGTTGGGAGGTCCTGGCACCTGTGTTAGCCATGGGGCTAAATCTTTACTTTACACCCATTTACGAGGCTCAAAGTTGCAAAAATGTTGATCCCGTAGTGTCGGGTGGTTGTTGACATGTAAATCCAGGCACTGAGAAGTTTGATAGTGCACCGTTGGTTTAACTACAATTACGTTTTTGAAGGCTGCACCTCGGAGGACTGCAGTCGGAGACCGTCTAAAACTGACTTCAGCTTCAGCGACAAAACACCCATTGTAAAAAAAAACAAAAACAAACCTATAAGTACTGTAATATTTTGTCGCTGAAGCTGAAGTCAGTTTTAGACGGTCTCCGACTGCAGTCCAATAACCACGTGATGTATCACATGACCTATTGTTTCGATAGACTTATCGCGACTAGAAAAAAAGATGGCGGCGCCCGGCAGAGTCCTCCGAGGCGCAGCCTTCAAAAACGTAATTGTAGTTAAACCAACGGTGCACTATCAAACTTCTCAGTGCCTGGATTTACATGTCAACAACCACCCGACACTACGGGATCAACATTTTTGCAACTTTGAGCCTCGTAAATGGGTGTAAAGTAAAGATTTAGCCCCATGGCTAACACAGGTGCCAGGACCTCCCAACAGAAGCTGCATTTCACCTAGCTCGCGGGGTCCCGACTAGCACTCGGATTTCGGAATGCAGGGGACCTTTGGATGCAAGGTATGAGGCAAACGTCAGCGCTCAGCATCACATATTGACACAACGTAAACCATTTCACACCGGACTACTCCTTTAATGGAAAAAAGTGGGCCAATTTACCTGAATTCACCCTATAACTCTCTGTCAGTTGCATATGGGGCAATAGTCTGTTTTGCTTTTTGTCAGGCTTATGAGGTCATGGGGTCGTTGGGAGGTTTATGATGATGGTCCAAGGGGATGTTCAAGGGGGATAGACCTTACAAATGACCAATCATGGTGCAGTCAAGAAGACATACAGTAGTATGAAGTCAGTGTCTATAGTGCACAGTGGGGTTACTTTACTATCAAATTCAAAATAATGCATATAGCAGGGCCCTACTGTGGCGCTAGTGGTAGGGCACTCGTTTGCAATGCGCCTGACCCGGGTTCAATTCTGGCCGGAGTCCTTTGCCACTCTTTCCCCGTCTCTCTCTCCCCAATCACTTCCTGTCATTGCTTGACGGTCCTATTGAAATAAAGGCAAAAAAGCACAAAAATGATATATGTGTATTGCACTGAAGTAAAACACTAGCCTCATTTTGTCTGCTGGCTGCAAAATCAGTTTTGAAATGTAGATATTTTGCTTGACAGTGAAATCATTATGTCACACGCGTGCTTCCTGAAATTAACCATGTTACACTTGACACTTTGGTGTCGTGTCTCCCAAGACACATATTCTTCACATACTCAGGAGGCAAGTAGCAAGTTTTTTTTTTGGTAGGCCTATATTTTACAGCTTTTTTTGTCTTTATTGTGAATTCCACCATACAAAGGCAAAGTGCAGTAACTATATATTTAGTTGAAAATTGAGTTTAGACTGAATTTGGTCTTCATTGCACCTATGTGATCTTTTGACAAAGCTGAATGGTCCAAATGTGTTTCGCTTTAGAGACGTTGCTATGTCAAATGAGTTGTAGCCTAACTATACTTTATATCCAATCTAATATCAAGGCTTTGAAGGTCTATTTTCTCAGTTTCAATGTTAAGCGAAGTTACTGCACTTTGCCTTTGTAGGGCAGAATAGAGAAGTGAAGTATATGACTGGAAGCAAGCGGAAGAGGTAGATTCCAGTATACGGACTTCTGTCCTCTCTTGCTCACTTGCCTGCTTGTGACCTCATGATGATGTCACGGACGACAGAAAATTAATTCAATATCTTGCAAAAGCACAATTCAAATGTCATTTTTTCATTTGCAATTGGGATGGTGAATGAAAAGCAGTTCCCCAAAAGGGAAACTGATTTTTTTTCTCCACGGAGGCGGGGCATCAGCAAAACGGGAGGACACAAGCACAAGTGGAGGACGCAAGGTCGCATATTGGATGCACTCCAATGATGGCGTACGGTTTGTAGCCAGACTACGTCCTCCTAGTGACGCAACATCTTCGGCATTGTTACCATGGGTGCCGCTAGGGGAGGAAAGGTGTTACAGATTCTAAGGGCCCAAGCACTGACAGCACTGACAGCACTGACAGGAGCCCTTAAGGGGGCCAACAATTCAAATCTTTCATGGGGCCAAACATTTCTGGCGACGCCCCTGCTACTAATCAGGTCAAGAGCAGTGCAAATAATTTCTGAGCTCCGGAGAACTCAGGAACTCCATCCACTTTGTCGGGAAGCTATCAACTTTTACCAGCTCCAACGGCCCTGAATAGAGGCGTTCTCAAGGCAGTGACGTGGTTTAAGCAGAGATGTTCTATTGGGACTAAGAAAATGTTTGGTTTAAACTTCTGCACAGCCTTTACTGGCGTCGACCAGTAGCAACCCGAGGGAGACACGTTAACCAGGTTGTTTGGAAACGTTATTTGTTATCTTCTTGGTCAAACCAGAATCTCGGTGCAAGATTTGAAAGTTGATGATAATCAGGCTATAGGGTTGGAACATGACCCAGGCTGGCCGGACTCGAACCTGGATCCCCATGGGCCTGGCAAGCCTGTTCATCATGCTAGCACAATGTACCCCTGTACTTTCTAGAACAGGGGTTTTCAAACTTAACCATGACAAGGCCCCCCATATACCGGTATCTAGAGGTCAGTGACCGGCATATTCCAGCCAAGGCCCCCCTTACATGGGTCGAGCCACACTTTACCATGACAAGGCCCTCCATATACCGGTATTCCAACCAAGGCCCCCCTTACATGGACCAAGCCACACATTTTTTCTGTGTCCTATTGTATAGAAAATACAAATTATACAAACGTATTAGCATAATGTTCCCAGATACAATAGATTATTTTATTGCTGAACACTGAAGAAGGTTAACCCCGAAACGTCTGACGGGCAATAAACCACAAAACTTGGAGTGCTGTCCTGCTCTTTATTTAATTCATATATTCTCGAGGAATGAGCACCCAGTTGTTCACTTTGTTTGAGTTGAGCGCGTTACACCCCTTAGTTTAATTGCTGAACTATTGGGAATATTGTTTAGCTTATTTTGGATTTACTTTGTCTTACGTTAGTTATTCAGTTTATTCAGTGTCCTGCCAACCTGCGGGGGGCCCCCTAGCACCTCCTTGCGGTGAAGTGGTTTTCAAACCACTACACTCCAGTGGTCTTCAAAGTGGGGGCCGGGGACCCCTGCATGGGGGGGGCACAAGGAGGTGATAGGAGCTGTCATGCTCCTAGGAGGTGCTAGGAGCTGTCATGCTCCAACTACAAACCCCAACTCCGGTGAAGTTGGGACGTTTGGTAAACAGTGAATAAAATCAAAATGCTATCATTTTCAAAACATTCAATCTATTCATTAGATGGAGAATAGTGAAAAGACAACATATTAAGTGTTAAAACCGAGAAAAAATATTGTTTTGGGGGACATATGTACTCATTTCTAATTTGATAAATCCAACACGTTTCAAATAAGTTGGGACGGGGATCAGTGAAATTTAGTAAACATCCAAATAAGATAAAACAACAAAGAAGAACATTTCAAAATGAATTGTACTGACGGACAATATAGATGTCAAGGTATAAGATCATCACAGAGAGGCTGAGTCACTCAGAATTAAAGATGCAAAGGGAATAATTACCATAGTTATTACATATATTTTTGAATTCCCTTTGATTTACCACGATTGAGTGTATATAAGACATATTTTTGTTACTAAAATCATTGTATAGGTTCATGACATCATGAAATATATATTGGCTGTAGTCTCACTCTAGCACTCCAGGAATTAGAGCTATTGAAAATTGACCATATTAAGAATGCTTAATGCGTGCAAATGATACAGGGGTGTAACATTCTCCTAAGGACCTGAGCTCACTTGAAATAGACCCAGAAGACATGGGAAACTGTCCTTTGCTTACAGAAGTCGGCAGAAGTTGTAGAAGTCCATTCTTTTTGACAATAATAGAGCATTGCACATCCTGTGCTACAGTGAAAATGGACCATCCAACTTGTGTTAGTGCTAGCTTCAAAAGTCAGCCTCCATGATAGCATGCGGGTGCAGTAGTGCATTGGTTAAGATGTTCTCACTCATCTGTAGAGTTAAATACAGTGCTGAATGGTATAAATGGGTTTTAAACAGCATGAAAAGCCACTCATGCATTATATTTTAAAGGGAGATCTTCGATTACTGCCACATAGTAAGGTCAAATTGCATTCTCTACTATGTTTTAACAGTTTGGCTCCATCATAAGGACCAGCAGGTGATAAAATGTTGGGCTTTTGGACAAGAACTGTCACACTGTAAGCACTACAGAAAGGAAAACTTTGCAAAACATGACAAGGAATACACCCACCATTTAAGCTGGTGAAATCATGTCCAAGATAGGAATTAACACTGTTTTTTATATAAATTCATCAATCGGTTAATGTATTTAACTGTTAAGTGTTGTCTTTTGTTTTGTTTTTAGTCTTCCTCGACATTTGCTGCCATTTATTGTCCCCGTCCCAACTCTTTTGAGACTCTCGTGTTGGATTTATCAAATTAGAAATGAGTACATATGTCCCCCAAAACAATATTTTTTCTCGGTTTTAACACTTAATATGTTGTCTTTTCACTATTCTCCATCTAATGAATAGATTGAATGCTTTGAAAATGATAGCATTTTGATTTTATTCACTGTTTACCAAACGTCCCAACTTCATCGGAGTTGGGGTTTGTACATCAACTCAATTACCCGGACCTGTCGATTCCAGATGTCCAACGACTGGTCCAGGAGTTGACTACTGCAGCTCACTCATGACAGATTTACCTGCCTGTGCGCTAAAACCACTGCAGATGGTCCAGAATGCGGTGGCACGGTTGATATTCAATCAGCCCAAAAGGACCCATGTTACTTCTGTATTTATTGAGTTGCGCTGGCTACCGATCGCCGCCTGGATCAAGCACAAGGCCTTCACCCTTGCCTACAAAACCATCGCAGGAACAGCCCCAGCTTATCTGAGGGACTTAGTAAAGCCTTATGCTACTGGAAGAGAATTGCGCTCCTCCAGCACAAGCTGTCTGGCTCTACCATCCAGTCGCTCTAGGTACTCCCAGTCAAGATTGTTCTCAGTTGTACCCAAGTGGTGGAACGGTCTCCCAGAGGCAGCAAGACTAAGCACATCTCTTGCAGCCTTCAAGAAGCAAGTTAAGACTCTCCTCTTTCGTGAGTATCTACTAGACTAATGTTTGAGCTGACCTAGCCCCAGGCCAGACTCTTGACATGATATGTGTGTGTGTGTGTGTGTGTGTGTGTGTGTGTGTGTGTGTGTGTGTGTGTGTGTGTGTGTGTGTGTGTGTGTGTGTGTGTGTGTGTGTGTGTGTGTGTGTGTGCACGCGCACATGTACATGCGCAAGTGTATACAAGTGCCTTGGTAAAGTGCCTTGTCTTGTTTTGGGGACCAAGGCTACTGCTCTAGAAAGCATGACGTTGATTAGGATACCTGCAATGTGGGATAATAAATGCATTGAAACCACTTAGGACCTTATACTGTACATTTATGGCTGTACTAGTTGTAATTTTCAGCGCCCCCACCCCCAAATGTCAGTGCAGTGGGGCAGCCGTTGCAACCGTTGCAATGGTTAAGGACATGGACTTAAGGTCAGAGGGTTGCTGGTTTGATTCTACCCCCTTCCACTCCCTACACCTCCATGGCGGAGGTGCTCTTGAGCAAGGCACCTAACCCCCATACTGCTCCGGGAACTGTTAATATCCTGTAAATAACAGTAAGTTGCTTTGGATTAAAAAGGGTCAGCTAAGTGTGATGTAAGGTTGAAAAAAATGTAATATAGTGGCTCTTCTAATACTTGCAATGCACATTTACAGCCTGTAGAGGGTAGCAAAATCCATAAGTCTGTGACATGTAATCAAATGGGTGAAATTGGATTGTTGTGAAAGTGGATTGTTGTATGGTTGAAATAATGACTCCCTGAGACTTTAGAGGGAGACCCAAGAACAACTGGAGAAGAAGCACAGAGCAGGATGTAAAAAAGAGGGGACTGTCGTGTAAACAGCAGGAGAAAATGGTCCAAGACAGACGAGGGTGGAAGCTCTTCATCAATTGTTCCAAAAGGAATGTAAAGGCCTAAGTAAAGTAAGTGGCTTTAACTTCAGCTGATATATTTAAACACCATTTTACAAAAGCTTTTCCCATTCAAAAATAAATAGTTTGTCGCAATAGCATTATGTCTAGCACTTCCTAGCAATGAATGCTGCAGAAAAGGTCAATCCAGGCAGCTCCAAGTAAACCAAGAGGAAGGGAATTAAAAAGCCTTTATTAACTTATGGCTAGATCATGATTTAAAAGAGACGACACATTTTGACCATACAGGTATTCATCAGGGCTTAGTCTCTATGATTGCTGCCGCTCAGACAAACTTGAGCTGTCCTACCAACCTCTCGCCAGCAGATGGCAGCAGACTCTAACGGTGCAGTCTTGTCCTCCATGCCGCCTCCAGCAGCTCAGCAGCAGTGGTGGCAGCTGCAATGAGCATCCAACCGCCTGCCTCTACTGTCAGCCAGCATTAGATGGGACTGCAACCCGAGCCCACAAGAGACTCTGCCCTCCACTCGCTAGCTAGCTAGCTCTCTAACACACCACCACCACTGCCTCCACCTTCACCACGGCTGTCATGGCAACCAGCAATGATCTGGAGACACCAGGAAGGGCAGTATGACAGGGACAAACAGGATTGCCAATACTCATTTCCTAGCACGTGAGACGAGAAGCCACCCCTTGGCATTGGGAATCAACAGAAAGCAGCTACGCCAACATTAGCTTTAGCTATTCTGTGTGTTGACCTTTTTGTGTTATTTGTGTGTGTGGGTTTTCAAGGTACTGTATCAGCAGCAAGCAAGGCAGCTTTTGGAGGGAAAAAAATAACACACCACACACAAACATATGTACACACACACACACACAAGAGAGAGGTGGGGAAAAACACAGGGTTGCTCTCTTCCTCCCTAGCAGAATAGCAGAATAAAAGAGAGCAACAAAAAGTGAATGTGAGCGGGTTCGGCTCTGTGACTCCTGACAGCTTGATTCATTGTGGGGCGTCTAAGAGCTATGGCCTGGCATGAGGCAAGGGGGGTACAGGACACACACACAGATACACACACACACACACACACACACTTTCACATAAACACACACACACACACACACACACACACACACACACACACACACACACACACACACCAACGCACACATACACACGCACACACGCACAGTCACACATACCAACACACACACACACACACACACACACACACACACACACACACACACACACACATATTTACACTCACAGCGAGAGAGCGAGCGGGCCCACCTACCTCAGTGAGGGTCTGATTAGCATGCCGCTAGCAGGGTCACCCCTGACTAATTCACCTTTTCCCTCCAACAGCAGAGCAAACGCCTCCCTCCCCTTGCAGCCCCGCGAAGCCAAGGAATGCTAATGCAGGGCACAGTAGCTAGCGATACAAGTGGCTTTCAAAGGGGGGGCCGGGGACCCCTGGTGGGCCGCGAAGGGAGTTGCAGCGCGTGGCCGCGGCAGGTTCACAGCAGGAATAGAATTAATTATAATTAATTATTAATTATAATTGAATAAAATAACTAGAGTAATGACAAATAAACTCTAACTAGATTAATATCCCCATTAACAATGGCATTATAATAAACTGTTACATCTGTGATGAAGGATCTACTGTGACTGTGTTATCATTTTGTTTTTTGCAATGTATCTTTTTGTGTTTTCTGTTGTCCTAAGTCCTTGGATGGGTTTTGGGACGCACCAATTCCATCGAGTTCAGAAAGGTGGTGCACAGAAAAAAATAATAGAGTTCATCCCATTTTAGCGTGGCCTTTTAGCTGGAATCTATCGGTATATGGGGGGCCTTGTCATGGTAAAGTTTGGGAACCCCTGAGCTATACACAGAGACAGGCCCCCTTATTTGGCTAACAGGTTAGCTAACGGAATCAGAACCAGAAACATTCCCAGATTGTGCTGCTATGGCTAACCTCTTTGGATTCCCATGCTGTCTCAGAGAGCGAGAGAGAGAGAGAGAGAGAGAGAGAGAGGGAGGGGGAGAGAGAATGTTCTGGACTGGCTGCCTCATACTTGTCCTGAACCAAACTATTCAGTGAACTGGCCGAGCCGGCCGAGCCAATGGCTGGATTGGTCATAGGGCACACAGGGCATTGCCTGGTGGACTGTTGATTATTTTGGCCCGGTCCTCTCCCCAAAGTAGTTGTATCAGTCCTCATGCCGCTACAGCAGACCTCTCAGAGTCAGATTTAAATATTCATTTTGGCTCTTCAGGTCAAAATGTTGTCATAGGTTTCATTTGTGTCTCTCATTGCCTGTCGGACCAGTCTTGGCTGAGAAGAATGCCCGGCTTGATTTTTTTGGCCCTTGCCGAGCCTTAACTACGCACTGGCACAAACACCATTGGTGCCAGGTCAATGGGGTAATTAGGGAAGTCGGCTTTGTTAAAGGGACACTAAGTAGTTTTTTTTACCTCTTCTGTTGCCCTGCAGGAGCGGAAGTGGGATCCTCAGTCATTCAGAGAGAGAGAGAGAGAGAGAGAGAGAGGGAGAGAGAGAGAGAGAGAGAGAGAGAGA
>NC_085865.1:50248477-50250977 GCF_034702125.1 Engraulis encrasicolus
CTCCTCGAGCGTGCTCGGGCTGACGGCCAGACATCCCATTCACACTGTAAGTTAGCTAGCAGTATCAGCTAATCGAATCACAGGACTGTACTTGAGATACGTTAATGCGTCTGTCTTCTGACGAGCCATAGCCGGTTGTCTTCGTTTGTGTGCGGATTAACGTTAATTCGAGCGTTATTTCAAGAAAGGAGAGACTACTCGTCGTGTCAAGTGGCTGCGATGATTTGGACCAAGGATTTCATCTTGGTGTCGCTTTTTATTGTCACCGCAGCAGGTAAGACTGAAGTAATTACGATATTTATTCAGGCTGTGTGGTTTAACTTTATAAAGCATAACCTTGTGGGACACTAAATCCATTTGGCGATATGGCAAATGTGCGTGGTCCTACGTCCTCCGAAGCAGGTGGAACAACAGTCGACCTGTTTGAATGAAGATGTTTCAAGGCAGGGGATGGGGACGATGCGAATTACGAACGGGTAAATCTGATAACCTCCAAAATGCGCGTTTCGTACACTGACAGACAGGAAGGACTAACCCGCGCATTAGTTCGTAAAGAAGAAAACATTCAACCAATTTGCTTCCACTGTCCGTGTCTGTTATTGGCTCCTAACTGGTTAGATAAGCCTTTACAACCAGCTTTGTAAGCTTAAAAAGGGCTCTGACTGACGTTAAGGTTAGCAGGCTAACGGGCTAGCTTTTTAAAATGGGAAAGACATGAAGGAGGCTTTTTTAAGTTGTGCAGTGACGAAAGAAATCCCATAATGTTAAAATATACACACGCTACTCGGTTATGGCATTCATTTGTAATATACTCGACTTGGTTAGAGCTAGGGTCTGTCCCCAGTGGGAGCAGTTACGTCAAATTGAAGGTTTAAATAAAATATTTGCAAAATATAAGTGTGATGCAACCCCTAGTTTCTAATATACTGCCTACTGGACATGAATGTACCGTTTGCACGCGGGGTTTGTCTTTTATGTGACACCGAAGAGGCATTGTTCCCCCTGCTCCACCTGTGCAAAAACACTTCAAGAACAGACACACACCTAGCAGAGGACGTTTTGGGCGGGAACAATCCGCTATTTTATATTCTGGGGTTAACAAGCCAGTGCATAGCTGTCACGTGAGCTTCGTCCAATTTGTTGTGCGTGTGAAGTACTTCTGTGCAATTCCAATTTATTTTCACTGGTCTTCAAGGGGATAGTCTATAGAATACACTGGGTGTTTGTTAATCCGTCTTTATCAGTTGTGCAGTTGTTAATTGGAAGCCTTTGCTTTGCATAATTTAAATGCATGCGCTGTGTGCTATTAATGGAACCCACTGTTTTGGAATGGTACTTGGAAGTACAAAAATAGCTTGTGAATGATCTTACATTTATGGCGCATTTGTACTCTGTCCAAGCCAGCGCAGATGGTATACATCGTCAATTTTGTTCCTTATCTCACCTGCTCTATTATGCAGTCTATTTCAAGGGACCCCCCTCCCCCCTCTTGTACGGTGTCGAGGGGCGCGTGTTTTCAGTATGCCCAGTTTGCGTTGTCGTGGAATAACATAACATCTCTTCGACAAGTGCAGCTACACAGTGTTCCATCAGTGCGAAAGCGCTTTTCAGCCATTTTATTGAATACTGGCTTGTCCCGTTACGGGACACCGTGAGCTCGCTCGCTGTTCTATCCGTCAGAGATAAAAAAAAATGCGCAAGCACGGATTAACAAATGATTTCTATTGAGATGTAACTCTATAGTGCTTTCATGAATATTGATGTGTCGGGAGCGAGCTTCGTTGGGATTCCCGGGAACCTCCCAGTCTTGACTGCTTGCCTAGGTAACAGAAAAGGGGTGGGGTGCTCAGCTCATGTGCACCACTGGGGGTAAGGGACGTGCGTGAGTGTATGTGTGTGTGTGTGTGTGTTTGTGCGTGTGCGTGTGTACGCGAGGGGGAGGGTGGATGAAGATGACTCATCTGTTGTGATGTAATCGCCCGTATGGGCTTGGAGCGGCTCATTCAGGCGACCCTACTCTATAACAGGCGCATTGGATGCCGCTGCTTTATCGCGTTTGCGGTTTCTTTCCCCCTCCTTCCTTCCTCAGTGGGAGAGAGTGAAGGGATGGTGTGTGTGTGTGTGTGTGTGTGTGTGTGTGTGTGTGTGTGTGTGTGTGTGTGTGTGTGTGTGTGTGTGTGTGTGTGTGTGTGTGTAGGTAGGTAGCCTATGCATGGGTGTGTGTTGGGGTTTAAACCTGTCAACAGAGAGAGTGAAGGGATGCTGTGTGTGTGGGTGTGGGTGTGGGTAGCCTATGCATGTGTGTGTGTTGTGGTTTAAACCTGTCATGGTGAGCCGCTAATCCGGGAGCGCCTTAACGAGCTGCGCGTATTCTCCTCTCTCCTGTACACGTGTCCTGTCCGAGGGATGGGAGGAGAGAACAACATGCCCAGTAGATCACAGCTGATCCTCAGCCACAAACCATAGCTTGTGCACATCCGGCCCAGTGCTGGCTTGCAGC
>NC_085865.1:50258477-50265977 GCF_034702125.1 Engraulis encrasicolus
AGCTGTGTGCGTATATGCGTGCACCTATAAGGGTCAGCTTGCCTGCCTGTACTACTTTCGTTTTTCTGAATTGTCAAAGCACTTTCAATTACATCCTTTTGAAATATGATTTACAAGTGTGAATATTACAATTTTAATTCATGTTGTGATTGTCGTGAATGATGTTTACTGGAGGCGGTTGTTGCGGTTGTTGTTGCTATTGTTGTTATGTTTTGGGCTGGAGGATACAGGCTGACTGGCTGGCAGGGCTAGCCAGGTGGAAAGGCCTGTGTGTGTGAGAGACTCCCTGAGCAGTGGAACGTGACTGATTGCAGCCCTGCATTCGTGCTGATTTGTGGATTATGCTGGATTTATACAGTATACTTCCCAAAGGTTTCTGATTTGTGTTTCCAACATGTTAACACCAATCTACATTTTCCAATGGAAAGATATGAGATTCAATTATCTTTTTGTAGTAGCAGACATCAGGGTGGTGCAACCACAGCTAATACCACTTTTGTACACATGAAGTGTTTTTATTTTATTTTACTGGATTATCTTAGAAGCATATTCATTGCTTCTACATTTATAACAAATTGCTAATTAATTTATGGGCACATGACTTCTTTGACTTAAAAAAACGTCATTGGCTCATACATTTGTTAATTGCAGTAAGTACAGTATTATTGCATCTGCGAATAGTAGTAATACAATATGCATGGTAGGTAGGTACACATGTTGTCATTGTATACGTACGTGTACCGATTGGCAATGGGAAGCTAGTAATACAGTAGTCATAGCACATGAAGAATAATAACTGTGTTTGACTGTGTGACTTTGGCTTGTAACTTATGTACAGTATACTGGATCTAATGTATGTAGTGCAGTGATTGGTGCATTACACTGCACTGCACTGGCTGTATCCTTGTTTCCTGGAGCGATGCGTTTGGCCTGAAGGCCCAGGTGTGGTTGTCCCCGCTGGCACCGAAGCTCTGCTGGGCTGAGGTGTGATAGCGTTGGTTAGCAACAGGAGCCTAGCTGCAGGACTGTGTGTGTGTGTGTGTGTGTGTGTGTGTGTGTGTGTGTGTGTGTGTGTGTGTCTTTTGAGTGTGTGATTATGTGTGTTTGTTTGTGTGTGATTGTGTGTGTGTGTGTGTTTGTGTCTGTGTGTGTGTGTGTGTGTGTGTTTGTGTGTGTGTGTGTTTGTGTGGGTGTGTGTGACTGTGTGTATGGAAGTGTTTCTCCTCCCCCTGACCTCCTGGCGAGAGTTGTGCAGACAGTGTTACACGGCTGCTCTTACTCACAGTGGTGGTTCAGGCAAAACATATCTGGAACTAGGGCTGTACGATATATCAAATGTAAATCTTATCGATATCGCGATATCACGGCTTGCGATACACATGGGCAGTCATGGGTGAGCGGTTAGGGCGTCAGACTTGCATCCCAGAGGTTGCCGGTTCGACTCTCGAACCGGCAGGTTGGTGGGGGGAGTAATCAACCAGTGCTCTCCCCCATCCTCCTCCATGACTGAGGTACCCTGAGCATGGTACCGTCCCACCGCACTGCTCCCCATGGGGCGCCACTGAGGGCTGCCCCCTTGCACGGGTAAGGCATAAATGCAATTTCGTTGTGTGCAGTGTGCAGTGTTCACTTGTGTGCTGTGGAGTGTTGTGTCACAATGACAATGGGAGTTGGAGTTTCCCAATGGGCTTTCACTTTCACTTTCACTACACCTATTGCAAAAGTTGTGCACGTATCGCAAACAGTTTTTAATGTTTAATAACAGGAAATTTGGTGAGAAGGTTAAAAATGCATTAAAAATGTTGACATTTTAAGGTGATGCTGCGTGTTAGCCAATTTATTTCCTAATAAAAAATAATGTTGGCAATAAAAAAATGCTCTTAGTTGTTTTATACATGATAAAGTGTAGAATGGCAAGTAGAGAGGGGAATATCGCAAGTAATATCGATATCGCAGTATACAGTTATGTTATAGTGTATCGCATATTTTTCTAATATCGTGCAGCCCTATCCAGAACTTGTGTGTGTGTGTGTGTCTGTGTCTGTGTACGTAGGGCATGCTGTACATTTGTTACAGTATGTGTGAATGCGTGCACAGTATGTAGGTGTGTGTGTTGTGTTGATGCATAAATGTGAGTGTGTGCATGCATGGTGGATTATAGACTACTGTGTAGATTCATCTTTACTTTTTTCTTCCCTGATGTGAAAAGAACATTGTTTACCTCAATAGGTTAGGCAGTACGATTGCTATTATCTGTTCTTATGCAGACGCCTTAATGGAAAGACCTTTGTAGAACTTGAATATGTAATGCCCTTTCTTCAACTCAATGTAACACATATGTTCAGGTAAGTTTCGTTTGGACAATGGGTGTGTGTGAGTGTGTGTGTGTGCGTGCGACGCGCACCTTTGTGTGTGTGTGTGTGCCTGTGTGTGTGTGTGTGTGTGTGTGTGTGTGTGTGCGACGCGCACTTGTGTATGTGTGTGTGTGTTAGTGTGCGTGTTTGCGCCTGTGTATTGTTTTTGCCTTTGCTTTAAGCAGGAGGAAAGGGGGAAATGGTTGATTAAGAAAGGAGCCTGGAGTCTCTAACAGCATAAAGGGCTGGCAAACACTTTAATTGTCTGTGAATGTGCGTCCCTCCCAACACAATGACACAGGAGAGATGGGTTCAGAAAAAACCTTAAGCTTAATTATGAATGTGAACTATACTGTGTGTGTGTGTGTGTGTGTGTGTGTTGGTGTTGGTGTTATGTATATGTAAATGTGTCTTCATACACTAAGCAACAGGAGAAAGGGGGTGGAGGAAGCCTTAATTGTGCATGCTTTGTGTGTATGTTTGTGCTTCTGTGTGTCCTTGGGTGTTTATGTGTGTGTATGTGTGTAGATGTTTGTGGTTGCGTGTGCTTTCATGTGTGTCTCCGAACTCAAAGTGTCAGGAATTAAGGGGTGGAGAGGAAACCTTAATTGTGTGTATGTGTGTGTGTATATGTGTGTGTGTGTGTATACGTGTGTGAATGTGTGCACGGGCATGTGCGTGCTTGTGTGTGTTTACAGTAGTAGTAATGTGTTTGTGTGTGTGCGCTTTTATGCGTGTGAACTCAAAACGATAGGAGAGAAGGGGTGGAGATGAAACCTTAATTGTGTGTGTGTGTGTGTGTGTGTGTGTGTGTGTGTGTGTGTGTGTGTGTGTGTCACAGTGTGTGTCACAGTGTGTGTGTGTGTGTGTGTGTGTGTGTGTGTGTGTGTGTGTGTGTGTGTGTGTTTTCAGTAGGTGTGTGTGTGTGCGCTTTTGTGTGTGGCTCTGCACTCAAAAAGATAGGAGAGAAGGGGTGGAGCGGAAACCTTAATTGTGTGTGTGTGTGTGTATATGTGTCACAGTATGCGTGTGTGTGTGTGTGTTTTCAGTAGGTGTGTGTTTGTGCGTGCGCTTTTGTGTGTGTCTCCGAACTCGAAGCGACAGGAGAGAGGAGGAGAGAGGAGGAGAGGAAGGCCTTGCCTTAATTGTGTTGGCCAAATTAAAAAGCCGACACGATTCGGCTGAACAGTTTCCATCATCATTTACATAGCCCCCGATTACATTAGCCCCCCCCCTGTAAAAAACATGTCTGCTTTTTAATTTAGAACGTACAGTACTGGTAAAGGCTTTCAATTTTAACAGTTACAGCTGCCGGTAAAAGCTTTTTAATTTACCGTTTGCACTTGCTGTAAAGCCTTTCTCTCTATCCTCTCAGGCTCTGCATCTCGGCGGGTTTGCGTTAAAAGCATCGGGACTGTTATTTAAAGTCGTCCTAGCTTAATTAGTGTGCGTAGCGCCGTTTGGTTTCTCAGACGCAAAAGACAAGGACTTGGCAGTGATGCCAACTAATGCATTTGATTACTGCCTGCTGCCATATTATATATATATATATAAAATAAATAAATAGAATAATAGAATAGAATAGAATAGAATAAAAAGAAAATTAATGTGTATTGGAAGTCTTCAAATGTTAGAGTAGAACTGAAATTAGTGTAATTAATGCCCATTTTCAATACATTTTCTATTCGGCCTCTGATTCGGCCACTCAATTGGCTTTGGGCCGAAAACCGAAAGTGTCTTTTTTTGCGTTTTCGGCCGAATATTTTCTGCGGCCGAATTTTCGGTGCACCTCTAATATATACATATACTATATCAAAAGAAAGAAGTTTACCGCACACTTTCTTGACTTTATGCGTGTTTATGTAGAGCGAACAATGCGTTTCGCCTCTGTGCGTCATCAGGTTCGCTCAGGCAATGTGTATATAGTATAACAAGGAGGTATTCCAAGTTAAGTAGTAAATCAGGTTAAGTTACCCTTGGAAAAACAATCTAATAGAAGAGCCTGCAATTCTTATTGTCCTTACTAAACGACACATAAACGACATCTATTGCCAGGTTTACCGCTTCCTGTAGGTTAACTTAGCCAGGTTTACCACTCAACCCACATCCTTGGGAGTACTCCTGAGGTTTTAATGACCTACACTGGTGTGCAAACCCTCAAGAAATCAATCTGCTTTTTCAGACTGGCCGACTGGGGTATTGGTCTAGTCTACCATAGTGTAGAGCACGACTGCATGCATACCACTTAAAACGTGGGAGACGCAGATTTAGGTTGTGTTTTCATGCGGTGTTGTGACGCATAGGTGATGCTGAGCAGCTTGCTGTTGTTTTTATCTCGTCTGAAACCAAACCAAATCGACCCAAAGCCAAGCCCATGTGCGCAGAGCAGAACAGAGCAGAGCAGAGAAGAGTTGTGCTGAGCCGAGATGAGCTAAGCTATGCTGGGAAAATAGTTTATTTTAGGACTTCAGCGAGCAGACACGGTAAATAACGCCAGGGAGAATTTCACACTTCACACACCGGCGGACGAGACCGCTTTTCGCTCGATGCCCGATGTCAAACAAGTGGTGCAGATTTCATGGTAGCCTTTTTTATAATGTTGCAACCGCTGAAAACATTACACACGACACACACGCCACACACACACACACACACACACACACACACACACACACACACACACACACACACACACACACACACACACACACACACACACACACACACACACACACACACACAGTCTTGGAAAATTGAGCAGACACTGGACACTTTCTTTCTTGTTTTATTCTTGCCAGCATTTTATTTGACAGATTTGGACATTAAAATATGCATGGTAACCACTTAGACTCAATATTAGCATCTCCATGTCAGCTCTCTCTCTTCTCTCTCTTCTCTGTCTACCTCTTCTCCCTCTTTTCTCTCTCTTCTCTTTCTCTCTTCTCATTCTCTCTCTCTCTCCCATTATCTCTCTTTCACCCTCTCTTGTTTTTCTCCCCCCCCTCTCTCTCTCTTCTCTCTCTCTGTCTCTCTCTGTCTCTCTCCTCTCTCTCTCTCTCCCACTATCTCTCTTTCACACTCTCTTGTCTTTCTCTCCCCTCTCTCTCTCTCTCTCTCTCTCTCTCTCTCTCTCTCTCTCTCTCTCTCTGCTGTCCCCCCTGGCTGCCAATGAAGATGCTGCTGCTGCTGTTGTTGGTTGGTTAGATGTTGTCTACACGGGGGCCTGTAGCATTAAACTGTAATATCTGCTGCTTGCTGCCTGCCTACTGAATGTAACAGCATGTCCCATCATGAATAATAAACTGAATAATATTAGTGCTGCAGTCAGTGGGGTTGCGCCGCCATTGCAAAGCGAGGGAACCACTGCTGGATTGGGTTCATTTTTCTTTTTAAATATTTTTTTGGCCTTTTTACCTTTATTTGACAGAACAGTGAAGGTAATTACAGGAGGTGAGTGGGGAGAGAGATATGGGGAAGGGTCGGCAAAGGACCCGGGCCAGAAATTGAACCCGGGTCGGCCGCGTAGTAGATGAGTGCCCTACCATTTGCGCCACGGTAGGGCCAAGACTTCATTTTTCTGGCAATAAAAAAGCGAGATTGTGTTGTATATCTGACTAAATTATTATCACATATTAAATTCATACTGAAAGAGACCAGTGTCCCTTCCACCATCTTGACATCTAAGATGTAGGCTTATAGCCCCAACATACAACACTGTATGGGCAAAGGAGAAGGTTCCCTGTTGGAAATGATTGTAGTGCAGTGGTCACCAATTATTTTCCCCTAATGGTCAAATTGTGAGGCTGAGGGCAAAAAGAAAATCAACCGACCGTATGGCCACAGATAAGTTACTAGCACACACATAAGTTACTGTACATAGGCTATATTTAATTCTTTCCAACCTCATGGCAGGCCAAATGTTTGCCATGTCTCGGCCAGATCTGGCCTGTGTGCGGCGGACTGCCATTCAGATCTGGCCCACGGGCGGCCATCCTGAATTTCCCCCCGGGGATCAGTAAAGTTACTCTACTCTACTATTTGCAGACCACTGTATGTATTGTATTGCATATAAAACCACAAGCCAATAAAAAACAAGGTGTGTTTAAACATTATGATAATGACACTGTGTTTTATCTCCATTATATTTTCTGTAACTTAGCTGTTGCTTGCTACAGTAGCGAAGTGCAGTAAATAAATTGTAAACAACAAGATGTGATTATTGGCCTGTGCTAGACTCTCTAAGCTCCTGTCTGTGTAATCCGTTATGATATGACCTAAACATAAGCTTATCAGCACCGCCAGCTCTCCAACATGGCCAATCCCATGTAGCGCTCAGACCAGGGACGTATTAGGACTCCATGGGCCCCTGGGCCCGACAAAAAGAATGCCCCCCTCTATAGGTGTTTCAAAAAGATTGAGGGTTTTTAGGCCAGATTTTTGAGCATACAGTTCTTAAAAGTGCAATTGCAAGAATGATTTCCTTTTTTTTATTATTTTATTGGTGGATTTGTACCTTTATTTGTGACAGGACATTTAGAGACAGGAAATGAGTTTGGAGAGAGACAGGGAAGGCTCGGCGAATGAACTCAAGCCGGAATCAAACCCGAGTTGCCGGCGTAGCAATGCAGTGCCCAGCCGATTGAGCCATGGCTGGGCCGCAGGAATGATTTCCGTAGAGGCTTGCGATTCAGGGCCCCCTTTGCTCTTGGGCCCCTCGGCCTGGACCCGGTAGGCCCGTGCAGTAATCCACCCTTAGCTCAGACAGACAGACGGACAGACAGACAGACATGGGTATGACAGGTGTCTGTTTACAGTCCACACAGATGGAGGAGGTTTGGACGGATTAGAGTAGTAATCACCACATCGCAATGTGACATAGCAGAATAGCTGCAATAATAATGTCTGCAATCTCCGTTTTTCTCAAAGGTTAGGAGTTTGTAGAGATTTCAGAACGGCACTAAGAGGGTGTGTGTGTGTGTGTGTTTGTGTGTGTGTGTGTGTGTGTGTGTGTGCGTGTGGTGTGGTACTGATTTGGTCATATTATGTTTGCCTCATAAGGCTGTGTGTGTTTCTGTGTGTGCGTGTGTGTGTGCGTGCGTGTGTGTGTGTGTGTGTGTGTGTGTGTGTGTGTGTGTGTGTGTGTATT
>NC_085865.1:50270977-50280977 GCF_034702125.1 Engraulis encrasicolus
ACATCCTTCTTCCAAGTACTTCAGACCTTTCCTTTTTTTTTACTGAGGGGCAACCCTTGAGGTACCTCCCTCCCTCCCTCCCACTGCAGATGTTCCTCCAGCTGCTGCTTTACTAGACCAGTTACCCTGTCTCAGCCCCTATGGAATGACAGGGGACTGCGGCCCTGCCGTGGCCAACCGGTAGGGCACTCGTCTACCATGCGGCCATGCGGAGTTTCGATTTCCGGCCCGGGTCCTTTGCCGGCCCTTCCTCCTCTCTCTCTCCCCACTCACTTCCTGTCGCCACCTTCACTGTCCTATCATAAAGAAAGTCAAAAAGACCAAAAAAAGATTAAAAAAGGAATGACAGGGGACCAGTTTTGCTGGCTCTACTGGGCCATATGGAACAGTAGCATTGCCATGGTGTATCTCAGTGTTCCCTTTTCCAAAGTATTAGAGCACATTGACTCCAGTCTGCACAGCTTCCGCATGAAACGCTGTCATACAGCATATCTGCTCCTCTGTGTCTTGTCAGCGTGGCTGGCTGTGTGATAAATGCTTAATGCCCACTGGGTTGCATAATCTTTCTGACTCTCTGTATGAGCGCGTACGAGTTCTTCTTTTGCTTCTCTCGGCAGTCGGTACCATACCAGCTGTTCTCTTCTCCTCTTCTTCTTCCTCGTCTTCTTGTCTCCAGTTCTGCTCTAAAGAGAAAGTTTGGTTTCCTCCTGTGCTACAGCAGTGTTTAAAAACTTTTTTTTGTATTGTGCACCCCCTAAGCCATGTTGTCATATGATAAGTAACCCCCCCCCCCCTCCCTCATGCTCTATATCTGTTCCTCTATCCCAATGTGACTACACTCCATATATTTGTTATCGTTACATTTTTCCACGTACCCCCTGAGGTGTGCTCATGTACCCCTAGTTGTACACGTACCCCTGGTTTGGAACTTCTGTGCTAGAGCGGCGAGGCGTGATTGGCTGCCATACTGCTTGCTTGCTCGCTCGTCCCGGAGTTTTCCCCCCTTCCATCATGAATAATTCCAGATGCCTTTTTTTCCAAACCGAGCAAGCGCTCTCTTCCTCTCTTGCTCAGCCACATGCTGGTACTGCTGTTACTGCTGTGACGAGAATGGCGACAGACAGCTCAGGAGAGGAGAGCTGCTGAAAACAGGTCACGGCGCCAACATGCTGCTGACAACGGACTGACTGATGCACTGTCTCTCTCAGCCCTAAGACTCTAGCACACACAACACACTCCCGACACACGAACGAGGCACCCCGCCTCGTCCCGTTTAACTGCTCCGCACCGACACATAGCGACACTTTCTCTCTTCAGCTCTCTGCCTTTCTCTCTCTCTCTCTCTCAGTCTCTCTCTCTCTCTGTATCTCTGCTCATTCTCCTTCTCTCTCGTTGGGTGGCCTATTCAGTAATTATTGTTTGCTGATGTCGAGGATGTCTTTGGGGCTAATTATACTGCAGCACTGTTACCGCAATTAACCCGTCCCTGCAGAGCCACGCACGCGCATTGTCGGCCGCCCCGCATGTATGCAGTTATGAATGAGCATCAGCTGCCAGGGCCCGTCTGGCTAAGACTTCGCACAGACCTCTCAGTGGCCCCGCACATGTAGCATTTAGCCTTTAGCCTTAGCCTTAGTTTTTAAAATCTCTCCTAATGGTCCTGCGCATGTTACCTGTCTCTGAAGAGCGGCGCATGCGCCGTCGACCGCCCCATCGACCGCCCCGTCGACCGCCCCACTTATGCAGTTATGAATGAGCATCAGCTGCCAGGGCCCGTCTGGCTATGACTTCGCACAGAGTCTTTTACATTACCTCCTAATGGTCTCACGCATGTTAGCATTTAGCGTCTTTTACAACTTCACCTAATGGCCCAGTGCATGTCAAATTTAGCCTCTTTTACACTCCCCTTTTAGTAGCCCTGCTTATGTAACTGCTAGCCTTATTTTACGATCCTTCTTAATGGTCCGCCCCGGAACAAGTCGCATTTAGATGGTTTTTGCAACCCCCCCCTCAGTGGCCCTGTGCAATGTAGCATTTAGCCTCCTTTGCAGTCCCACCTAATGGCCCTGTGCTCGTACATAGTGCTTGTAGCATTCAGCGTCTGTTACAGTTCTTCCCAATATGTGCGGTAGTAGCAGTTAGCCTCTCCTGTTCAATGGCCGTGTACATGTAGCAGCACCTTTGCCCAGCTTTAAAAGCCTTGTTCATCGACCTGTTCACTGGGCCCTACCAGCCGAGTTAGCCTCAGTGGTTTAAGAATCTCCCTCAATGGCTCTGTGCTTGTAGCAGCAGTTAACAGTCTCTCCTCTGGGGATGCACGATACCACTTTTTTTGAAAACCGAGTTCGAGTACATTCATTTCTGTACTTGCCGATACAGAGTACGGATCCCGATACTTTTTCCCCTCAACATACAATGAAAATAAATGGATAGCCTTGTTTTTTCCGCCTGTGATATTTGTTTTACTGTCCATTTCGATATAGATGTAAAGGTTAGTCCTGTATGAGATGTGTTTTTTTCCCATGCTGCTTTCAAGTCAACAGAATGTGACAAAATGCTGCGTTGTTTCCTGTGATAGCAGTATCAGTACCTCGTATCAGCAAGTGTTTGACGAGTATGAGTATAATGAGCAAGTATTGGTGCATTCCTACTCTCCTCCTTTCCTTCTCCCACTGCTGTGGCACGGACCGCTACGCTAGCGAGACAAACAGCATGTGGAAATGACTGCGGTGCGGCAGTGAAATGTGGGTCTTAAGTGCCACCTCCGCTCCGCTCTGCTCCGCTCTCCCCTGCGCCTCCACGGATGACAACTCCAGCCCCTTAATGCACCACAGTTTCAAGTCTTAAGACTTTCAAGTCTGACACCAGGGGCTGAGGGCTGTGGGAGTGAGTGTGAAAGTGCTCATTTGTGTGTGTTTGCAGTTGCTATGTACAGTTTGGGAGTCTGAGTGGTGTGTGTGTGTGTGTGTGTGTGTGTGTGTGTGTGTGTGTGTGTGTGTGTGTGTGTGTGTGTGTGTGTGTGTGTGTGTGTGTGTATGCGTGCCTGTCTGTCTGTTGGCAGATGAGGGGGTCTACTAGCATCGGTGGGACACAGAGGAGTGTGTGATATTTGATGCAATGTGTGTGTTTGTGTGTGCGGGTGTGTGTGTGTGTGTGTGTGTATGTGTGTTTGTACCAGTGTGTGTAGGCAATGGGGGCGGAGGTCTGTCGGCATAGTTAGGACAGGGAGAAGTGTGTGTGTGTGTGTGTGTGTGTGTGATGAGAATCCCTTAAGCTCCCATAATATTATCACCCAGGAGGAGAAATGTCTTTTCCCTCCTTCCTCCCCTTCGGAATGTTCTGAAGCTGAGACAGTGCTGCAGGGAAAACACTTCGCCTCAGATTCTTGCACTTCACAGGTCTCTGGGAAAGACAACAAAGCTTGCCGAAGCCATCACAGCCCTCTGAAGCTCCCCGAGCCTTGTGGAGCTCACTTCTGCTCTGCTCTGCTCTGCTCTGCTATATATATGTGTGTGTGTGTGTGTGTGTGTGTGTGTGTGTGTCTGTGTGTGTGTGTGTGTGTGTGTGTGTGTGTGTGTGTGTGTGTGTGTGTGTGTGTGTGTGTGTGTGTGTGTGTGTGTGTGTGTGTGTGTGTGTGTGTGTGTGTGTGTGTGTGTGTGGATGGGTGGGTGGGCAGAACAGGGAGTCCCTGCACAGTAGCGAGTAAGAAGCCGAACTCTGCGTTTGTCGGGTCGCAAGTGCGTGCAGATTAAAAAACATAGCGGGCTCACATCATCTGTGCACTGTGCCAACAGCTTGGCTCTCTTAACTCCATATAAAGCACACGCGGGATGTTAAAACTAGACGCTCTACTGAATACATCACACCGAATAGTTAATAGAAGATGAAGTTTTTACATGAAAAATAAACCCGGCACTTTAATATTTGAGAAAAAGGGATCAACCGTGAACAGTGTTTACACAGAAACTCTGAAAGAGCGATCATTTCTTAGCCAGCACTTTTTTTATTCTCATCCCCTCCCCTCTCCTCTCCTCCTCTGCCACTACTCTCTCCTCCTCTTCTCCCCTCCTCCGTATGAAATGTTCTATTCCCTCTATCTGGGTTGTCCCCCTTTACCTCTCTCTCTCTCTCTCTCTCTCTCTCTCTCTCTCTCTCTCTCTCTCTCTCTCTCTCTCTCTCTCTCTCACAGACACACTCTGCTTCTCTCTCTCTGTCTCACTCAAACACATACACACTCACTCTATTTCTCTCTCTCGTCTCTCTCGTCTCTCTCTCTCTCTCTCTCTCCTTCACTCGTCTCTCTCTCTCTCTCTCTCTCTCTCTTTCCCTTTCTCTGCGGGTCACTGCCAAGTCCTCATCTCCCTGCTATCTGTCCGTCCCTCCCCTCTCTTCATTTATTCATCCCAGCCCGACCTGCTTCGCTTACTCGGGAAATTACTCATGTTCTGCTCTCTTGCGTCTCGCTAAACTGTTGTTGTGCACTTTACTTTTGTTTGTCTTTGTCTTTTTTGTTTTTCTTTCTTTCCTTTTTCTTTCTTGGAGGTGTGACAGATCTGTATAGTATAAATGCAGCAAACAAATTAAAAACGTTGCAGAGTCATGGCTTTGAGGGGAGTATGTTATGTTGAGTGGTTTCTTTGCAGAGGCATCATGGGGCCTTGGGCGTTTACAAAAGTAAAGTCTTTTAGACGTCATTAGTCAGAGGACAGTTGAGGGAGGGACAGGAAATGAGTGGGGAAGGGTTGACAAATGACCCGGGTTGCCGGCTTAGCAGCCCAGTGCCCTACTGTTAGAGCCGGGTCTTTGGTGTTTCGGGGGGCACGATCTACGCATGTAGTCATGGTTTTGAGGCTTTTGGAAATATGTGAAAATCAAAAAAGGGTGGACTGTTCCTTTAAAGCCACGGTTGGGCCGGAAGGGCATTGCTTTCTGAGGTGGTGTGGTGATTTTTGGGTGATGAATGGCTTAAAAAGAACGGCATATAGAGTATAAAGCACATATAGAAAAAGGACAAAACCTGTTGTTGTTTAAGTAATAGAACAGGCAGGCTTTGTGCTAACAATTTGAATATGTGAAAGAATATGCAAACAGACATAAATGAGGTTATCAGGAGAGGGTTAAGGTTGAGGCACAAGTGGAAACTTTAGGGGACACATTGTCAGCTTACGTGCTCGCAGACAAGAACATTTCCCCTTATGAGCAACACTCCAGACCCCAAGTCACGAGCTAGCTAGGGAGCGTACCTTTGTTCCCTGGGTCCTATGTTCCCTGGGTCCTATGTTCCCTGGGTCCTATGTTCCCCGGGTCCTATGTTCCCCTGTCTTTGTTAGGGACCGGGAGGACCCCGCTAGCTAACTGTCTAGCATACACTCAGACACACATTTTACACATTTTCAGACACGATTCTGTTTTTCAGACAACGACTCTGTAAAAAAACAGGACCACTCTGTTCTAGATGTTCTAGGGTAAAGGTTTGTGCGTCTGGCAAAGCGTTGTTGATATAGCTGCTTTGGGTAGGGTGTGCATATCCAAAAACACATTTTACAGGTGCCAGACAAAAGTGTCAGACAATTGAAGGAGGTAGGTCTGCTGCACACTGCCAATAAGCTCCAAAAAATAAACTGACGAAGATCCTGGATGATCAAAAGGTTCATTTTTTGGAGCTTATTGGCAGTGTGCAAAGTGGTGTTGATACTCGATAGGCATGATGGAAAACCACTATGCAGCTAAGCTTACAGTAACTTACAGTCTGTTCTGAGAGATGTGTGTGTGTAGGCGTCGAGACCAGAGTGGTGGTGACAAAGGTGAGCAATGTTTATTTGACAGGGACTGGGTGAGTGTGTGCCCAGCATACAATTAAGACAAATTATAACCATAAGGGTATTTTCATCTGTCACACACGACACACGCACGCACACACGCACACACGCACACACGCACACACATACTACACACACACACACAGCACACACAGTAGCACTCCTATAGGAAACAGTCTCTCTCCTCTCTCTCTCTCTCTCGCTCTCTCTCTCTCCTCTCTCTCTCTCTCTCTCTCTCTCTCTCTCTCTCTCTCTCTCTCTTTCTCTCTCTCTCTCTCTCCAGGATGGTACCCTCCCCACTCTGGCCAGGCCATGTACTGTTTCTCTCTGCTTTGTTCAGTGTGTTCTGTCTCTGTCCCCCTCTCTCTGGTATCTTCATGCCTCCCTATCTCTCTTGTGCCAGCATCTCTCTGGCTGAGGACAGTGGCATCTCTTTTCTCCCTAATACTGCCCCTTCTCTCTCTCTCTCTCTCTCTCTCTCTCTCCCTGTTGCTCTCTCTCTCTCTCTCCCCTCCCTCTCTTCTCTCTCTCTCAGTCGCTCTCTCCCTCTCTCTCTGTCGCGCGCTCTCTCTCTCTCTCTCTCTCTCTCTCTCTCTCCGGGGTAGGGTAGGGTGGGTTGGGGGGTGGGGGGTATATTTTGGTGGATGTGTGACTGTGGACCATGGATGGTTCAGTAAAGGGATTTTAAATGTCAAATCTCTCTCTCTCTCTCTCTCTCTCTCTCTCTCTCTCTCTCTCTCTCTCTCTCTCTCTCTCTCTCTCTCTCTCTCTCTCTCTCTCTGTGTGTGTGTCATGACATCTCTCCCTCCCTCTCTGGCAGGGGCACAGGGTGTCTGTGGTGGGGTGACCCTCTAGGCTGCTACAGTCTGGAAGTGTCCCATGCTGATAAATCCAGCAGGAGCCGGATGTATCACCAACTCCTTTCTCTTTCTTTCTCTCTCCCTCTCTCTTTCTCTCTTCCCCTGGGCCCCTCTCTCTCTTTTTCTCTCTCTTTCCTCTCCCATCTCTGTTCCCTCGACTGTGCCAAAGTTGCCCTCTTTCTCCTGTTTTGACACTCCCTCCTTCATCGTCTGTCTTTCGTTTCTGTTTTTTCTTTCTTTCTCTCGCTGTGTCATGTTTCTGTGTGTCTTTCTCTCACCCTACCCTGCTACCCCGCCTCCCTGTGACTTCTCGTCTGACACTCCTCGCCTGGCGGAGGACACTCCTCTATTTTTTCTGCGAGTTTGAGAGAGAGAGAGAGAGAGAGAGAGAGAGAGAGAGAGAGAGAGAGAGAGAGAGAGAGAGAGAGAGAGAGAGAGTATGATAGATAGATAGATAGATAGATAGATAGATAGATAGATAGATAGATAGATAGATAGATAGATAGATAGAGAGAGGAAGGTCCGGGTAGGAGGGAGTCTCCCCAGTGCTGCTCTGGGCTTGAGAACACTGCTGTCACCATGACTACTGCAGCCTTCAGTGCCCCCCAGTACAACACAGCCATGTCTCACCTGGAACTAGTGGAGAGAGGGAAGAGAGAGATAGAGAGAGAGAGAGAGAGAGAGAGAGAGAGAAAGAGAGAGAGGAAAGTAGAGGCAGACAGAGAGAGAGAGAGACAGAGAGAGAGAGAGAGAAATTGGGACAGACAAAAAGAGAGAGGGATTGTGTGCGTCTCTGCCTGTTTGTTAGGGTGGAATGGGGTCAGCGCATGTGTGGTTAGGTGAGCATTGCCGCCCAGCCTGAACAACACCTTACCACCGGGAGGAACTCGAGATAGGGGGAGCAGAGAGGGACCTTGTGGAAGAATTGATAGTTTTTTAGGTGAGTGAAGGGGCCGGGAAGTGAGGTGAGTGGGCGGAGCAGGTTGCAGAAGCGAGTGTAGAGGAGGGAAAGAGTGTCATTCGGTGACAGGTGGCGTTGGAAGGAGAAGAGGGGGAGGGGGGGGGGGGGGTGCTATAGAGAGGAGGCAGGTGAGAGAGTAGAGGAGGGGCACCCAGAGGTGAGCAGATGACAGGTATGGGAGAGGACGAGAAGGATGAGGAGTATGGTGAAATGATGAAATGGGGCAGAGAGAGGGAGGAGGAAGAGAGAGAAAGAGACATGAGGGGGCGGAGAGAGAGGGAGAGATATGAGGGGGCGGAGAGAGAGAGAGTCAGACAAAGAGAGCGGTGAGTTAGGAGGTGATGGAACAAGTCAGACAGGGCCAGGTTATGATTCCCCGGGCCCCTAGGCTAACAGGTTGCGATGGGCCCTCACCCGAAAAAATAAACCATGATAAAATTATGTAAGTCTTAAACAGTGTCATAATTCCGAGTTCTAAACTAAGTCTGCCAATTACAGTATATAGGGGAGCAATAATAAGAAATTATTTTTTCAATACTCCATTTGCAATTCATTTAAATTGTTTCCCCCGTTTACCAATCAGAGGACCTCCGGCAGGTGGGGGCCCTAGGCTGCAGCCATATCTAGCCTGTGCATTAGTCCGGCCCTGTAGCCAGAGGACATGGGAGTGAGGAGAGGAGGGAAGGAGAGAGAGAGAGAGAGAGAGAGAGAGAGAGAGAGAGAGAGAGAGAGAGAGAGAGAGAGAGAGAGAGAGAGAGAGAGAGAGAGAGCCCTTACGAAAATGGACCATGGTTTATTATGGTATTACTATGATTAACATGGTTCTACCATGGTATGTCATGATTACTCTAAGTACTCTGTACTATGGCTTACTATGGTATTACTGTGATTTTTATGTAGTAACATGTAGGGCTGCACAATTAATCGAAAATAATCGAAAATCGTGATATAATCGTGATATCGAAATCGTGATTCAATCAGGATTTAATCGTGGCAATAGTGACCTACCTTCGAGAGCGTCCTTAAAGCCAGAACATACTGACAGGCTGGCATTTCTGGCCAGAAATCTGTTCGCATGCTATTGCCTTTTACATAGTTATTACAATTCATTTTATTTTGCTCATCCCGTTTATAATTCATTCTTGGTTATATTTCATTGTTAATTTTTGTTTAAATCAGCAAAAATTGTGATTAGTAATCATGATTATGATTTTGAACCAAATAATCGTGATTATGGTTTTGACCCAAATAATCGTGATAATGATTTTGACCCAAATAATCATGATTATGATTTTGACCCAAATAATCATGATTATGATTTTCACCCAAATAATCGTGATTATGATTTTTTCCATAATCGTGCAGCCCTAGTAACATGGTTCTACCATGGTATGTCATGATTACTCTACCCTTACGAAAATCGACCATGGCTGTTATGCAGTAACCATGGTTTTACTACGCATTTCATGGTGATTCTAAGTACTATCAACCAACCATAGTTCTAGTACAGTGGCTGTCATAGTAGTAGCCCTTACACAGATTAACCATGGTTGACTATGAAAACTAATCAGGGTTTTACCAAAAAAACGTGGGTGAACTATGAGTGACTATTAAAACCATGGTTCAGTTCTCATAGTAAAACCATGGTCCATTTTCGTAAGGGAGAGAGAGATAGAGAGAGAGAGAGAGAGAGAGAGAGAGAGAGAGAGAGAGAGAGAGAGAGAGAGTGATAGAGATAGAGAGAGAGAGAGAGAGAGAGAGAGGTGAAAGTGAATGCACAGAGAGGGGTAACTAGAGGACAGGGATGGGAGAGAGAGAGGAGAAGGTGGTGAATGATGAAAGCAGAGACGATTGATGTAGAGAAGACAGGTCACGAGGAGTTTCTTCCTGAATCAATGTGATGTTTTAAGGTTTTAACCCCTTAGCACAGAGACTATGTTGTAACCCTTACTGTCACCAAAATTGTAATGTCCATGTCTTAATCTGTTACTTAAGGCTCTCGGCACTGTCATAGCAATGTTGTTATGATGTAGTTGAGTATTTTCAGCAAATAGTGAATAGGCCCGCCGGCGACCCCATCTGTAGGAAGAGGCTATGGTTTTAAGCTGCCGTGTGTCTATGAGCCCTGTTACGAGACTGGTTGGGGTTGAGAATAATTCAGGATTCAGGATTTTTAAAATAGTCACTCATCATGTCCATGTACGAGCCTGGAATCTATCCCAGATTTTGTTGCATTGGTGGTGCAAAGAATGTTTTTTTTCTCTTGGTGACCAATATTGAGAATCTTCTGATGACAGCTAGCTGGCGCAGGGGCTGGAATGAGGAGAGGAGAGGAGGGGGCAGAGGGAGGTGATCTGGGA
>NC_085865.1:50298477-50305977 GCF_034702125.1 Engraulis encrasicolus
CCTCACCTGAGTAGGGCTGTTATGCCATTATTCAATTACGGGCGTCACCTGCCAAGGGCCTGATGACTCTGGTCACATGGTACTCTTGCACCTGTATATAAATCTGGACTATCAACACTTCAGTTGCTTGCCTGCCTGCTGGCTGGCCTGCATGGCACAGCATAGCACTTGTTTGCCTACAAGCTTGCCTACAAGCTTGCTTACATGCTTGCACATTTTCCTCTTTGTGAAAGCTTGCTGTATGTGGCATCATTTGTGGCATTGTTGCATATAATGTGCCTGCTGCAAATTAGCCATTGCTTTGAGAGCTAGCTTGTAGTGCTGCTTGTTTGCTGTGCTACTTGGTGCAAAATATTTTTTTAAAGACTGACCAATGCCATATTCATCATTGGCTCATCAAGAGATACAGTAAAAAGCCCACCTTGCACACTATCATTGTAATATAGCACTGCATACTCTGAAATTTTATTCATGCCCACACTTTCAAAGGACCACCGCAAACCATTTTCTCAATACAGCATTGCGCCATAGTATCATGCTCAAGGCACACCAGTCATGGTGAACGATGGGAGGGTGGGGTGGTAACATGGCCAGGGTACCACAGTTATGGAGAATGATGGGTGGGGTGGGAAGTTGCCATGGCCATATTCATGAATACAACTATGACCCAGTATTTGCCTGTCATCACACAGTACAATTCAACTTTTTAACTGAAATGTACTGTTATTTTTCTGTAGAGTACTGTTATTTAACAGTTCAATTGCTGCTGAAAAAATGTTATATACTGTGATACATTAAACAGCAATGAGCTGTATTTGATTTTGGTGTGAAATAACAGTAGAATTACAGGTAAATATAATTGCCAGTAACTGCCGTTATTTTGCAGGGAAATTTTCTTAGAGTGTACTTAACCTGGATGATCTGAGTGGGTGGTGTTGTTTCTATTGAAAACCGGCAAAATGGAGTGCAATGAAATCCCTGGATGGTCTGCTCTGTGCTCAGTATCCATTTTTTCCCACACTCAGCGGTCACTATAGGCTATTTTGTATGTTGAATGAAAGGCACCTCAAACCACCGATTTTCTCTTTCTCTGTATAAAAGTGGACCAATTGTAAATGGAGGACATTTTTCATGTGGAGCACAGGAAAAAAGGGTGTCCCACAAAATGGTACCTCCACGGACTCTGAGGAAGATGCTTTTGTCATGGAAATGTTTGTGTCCCAGTCACTGTCATGCACTGCAACCCCATAATGCAAGCCATTCCACCAAGGGTTGCCACCTCTGTCTGACCAACAAAAAAAAACCTGGAAAAAATGTCAAGCTCAATCTACCTTTTTGCTTGAATCCAATGGCATCCTTCATTTAGTGTTCAGGAAAGTGAAAGTGAAAGCCCAACTGGGAAACTCGAACTCCCATTTGCCATTGTGACACAGCACTCCACAGCACACAAGTGTTCACTGCACACTGCACACAACGAAATTCCATTTATGCCTCACGTCCCCAATGGCGCCACAAGGGAGCAGTGCGGCGGGACGGTACCATGCTCAGGGAACCTCAGCCATGGAGGAGGATGGGGGAGAGCACTGGTGAATTACTACCCCCACCAACCTGGCGGGTCGGGAGTCGAACCGGCAACCTTTGGGATACAAGTCTGACGCCCTAACCACTTACCCATGACTACCCTAATAAGCTTATTTCCAAAAATGGTACAGTGTCGCTTTAACTCCATGATGGTGATTCCACTTTGTCTTACAACATCTTCTAACGTGTGCTTGGAACATGTGCTGCAATATGCTCCAATGTGCATTGCTAGCGAACGTCCTACAATGTGCTACAATGGGCATGAGAACATGTGCTACTGTCTGTGTCCCCGTGGCCCATCTCTCCTATTAGCAGTAGAGTGTACGTTAGTGTCTGGTGTTTACAGAGATGTGTAAAGATCTATGCCTCAATGAAGTTAATGAATAAAGCCTGTGCGTGCTCAAAGGGACATTCAGCGAGCGCCGAGGGTGGTTTCAGCTAATCAGCGTGAAAGCTTGCAGATGACCTTGGAGTCGTCAAAGGCGCATTTCACCAGTCTTGCAAAGGCAGAAAAAGGCTGACGACATCATCACATAGTAAATGTGGATTTAGTGCAGCAGCCGGCCGCGTTGATGTCTTTCTCTGTCTCTGGAGAGACATTGACGGGAGAAGTATGTTTGTAGTACAGTAGACACTACTACTATTGCTGCTACAACTCCTACAGTGCTGTTACTGCTACCACTACTATTACTGCTTCTACTGCTACACTGTAACAAATAGCTGTTTATTTACGGCAATTCTGCAACAGCATTCTACTGTTTTTCGAAAAAACAGACAACTACTGTGAAAATATTACTTTGAGTCACATATTGAGCATAAACAGTAAGTACTGCACAATAGCAGTATTCGCCGTTGTGGAAAAAGCTAGAGATGCACCGGATCCTGATTTTTAGGATCCTGCCGGATACCAGATCCACTGAATAAGATCCTGCCGGATCCGGAACCGGATACCGGATCCTACAAAAGGGTTGAAACATATAGTCTACTCGCACACGTGGGCCCTTTTTATTACGTTGGCGCAAACAATTGTTTAGACTCATTGGCTTATTGCCACACTGCCTGCAATAGCCGCTTCCAAAGGGATTTCACTCCATGCAGTGATTGGGGTTGTGAAAGACTGAAAAGCCTAGGCTAGACATGCACCAGACCCTGATTTTTAGGTAACATGTCGGATACCGGATCCACTGCTTAAGATCCTGCCGGACCCGGACCCTGTGAAAAACTCTATTATCCTGACGGATCCGGAACCGGAACCGGTGCATCTCTAGAAAATAACAAGTTATTTTAGGCAGCACCATTGAAACCCATTCATCCTCCACTTGTCCGTGATCACCATCAAACTTCAATACCACCTGAAGAACTGAAGTCATTCTGACTGGTTAAAGATTATCTGATACTATCAAGCATGATGAAACAATTTCTAAGGAAACTACAATACTTAAAAAGTGCTTGATGCAGCAAAGTGTGAGTAGCACATGCATTTTGATAGTGATGAAAGTGTGAATGGCTGAAACATTTTAAGAACTTGTAACACTCTTGCAACAAGCAGCCCCATCTAAACCAATCTGCTAATCAGTGCCTGGCCTCACCTGAGTAGGGCTGTTATGCCATTATTCAATTACGGGCGTCACCTGCCAAGGGCCTGATGACTCTGGTCACATGGTACTCTTGCACCTGTATATAAATCTGGACTATCAACACTTCAGTTGCTTGCCTGCCTGCTGGCTGGCCTGCATGGCACAGCATAGCACTTGTTTGCCTACAAGCTTGCCTACAAGCTTGCTTACATGCTTGCACACTTTCCTCTTTGTGAAAGCTTGCTGTATGTGGCATCATTTGTGGCATTGTTGCATATAATGTGCCTGCTGCAAATTAGGCATTGCTTTGAGAGCTAGCTTGTAGTGCTGCTTGTTTGCTGTGCTACTTGGTGCAAAATATTTTTTTAATGACTGACCAATGCTATATTCATCATTGGCTCATCAAGAGATACAGTAAAAAGCCCACCTTGCACACTATCATTGTAACATAGCACTGCGTACTCTGAAATGTTATTCATGCCCACACTTTCAAAGGACCACCGCAAACAATTTTCTCAATACAGCATTGCGCCATAGTATCATGCTCAAGGCACTCCAGTCATGGTGAACGATGGGAGGGTGGGGTGGTAACATGGTCAGGGTACCACAGTTATGGAGAATGATGGGTGGGGTGGGAAGTTGCCATGGCCATATTCATGAATACAACTATGACCCAGTATTTGCCTGTCATCACACAGTACAATTCGACTTTTTAACTGAAATGTACTGTAATTTTTCTGTAGAGTACTGTTATTTAACAGTTCAATTGCTGCTGAAAAAATGTTATATACTGTGATACATTAAACAGCAATGAGCTGTATTTGATTTTTGGTGTGAAATAACAGTAGAATTACAGGTAAATATAATTGCCAGTAACTGCCGTTATTTTGCAGGGAAATTTTCTTAGAGTGTACCACTACTATTACTACTACTACTACTACTACGACGACTACTACTACCACTACTGCAACTACTACTACTACTGCTACTGCTGCTGCTGCTGCGGCTAGTACTACTACTGCTACTATTACTATTGCTACTACTACTGCTATTATTTTTACTACTGCTACTACAGCTGTTACTACTACTGCTGCTGCTGCTACTACTACTACTCAGTATTTCCTGCAGGACATTTCTTATGAGTGAAGGTGGTGGGGTTAGCTCATGTTGGAGACTAGTGATTATCATTGGATCGTTGGAAAGGTCATGTTGTGCAAGTTTATATGAAATATGATGTGAAAATGACAACATACAGGGTATCTCTCTTATACAATTTCTGACATGCATAGGGTTGCCAACCGTCCCTTGAAATACGGAATCGTCCCGTATTTAGAGATAAAAGTGCGGGTTCTGTATTGAACTGAAACGGGACACGGGACGTTAAAATGCGGGAAATTACATCTAAGAAATGCTACATTTTCTGGGGGAGGACCCCCAGAACCTCCGCCACGGTCAGGTGTCCCGTATTTTTTTCAATGACAGTTGGCAACCCTAGACATGCAGCATTAGAAATTTGAAATTATGTTCACAATACAAAATCTTAATGTTGTTGCCAAGTCTACTGCTACTGCTACTGCTACTACTATATATGTTTATGTCCTTGGGAAGCTCTCATATGCTCAGTACAAAATGAATCAGCCACATGCTGTTCTGACTTTCTAGCACCACTGGGTGTTTACGTGAGGGGGGCTTGGTAGGAAGTTGTTTTGATACTTTGAAAATGCTCAGTACATTAAATTATTTATTCATTAAATAAGTAAATACGCTCCTGAGCTGTGTGTTTTTCTAGTAGAGTGTTAAGTCTCAGAAAAAAAACGGTAAAAGGAAAGCAGTAGGGTAGAGGGTGTATAGGGGTCGAGAGGTAGTAAAATTTACTACCCATAACCCCCCCTGATACCCCCTACTGTGCTTTGTGCACAAGCCTTAATAAACACCTCCTAGTTCCTAGCTTGAACACACACACACACACACACACACACACACACACACACACACACACACACACACACACACACACACACACACACATACTCACACACACACACACACACACACACACACACACACACACACACACACACACACACACACACACACACACACACACACACACACACACACACACACACACACACACACACACACACACACAAATAATACAACCATTAATAACTTATAATTTATCTCACTCCTGCTGAGAGAAAAATGCATCCCCAGTTGATAACTTATAACCTGCTTCGCACACGCACACGTACACGCACGCACGCACGCATGCACGCACGCACGCACGCACGCACGCACGCACGCACGCACGCACGCACGCACGCACGCGCACTACCATGAAAAGACCTGAAAAAAGGAAGAAAGAAGGCCATCTCCATGTGATTGCCAAGGCTCATTTGCGCTGATGAATCAAAGATGTTCACTTGAATGTCCTGATTAAAGGGGCACTTCCACGACCAAAGAGCTGACATAACTTATAACCCGACTACACTCACACACTTTCACACACACACTTTCACACACACATGCACACACGCACACACAGACGCACACACGCACACACATACACGCACTCTCCCACACACACACACTCACATACACACTCATTCACTCACACATACATTCACATCGCTTTCTGTCTCCGACGGAGTCTTTTGTTGTAGCTGCTCGGGTCTGCGTTAAAGTTTAACCGTGTCCTCCATTTTGCCTTTATCACGGCGGTTCATCCTGGTGACGGCACATTTGTCAGAAGGGTAATTGTCAGAGTGCATCCCTCTTGTGCGGCACAGTGCGGCGTGACGGAGCAAAGTTTGTGTGTGTGTGTGTGTGTGTGTGTGTGTGTGTGTGTGTGAGAGAGAGAGAGAGAGGGAGAGAGAGCTGAGGAATGGGTCGGCAATGGGAAGGAACCCAGAAGGGTATTTGGAGCCAAATGGATCTTTGGGAACAGTGAGACGAATGAGTGTGTGTGTGTGTGTGTGTGTGTGTGTGTGTGTGTGTGTGTGTGTGTGTGTGTGTGTGTGTGTGTGTGTGTGTGTGTGTGTGTGTGTGTGTGTGTGTGTGAGGGAACGAGAAAGTGTATTTGAGAGCGAGCGAGAGAGAGAACGAGAAAGAGAACTTGTGAAGGTGAGAAACAGTGTGAATGTGTGTGTGTGTGTGTGTGTGTGTGTGTGTGTGTGTGTGTGTGTGTGTGTGTGTGTGTGTGTGTGTGTGTGTGTGTGTGTGTGTGTGTGTGTGTGTGTGTGCTAGATGAATGGGCTTCATTAGAGTGAAGCAGCAGGCCATCCGCTTCGCCATTCACTTCCTCCTCAAACCTTCCAGGCCCTCGCCCAATCAGATCACTCGCATGGAAGAATGGTGTTTTGACATGCTGTGGAAACCGAGCACGCTCTCTTGGACTCTCTCTCTCTCTCTCTCTCTCTCTCTCTCTCTCTCTCTCTCTCTCTCTCTCTCTCTCTCTCTCTCTCTCTCTCTCTCACACACACACACACTCACATACACACCTCAGTTGGACTGATGAACCAATCAATCAAAGCCTTCTCCTCTCCTCTCCTCTCCTCTCCTCTCCTCTCCTCTCCTCTCCTCTCCTCTCCTCTCCTCTCCTCTCCTCTCCTCTCCTCTCCTCTCCTCTCATTTCTCTGCTAGGGGGATTACATTCGCCAGCTAATGGATGCGGCAGGCTAATCCATTTGAGCACACCTAAACACTGTTTTCGAAACCGTTAGCTAACCCGAGAACTCTCTGCCCGCCATCATTGTCTTGTCATTTCCTGTTTACGTTGTTGCCATGGACAATGGGGAGTTTTTTTTCTTCTGTTAATGAGCAGACCGTGTGGGTTGAAGAGGGCTTGATGAGTCTGACATCTTCTATAATCAATGTTGTGACTCGAAACAACATTCTGGCTTTCCTCAAGAGCAGCCCTGGATTAACCAATCAAAGCTCCCAAACACACTTAACGCTAACTAACGAAGAACTGCAATCCGCCATCATTGTCTCATTTTCATTACCTGTTCACGCTGTTGTCGAGGACAGTGGGTGCAGGGATAGGATTTTCTTTTTTAATATTAGCAAACAAGATGATGTAGCAGTGCTTGATAACGAGTCCTCTCTACATCTCCTGCAATAATCAATATAGCGACATGAAGCAATATTCTGGCTCTCCTCAAGAGCTGTGGTTCTGCCTTGACCAATCACAGCTTCCTCACACGTGGTGTGGTTGCTAGGCTACAAAGCCCCGGGTGTACCCACTACTACTCACTATACTACCTACAGTACCTACCAGGGCAATCACCTCATTGTTGTTTCACTCCTCTGCCCTTTTTCAGGCTAAACAGATGGCGTC
>NC_085865.1:50310977-50313477 GCF_034702125.1 Engraulis encrasicolus
TAGTTGGTCCATGACTAAATGCGTTTTGTGAACAAGGATTATTGAATATTTTAAACGTGGACATGGAAGTTATGAATTAGTTGTTACCAGAATGGAAATGACCAAGTTGTAATGTATTACCAAAAGCCCTGTGCACTGTCATAGTGGTTTAGTACTATGGTAGTAAAGTCTTTTCAGTGACTATTACAGCGTTCTACTGGTGGAATGGCGTGCGTTAAGGGGCACCAAGTGATAGCAACAGGATTTGTATGGCACATTATCATACATAACTGTCATTAAATGTGCTTGAGAGGAAAGAAAGAGAAGAGAGAAGATAAATATTAGTAGCGGAGACTCTGAAGACCTAAGACATCTTTTTTGGATAATATTGCTCTAGCCTATAGTATATTTAGGGCCTTGGCCATTGAGTGACATAGATAAATCAGAAGAGTTTTAAACTCAATTCTAAACCCCACTAATAATGAACTAACGTAATTCATGCAGGTTAAGTGGAATACTTACAAGCACTCATAATCAATCACTGCCACTTAGAGTCAGGAGTATCTGATTTGTGATTGATCATTCAGCCTGCTAGTCAATTAATCATATCCAGGCTTGTTGGCTGAGGTAACTTGACATCAAAAGGCTGCCTTTCCAAGCTTGAGCAATAGACTCAATCAAACTGAGAATTCAGTATCTGATCTCCCAATGAAGATGGACGTCTTGGTCTCTTTGAAAGGATATTATAAGGGTACCTTTGAAGCTTTCATTTGGTCACCTAGTGTGAGAAAGTGAGAGGAAGTGTTGGAAGGATCGGGAAACGACCTTGGGAATCGAACCCTGGTCCCCGGATTTATGGTGTGGCACCTTAGCCCACTGAGCCACAGCGCCCCCTGGATGTGATCTGTTATACTAGTGTACTTTTTCTTTTGTCTTGTGTGAGGTACAAGCCATTTTGTCATATGATGAGTATCCCTCCTCAGTCATGCTCTATATCTGTTCCTCTATCCCAATGTGACTACACTGCATGTGTTATACATTTTTCCACGTACCCCCTGAGGTGTGCTCCCGTATCCCTTAGTGGTACATCATGTACCCCTCATTGTGAACCACTGTCTCATAGTACCTGCACAATGTGTAATGAAATGTGTTTATGTACAGTAGACAAACACCGTAGTCAATATATGTGTAATCCCCCGAGCCTGAGTTTGCCCACATCTGTCCTATATATACCCTCTACTTTTGCTTTCTATGCACGGCATGAACCATGAAACCCCCAGAGCTGGAACTGTAGATAATAACATATAATAGATGTCAATACGGCATAGCACCAGCAGGAAAGGAAATTATGGGTTAATATCAGCAAACTGCCAGTTGCACTTTTCATTGCACCCCACCGATTTATGGGCTAGAAAGACCGCAATCACCAGCTTTTACCGATCTCCACATCAAAAGGCCACCATAACCACATTCCACCGATTTATGTGCTCAAAAAGACAGCAATAACCACAACCGGACAATTTATGGGTTAAAATAAAGGACAGCAATCGTAGAATTCAATTCAGCCGAATTATGTGTTAAAGACAGAGTTCTACTGATTTGCGGGTTAAAGACAGCTATCACCAGCAGCTTAGAAGTGCAAATGTATGAGTTCAAAGCAGCAGTCATCCTGTCCCAATGATTCATGGGTTAACCAATTTTAGCCTGATGACTCGTATATGTTGTTTGACCTTTGGTGCCTGGAGCACCAACATACACTGCATTCAGGATCTTGAGATTTTAGATTTTTTAATAAAAATGTAGGTATGTTACAGCTGAACACATTCTGTTGCAAGATGAGGGTCTTAGGGTTTAGGATTTCATGTTTTTATGTGCATCAGAGGCTAAGATATTTAGGGTTTTATAGGCTGAGGGCAACTTTCCGATCAAGGGCTTTGGCATTCAGCAGGCGTTTTTTGCAGGTGCTTTAGGCATCAATGGGTTAAAGAAGGCTAAATGCAGTGTAGCAGGAGAGAGGTTGGATTGAATGGACTTCATCAGAGCGAGTTCTGTGTGTGTGTGTGAGTGTGTGTGTGTGAGTGAGCACAGTAGGCAGGGCCAGAGACCCCCTGGCAGGTGGGGGGCCCTAGGCTGCAGCCATATCTAGCCTGTCTAGTCCTCTGTATGGGCCCCCTCTGGCTGGTGGGGGGCCCTAGGCTGCAGCCATATCTAGCCTGTCTAGTCCTGTGTATGGGCCCCCTCTGGCTGGTGGGGGGCCCTAGGCTGCAGCCATATCTAGCCTGTCTAGTCCTGTGTATGGGCCCCCTCTGGCTGGTGGGGGGCCCTAGGCTGCAGCCATATCTAGCCTGTCTAGTCCTGTGTATGGGCCCCCTCTGGCTGGTGGGGGGCCCTAGGCTGCAGCCATATATAGTCTCTGCGTTAATCCAGCCCTGAGCCTGTGAGCAGGGAGCTGACTGCAGAGTAGTAGAAGTGGTAGTGCTTCTGAAAAACCCCTGAAACTTCAGCCTTTAGACTAGAGCTC
>NC_085865.1:50318477-50325977 GCF_034702125.1 Engraulis encrasicolus
AGAGTTGATGGGTGGCACAGATTGGGTAGGGGAAGCCGTGTTGCTTCTGAAAGCGGAGATTGAGATCGGAGCATGGTCAGAGGGTGGTGGGTGGGTAGAAGAGCTTGGATAGAGGATGGAGTGGGATGTGTGTGTGTGTTTGTGTGTGTCTGTGTGTGTGTGTGTGTGTGTGTGTCTGTGTGTGTGTGTGTGTGTGTGTGTCTGTGTGTCTGTGTGTACGTTTGTGTGTGTGTGTGTCTTTGGCATCTAGGGAGCTGTGCCAACCAGAAGGCTTTTCTCAGAGCAGCGTGACATTCGGCAACCATTGAGAGGGCTCTTGCAAAGGCTGCTGGGATACGCAGGGGATGGTCATTAAAGCCGCTGCAGTGGAAACTGTACCAGTGTGTGTGTGTGTGTTAGCGTGTGTCTGTCCTACGTGTCACACTGCTGTGTGTGTGTGTGTATGTATGTATGTGTGCATGTATGTATGTGCTAAATACTACGTATATGTGTAATGCATTCAGCTTGTGTTATCCTGTGTTCTGTGTGTGTGTGTGTGTGTGTGTGTGTGTGTGTGTGTGTGTGTGTGTGTGTGTGTGTGTGTGTGTGTGTGTGTGTGTGTGTGTGTGTGTGTGTGTGTGTGTGTGTGTGTGTGCGTGCGCTTACACACTGTGTGGGTAATTCATTCAGCTTGTGTTATCCTGTGTTCTGTGTGTGTGTGTGTGTGTGTGTGTGTGTGTGTGTGTGTGTGTGTGTGTGTCTGTGTGTCTGTGTGTCTGTGTGTCTCTGTGTGTGTGTGTCTCAGCTTGTGTGTCAACAACACACTGTGTGTAATTCATTCAGCTTGTGTTATCCTGTGTTCTGTGTGTGTGTTGAGCTGCCTCTCTGTGACAGCCTGTGCCTTTGCCCATTTACTCTCATTCGTCATCTTTCTCACTGTGTGTCTGCTTTTGACAGTAGGCATGTGTACAGTATTTGTGTATTTTACTCTGTGCGTGTGTGTGTGTGTGTGTGTGTGTGTGTGTGTGTGTGTGTGTGTGTGTGTGTGTGTGTGTGTGTGTGTGTGTGGACAACATGTGTCTTTGTGTGTCAGTAGCCAGTGTCCTTTTGTGCCACTGTGTGTATGTTGATGATACAGCCTATGAAAGTTGTGTGTCAACAATGTGCGTCTGTGTGTGTGTAAATAGCCAGTGTCCTTGCGTGCTAGTGTGTGTAGTATGTTGATGATACAGCCTGTGAATGCTGTGTGTCGACAATGTGTGTCTGTGTGTATTAAAACTTGTGTGTGTCAGTAGCCAGTATCTTTGCATGTCTGCTGCTCTGGTGTGTGTGTGTGTGTGTGTGTGTGTGTGTGTGTGTGTGTGTGTGTGTGTGTGTGTGTGTGTGTGTGTGTGTGTGTGTGTGTGTGTGTGTGGACAACATGTGTCTTTGTGTGTCAGTAGACAGTGTCCTTATGTGCCACTGTTGATACGGCCAGTGAAAGTCGTGGTTCGACAGTGTGTGTCTGTAGTATGTGTTAAAACTTGTGTGTCATGTGTCAGTAGCTAGTATATCTTTGCGTGACGCTTCTCTGGTCTGTTCCTCTGTGCCAGGCTGTGCCATACTAACCTGGTTCTCATGCGATGGTTGTTACCAACCATCTGGGACATTGACAATCGCTTAGCTCTGGAAAGGCGTGGGTGTGTTCAAAACAGCTCGAACCTGATTGGAGAATTCACGTGGCTTTTTTTGAATCACGTACTACATCGACCACTAACTTGTATATAACCCGCCCTGCCATCCCGCCCCGCGATTCTGATTGGACAGGCTGTTAAATTTCTGATTCCGTTCGGGCTCGTCTAAGAGCTCACAAAGTGCAAGCTCACAAAGTTGAGCGGAAATGCACAAAGGGTCTTCGTGAGAGCCAGGCTAGTGCCCTACCCATTCCCCAACAGATTCATTCGTCATCTCTCCGTCAGCGCTGAGAGCCCTGAGTTGGCCCATCATTAGCAGAACTGAACACATCAAAGCCAATGAGCTTCTCTCTGGTCTGTATGCACTGCTGCCATACGGACGGTATTCATCATCATACTATTCACCCACCTAGCTGAGGTCACAAGGCCTGTCTGTCTCGTTGCCCGTAAACCCATAATGGATGCCGTACCACCAGAGACACGCTGTAATAGTTATTGAAAAGTTAACTATCATAGTACTACAATACTATGACATAACACAGGGGCTTTAGTAATGCACTACGACTTGGTCATTGCCATTCTGGTAACAGCAAATGTATAAGGCTGTGTCCTAACGGGTTAATATGAATGGGGGTGAGAAGCAAACGGCTGCTACATGTATAACTATCAAGTCCATAGAGTATTCTTCGTCACACACTGTCAGTCTGTACTAGGTTCTTGTGCCTTACATATGGTTATATTCTCTCTTTCTATCTCTCTCTCTCTCTCTCTCTCTTCCCCTCCCTTAAACACACAGACACACACACGCACACACACACAGTTATATTCAGTGCAATTCAATTCAATTCAATACAATACAATACAATACAATACAATACAATACAATACAATACAGTACATGTATTTATATAGAGCACAGCAATGAAGTTGCCTCAAAGCACCTTCCAAATACAGTACACATTCACACAAGCACATTCCCACATTCACACACCAGCTCTGGAGGCTGCCGTACAGCGCCAATTGTCCGGGGGATCATGTGAGAAACTGCACACCAGTGTTAATTTCGTCAGCTTTTTTTGATTTAGTCATAGTCTTAGTCACAATGACGAAAATCAATTTTAGTCTTAGTCATATTTTAGTCATTGCCTTCCCAATTTAGTCTTAGTCTTAGTCAAAATGACGAAAATCAATTTTAGTCATAGTCAAATTTTAGTCATTTTAGTCATTTTAGTCAACATTTTAAAGTTTAGTCATTTTAGTCAACATTTCTCATTTTAGTCAATATTGTGGTGTAAAATAAATAACCTACAATGGCTATTGTTATTTCACAAAGCATTACTAATATAGCCTATTGCAGCAAATATTCACCTTGTTACTTGGTAATTTTCCACCAAAACCCAAATCAGTCATTTCAACATCATAGAGCAAAAGAGCATCACACACACACACACAGACAGAAACACACACACACACACTTCCAGGTGCAGGCTTCTCTCTCTCTCTCTCTCTCTCTCTCTCTCTCTCTCTCTCTCTCTCTCTCTCTCTCTCTCTCTCTCTCTCTCTCTCTCTCTCTCTCTCTCGTGCATTAGAAGCTGCTGCATATTATTTGATTTTGAGTTTGATCACGGAGGAAGCTACATGCTCTTCTTCACCTGACCGCGTGACTTAAAGCCTGCAGATTCCCGGCAGTGGGAAGACCAGACATCCCAAGTCTCTGCATGAAGTTCAAGAAGTCTCCCTGATAGTGGCTTCCCGATGGCCACGAGTCAGATAAAATACTGCTGATGTTAAACTATGCAAGTTAGCGGTTTTTGTTTTCAATTTGCAATGCGAGCAGAGAACGATAATGACTCGTGCGCCATGCGTGGAATGTAATAGACCTGGGCTTAAATAGATTGTGCGAGCACACTTCGTATGCCATGCAAAAGTCCCAGGAAAAATAGTTAGGCAGGGGTATGCAGACTGGACGACAGAAAGGACATGCACATACAAATAGTTAAACACTAATGCTGTTTTGTTTCTCGGGGGTGTCAAGGCTCGATAAGCATGATCCTGAAAAGAGTTTTTGGAACTTAGGAAGACGCTGCAGACGCATGGAAATGCTGTCGACTTCCTTGGGTCTTTTAGCGTTGCTCTCGACGAGAACAAGTTTCAATCTCAAGCGTTTTTAAACTCCTCAGCGATCGCCTATCCATTGATTATTTTCAAAACTAGGCTACAGTAGCCGTGCCTCTGTTTAGACCGGCCAACTTTCTCCCTGCTGGCGCGCGCTCCCGCGGTGACTGATTTAAATAAAGTCACAAATCCGACCTTCATGATTTGCTTGCGAACTGCCTACTCAGCAACAAAACAACAAATATAGCAAACATTACAAAAGAAGAACAGACAACGAACGCCGGGCTAAGACAGCCTAAGTGAAAAAGGAGAATAGTGGAAGCTCGAGGAGGTTTAGAATGACAGTATCAGAGGAGGATTGGCGCGACTGTCATTACTGCAGAAACACATGTCTTCGTCATGGACAAGAGGGTTGTTGAACATGTTTCAAAATTAACACTTCCCTCAACGTCGGGTATTTTTTCTCTTTCTCTGGGAATGTTTTAGGACCTAAACTCAACTTAAATGGACTCACTGAACTACTAGGCTACAGATCTACTGACTGAGCCGAGCCATGCACTGGCTGCCAGCAGAGACAAGCGAGGCAACACACAGCCTGAGCGCGCAATCACCTATGAAGTTCAAGACACGCCTTATAATTACAAATTACAAATTAATTATAAATAATTATATTTTTTAATGTCCATTCGTCCATGTCTTGTAAATTTCGTCTCGTCTTAGTCTCCTTGACGAAAATATTTATTTATTTTCGTCATATTTTTATTTGCTGGAGGCAATTTTTAGTGCGTCATCGTCTCGTCATCGTCAAGGGAAAAAGGGGCGTTGACGAAATATTTTCGTCATCGTCGTGGTTGACGAAATTAACACTGCTGCACACCCACGTGCACATGCGCACACAATCTGTATATAGTCTGGTTTCCTTCAAACACACAGACAGAAGCGTATGCTACCATACGTTCTCATTTACATCCCGGCTATGTAGTAACGTCTTCTACCATACCAGCAGTGGGCCAATGCATGTAATGCGTCTGAATGTGTATGAGGGGAGGGCCCCTTGCTGAAGTGGGTGGGAGTGGGGCCGTGGGGGGAGGGGGAGGGGTACCCAATCACCATGGTTACCATTGTCTCCATCATGGTGAGTAGAATGGCTACTGAACTTTTGACCAGATGAGAGCAGCTCTCACTAGGGCTACTCACATAAAAAAACCCACACACACACCAAACAAACCACCCGGCAGCCCCAACAACAGTCAAAAATGCTCTTTTGATATAACGGAGGCTCGGCTTTAATAGATGTTTCAGAGGCTGCTTTGGCTTGCCGCTAATGCATTTTTAGCTGTGATTTATTACGCGTGTCAGGGAACCTCTGGTCGTGCTCTCCGCCTCTCGCTCATAGAGATATCATTGGCATGCTAGACTTGCTGCTGCTAGGCAAGGCAAGGCAGTGAGTGTGTGTGTGTGTTTGTGTGTGTGTATGTGTGTGGGTGTACGTGAGAGGGAGGGAGAGTTTGTGTGTGTGTGTGTTTGTGTGTGTGTGCGCGTGCTTGCATGGGCGTGTGTGTGCGTTTCTCTGTGTGTGTCGGTGCTGTCGTGTTGGCCAATGGCGCGCTCCGGAATAAAAATCTCATTCCGCCGGTGGGATTTCTGTCCTCTCCCCACACAGCTCAGCTCAGCTCAGGCCAGGCAGGCGGTATAGCAGCGCGGGCGGGCAGGCGGTAGGCAGGGGCCAGCTAGCTCCAGCTCTCCACTTCGCCCATTGATTGGGAGTCAAGTGCCAAAATTACAGCTGGCCAGGCTTTTTAAGTGCACTGAAGAATTGGATGGGGATTTTCAGCAGGGGGGTTGGACAGGGGATGACTTAGAGGAGCGAGAGAGAGAGGAGAGAGAGAGAGAGAGAGAGAGAGAGACAGAGAGAGAGAGAGAGAGAGAGGGGGGGGGCAGAGACAGAGAGAGGAGGGGGCAGAGAGAGAGAGAGAGAGAGAGAGAGAGAGGGGGGGGGGCAGAGACAGAGAGCGGAGGGCAGAGAGATAGAGAAAGGGGGCACAGAGAGAGAGCGAGAGAGGAGGGGGGCAGAAGGCGGGGGGTGGAGAGATATATGAGAGGGATATAGAAAGGGTGACGTTAGAGAGAAAAAGAATGAGAGGGAGCTCTAGAGAGATGGATAGACGTGAAAAAAAGAAAGAGAGGGGGATCTAGAGAGATGGAAGGATTTTTAAAGGCTGATGCTAGATGGCGACACGGAAAAAACAAGTGGAGGCTACAGGAGAATGAATGGCCTCGGTTACGTGGGACATTTAATTCCGAATTAACTCCATTTAAATCAGAATAAAACTTGATTCCGCTTTAAACACGTTTAAACATGTAAACACTTCCCGAATCGGAATCAAGTTTATTCAGAATTAAACTTAGTTCCGCTTCAACAACAATTCTGGTTGTTCCACGCAGGCTCGTTGGGCGCACAATAATCCAAGACCCAGTGACGCACTTCCAGGTGAAAAAATAGAATAAAATGAGCCTAAAAAAGAGCCTAAGTGATTCGGACTGATTCATTTGGAATGAAAAGCCATCATGTAAACCAGAGATATCAAATTCAGGCCCGGGGGCCATATCTGGCCTAGCCTGATCATCGTTGACGTTCAAATCTCTTCGAGACTTGGTCTGACCAAGAGCATAGCAATTAACATTTCCCAAACAGCATGGTTGACCCGCCTCCCTTGGTTTGCTTATGGTTGTTTGCTAACCGACAAAGTGAAATGAGTTCCCATTGCTCTTGACCTGACTAGCTGCAACGCCGAAGGTGTTGCATCACTAGGAGGGCGCATCCTGCTGGGGCATTTTATTTGGCCCACAAGATAATTTATGACTTTGACATCCCTGACTTATAGTAGTAGTTACAGAAATGAGTATTTTACTAAGTTTGCAAGTCACTCATGTTGCAACACCACTCTTTGCTTCTCTTCCATGTCTCCGTTGGACCCGCCCTCCTCATTTCCTGTTCCTGTTGACCATCCACCCTGCTCTCTTATTGGTCCACACATCAGGTAAGAATTTTTAACAAACTTAATTTGCTCTGTGTTTGAACATTCATTTGAAATGTCTAGAAATCTAAGGAGTGCTTCTTTATTCATTCATTTTTTGAGATTTGAGTGAATTCATTGACAAAGCTAAGCACCCAGTTTTCCCAAATGGCATTTTTGACCCGGCTCCCTTGATTTGCTAATGGTTGTTGGCTTCCCAACAAAGTGGGTGGAGTTCTCGTTTTTTTGGGGAGCTCAGAAACGATATGTGTATTGCTCTTGGCCTGACTAGAAGCAATGCTGAAGGTGTTGCGTCACTAGGAGGGCACGGCCTGGCTGTTGTCTGTGCATCTCATCTTTCTTTCCTGTGTATGCAAGCACTTTGCTTCCTGTTTGTGTCTACTGATATTGTACCACTCAAATCACCTGCTGCTACAGTACACACACTATCTGCTCTGGCAATTCTGTAAAGCGTTAGTTTGCTGATAGACTTTTGACCTGCAAGATCATTTCAAATGTGTATTACAGTTGGCCCACATACACTATTTTCTATATAGTAACATTATTTGAACATGAAAGTTGGTGTGGGATGGAGAGAAGAGACGGCGGATGGAGAGGTGAATATTCAAGACTCAAGAAGTCTATTGGCATGTCAACACAGTTGATGGGAATTTGTTGTGGCACATCCCGAACATAAAATACATATAATGGACAAA
>NC_085865.1:50335977-50338477 GCF_034702125.1 Engraulis encrasicolus
AATGCATATTAATCAATACATCAGCTTCAGAGCTTCAATATTAACATGCCAGAATTAGCATAGATGCAAAATTTCATCTGACCTAATCCATAAAGTTACCACTGACAAACCAGTCGCTTCTGGAGGTTATGACACACAAATGGCTCCGTGGGAAAAAGCACTCTTGTGTAGTACGTATGTGACACACCGCACGGTACACATGTTTATAGCACAGACAGGTCGTGTCGCCATGGTTACTGCTGTGTGCAGGAAGTGTGCACGCCACGTGGTGGACCAATGTTGATTTCCATGGATGGTAATGAAGAAGTTGTAGGGCACGGGGGGCGGAATCGGAAATGGACTTTTCCTGTATACTATATAAGCTATATAAGGTGAATACTGTTAGGGAAACGCGGGAAATTGAGTCTGAAAATGGGGAAAAACACCGGAAAAACGAGAATGCTGGCAGCTGTGCAGTGTAATCATGTCTCTATGGGATTTAGCCCGTTAAGACGCAGCAATAGAAAATGTGCTGTTACCAGTATGGAAATGACCATAGTCGTAGTGCATTACTAAAGGCCCTGTGTTGTCATAGTGTATTACTATGGTAGTTAACTATTCAATGGCTATTACAGCTTTCCACTCGTGGAATGGCATGGATTATATTTATGGGGCTATATTACGACTAAAACTATACTATACTATATTGCCCTACAAAGGCAAAGTGCAAGTGCATTTTTAATATACACGAAGGAGCTCACTCACACCTCTGTTATCTTCTGACAAGGCCTTGTGCTCCAAATGTGTCTCGTTTTAGAGATACTGCTGTATCAAATTTGAAATAGCTACAAAATCCAACATACTACCAAGGCTTTGAAGGTATTTTTTTCTCAGTTTTTCAATGTCGGCGTAGCTGCGTAACTGCACTTTGCCTTTGTAGGGCAGTACACTATGCTATAATGCAGTGTTTAGATGACTGCATTTGTGGTTGTGGTGCAGTCTGTTTTCCATGGTGTTCCATGGTGCTCCACAGTGTGAACATGTCCATAGTACAGCCGTGTAGTCATTGTATTTTGGGGATGTGTATATGTGTGGTAATAATAGTCTGGTGCTTAACATGATATTTAGGGCATAAGTGGGATCTTTGTCGCAATGGTATTGTGGTGTACCCACGTCTGTGGTACAGTCACGTGTCCGTGATGATTTTACACACACACATACATGTCTGTGGTGATCTTGTCGTGTTTCCATAGCAACGGTACACAGGTGTGTCTGTGGGACAGTTCGGTTCTGGATGGTTTAGTTGTCCATCAATCCATCAGTGCATATCAGGTGTCCATGATGATTGTACAAAGTACACTACACGTGTATCCATGGAGATCGTGCCACATTTTCAGAGAGGAAGATACCGCACACTCTGGTCCATCCGTGCTGAATTTTATTCACAGAGATTTGAGAAAGGCCACACTGGCCGAAACTTTGTTTCTGTAAAAAAAATCAGTACGATGGACAAGAGTGTGTGGTATCTTCCTCTCTGAAAGTGATCTGGCACCCGCTACCTTCACCTCGAAACCTCTGGTGTGCGTTGGTTTCCTCTTCCAAATCATGACACATTACCATAGCGACACTACACAGGTGTGTGCGTGGGACAGGGCGGCTCTGGTTGGTTTAGTAGCCGCAGTTGATGTAGAGTGGAATGCAGGGTAGTGTCCACAGGAGTGCCAGAGAGAGTAGAGAGAGAGAGGTTCCATTGGCCCATTGTTTCCGGGTTCTATTATTGCAAGGGGGAGTGGGGGGAAATCCCCCTTTAGGCAGACCTAGGCAGACCTAAGGACTGTTCTATTCAATGCTAGAAGCATTATGACACGGCAGACAGGAACCTGGTCACATTAGGTGCCCATAGCAACCTATTATGTTGGCATATCTCTATATCTCTAATCTCTGGGAGTGCTGTGATGATGATGTTGCGTGGTGATCTATTATGGCCTTGAACATGCTGAATTATGAAAGCAGTCGTGGCCATATCGCCATTACACTGATCCAGCCCTGGAATAGAAGAGGCCTTAAACACAAGGACATTAATCCTCATTATTATATGGTTGTGATGTCATCGGTCGAATGCTCCATTCATTTCAACGGGGCTCCCCAACGTTCGCACGTCTGTTATTTTTCGATAACGGACGGGTTGGTCTATAACAGACCGCTGTCAATGGCAACAAGACTTTTCACTGCTAAAGCGACTTTTCAACAAGACTCTAATCAGCTGCTCTGATAGACAACACCTGTTGTCCTAGCTACCTAGCTGTTGCCTAGCGGTGTTCCACAACGGCACTGTTTTGTTTTGCGCAGCAACAATCTTAACATTAAATAGGCCTAAAGAAATGTCCCCGCCATGTGTGAGTCATTTAAGTATATCCATATAATAAGTGGGTTAACTTTCGGCGAGTCGGTCGCTTTGTGGAATAGCAGCACTTCAGAGAGAACAAGACCCCTCCGCTCCGCGTCGGGGTCTAAAGATTCT
>NC_085865.1:50343477-50348477 GCF_034702125.1 Engraulis encrasicolus
AAGGTACTTCCATGCCAAAGGGGACCTTTGCATCATGACTTGAAGTCAAAGGCCCTTTTTTTTGTCTTAACCTCTCTACTATATGGCATTTCCCTGGACACACACACACACACACACACACACACACACACCAGAGGTCGCGTTAACCGACAAATGTCCGTCATTGACGGATTTTTTTGAAGGATGACGGAAAAATATGAAGCCTGTCCGTCATTTTGACGGATCAACATCCAGGGTGATGATACATAAATTACAAGTTTAAGTAGGCCTACACCTCTATCGAGTAGAGCAAATATGCATTTCAATTAGGCATAGTTATCATCAGTGCAGATAATTTCTTGATACTATCGTCCGCCTCTCCCTCTCTCCCTACCTACCATGCGCAGCAGCTGGGCTGTGCGGCTGGCTGCAGCAGAGCGCGCGCCTCTGCGCGTTCTCCAAATAATGAATTAAAATAAAGAAGACGTTGCCACCATCCACGTGTGACTTCGATTAATTTAAGATTTAGAACTATTTGTAGACCTAGGCCTACTACATTTACCGACTATCTGGTTTTCTGCCAATGACGAAGTTGTCCTCATCTATCGTCCTTCGTTTCATAACTCCTCGCTTGAAACAAACAAATATGCGAATAGCATGTTTGCTAGCCAGAACCACTCAAAGGCAACGCTGGTTTAAAACGGCTTCATAAACTAAATAATAAAAACGACGGCTATTCAAGAGCCAAAATATTATCAGGTAACGCAACTTACAACTTGGCAAACGTTGCCAGTAACGGCTATCCTTCTCTCATTTCGATAGCTGGTCCACCCATTATTATTTTTATTTAGGCTATTTCAGACAACTTCAGACAACTACCGCGCACCCAGAGCCAACATATCTAGCCGATGGGGCTACATGGGCTATAGAGTGGCTGCCTTTACCGTCGCTGGCTTTTTTCAACAAAGTTTTGCGAAATCTGATCGTCTTCCTGTTGTAGGCTTCAGTGCCTTTGTCGCCTGCCTGGGCTAAACCTTTCTGCAAGACGGCTTTCCTTTCCATCGTGCATGTGAAGCCCAACGCGAATATTATTTAACACTGCGCCTTTGTAGTCTATTACAATCGGTGCATTCATCAGAGCAAAACAAGTGACTGACAGCTGTTGGATAAAGCCCTGCACGCGTCTTTTAAAAAAGTGCTTGTGGTGACCATAGCGCTTGAACACTGAATCAGACGCGCGTCAGTGAGATATATCTGCAGCTTTTTAAATAGTGCAATGAGAGGGACAGAGAGAGAAAGTGGACAGCAAAATGGACTCTATCCTCAAAGTTGGAGAATGAATGTTGAGTGAAAGGGGATGTTAACAGCGGTTAACTCTCAATTGGCCGCAATTACGCACGTGTTGTTCCACATTGAGAAACGAGGTGACGAATTTAAAAAATGGGCGATGACGGAATTTTTTCGACCCTGTCCGTCAAAATGACGGACTGTGAAAAAGTCTAGCGCAACCTCTGACACACACACACACACACACACACACAATCATGGATACTCACTAGCAAACGTACACTTACTGTAAGTATATAATATCCTCAGACAAAAAGAAATAATAACAGAAAGAAAAAACAAACATGCCTGCCGTCTCACAGGGGAGAACACACAGTCTAGATAGAGGTGCTCCGATTGCTCGGCTGCCGATCATGACCGGCCGATAATGGCCAAAAATAGCCTTATCGGTGATCGGAAAAACATGCCGATCAAAAAAACCGATCGAGAGATATTAAATTCCTCACGCAACCATTTGCCTTTACACCTGGCGCTGCATGTAGGCGCTGGCTCTGCACAGCTGCAACTGCACCAAAAGAAGGCATCTTTGCTTGTCTATAACTTTTCGCCATTCCCCCCTTCATTTCCACCATTCATAACCATATCTGCATCAACAATGATCTGATTTTCCGATCCATGCGCCGTTTACCTGAGTGACAATGTAATTTGCGATTGAGTACTCGCCAGTGAGCCATGTTACGTTATAACCTGTGTAGTTGCCTCGGTCAGCACGCGACAACTTCACGTTGTCAGCACAAACATGTCAATTATTGTTTTCAAAGTTGTAATTGGCAGTCAGTCGATTAGTTTGATAGTCGCTGAAACACCAAACGGCGACAGATGTGGTTAAAACTTAAGAGAGAGATTCAGAACGGTAGTGGAGCACTGCAACTGTGGACGCTGACAGAGAGGGGAGGGGCACTCCTCACGAGGCTGCTCATTTAAAGCATTTAAAGTTGTTTTTTTCTCGTATGTGGAAGACTATTTGATGTAATGTTTCAGTTTCAATTCAATCTTAAATAGTTTAGTTATTCTATGCAATAACTTATACATTGATTAATACTGTAGACTGTATTACCAACACTAGTCTGAAAGATAATAATAATAATAATAATAATAGCCTAATAATAGACATGTGCAAATTAAGATTGATTGGTTTATGGGCAGAAATGGTATTCAATAAGGATAATTAATAGGCTATTAAAAAAATAGGAAATCATTTTTGTGATCGGCAATGATCGGTAATCGGCAGATAAAGATTTTTGGTGATCGGTATCGGTGATCGGACCCAAAAAATGGTGATCGGAGCACCTCTAGTCTAGATAGATAGATAGAACCTTGCCTTGGGCACACATATACACTCTCTCTCACACACACACACACACACACACACACACACACACACACACACACACACACACACACACACACACACACACACACACACACACACACACACACACACACACACACACACACACACACACTCACAAGCGCTTATTGCACGTGTCTTCACACCTGTGTGTGTTTGTATGTACCAGCAAACGCACACTCTACCCATCCATACTGTCTCCAACATTGCCTTAGGCATACACAGACCCATACACACACACGCACACACACACATACACACATATACACACACTCAAGCACACATACTCAAGCAAGCATACTGAAACACACACTCTCCATCGCACACTCTTGCCCAGGCGACTCCGTCTTATTCACATATGTGGGTTTTTTAAGCTCTTTGTAACCGTTCCCTTTCCTCCCTGTGTGTTTACAACACGGTTGAGAAGTGGGCCAGAGAGTGAATGTGTTAACCTTTTTGCGCTGTGAGTAATTAGCTCTGCGTGGCTAGCGCTTCCATTAAAATGCAGCCAGAGAGGAGAGGAGGCAGCCTTTCTAAAGGCCAGTCTTACTTCCACTGAGGACATTGGGTCTTATAGTGCGCGCACACACACACACACACACACACACACACACACACACACACACACACACACACACACACACACACACACACACACACACACACACACACACACACACACACACACACACACACACACACACACACACACACACACACACACACATGGACGCATGCATGCAAGTGCGCACGCACACACACACACATGCACACACTTACTCACACACACACTTACTGACCCATATTCCTTTTCACCACATGGACACACCCTGAGGGCAGAATGCACACACACACAAACACACACACAGACACACTTCTGTGTGTGCTTCTGTCACTCACTCTGTATCAAATTAGAAGTAATTTAGCCAGAAAAATTAGAGTCATTTGAGTCTGGTGAGTTATCGATATGATATGGATGAGAGCCTGCACTAGTGAGTGTCTTTACAGTGAACTTGATTGGTCGCAGAGTTCCATATGGACTGAACTGACATCCAGCTGCATATCATACTGTATATCTTGGTGAACTACTCTATGTGATTGTATTTTGTATTCATGTGATGGTATTTTGTATTCATGTGTACTGGTCATGTCTGAGTGTTCTCCCTGGACTGAAACGACAGCTATCTGTATATATACAGTATATTATGGTGAACTACTGAATATGTGATGTGTATATGTGTACTTTTGTATTCTTGAGGTCAGTTGCATATTAGTGTGTAAATATCATGGAGAACTACACGGTATGTGATTGCATTTTGATTTTGTATTCATGTGAACTGGACTGGTCTGAGATTTCTCTGGGCATTGAACCAACTGACAGCTTAATATATACCATGGTGAACTATATGGGATTGTATTTTGTAATATCATGTCTTAGAGTTTTCCAACCCTGCACTGAAACGCCAGCTAACTGTATATAATAATGTGTAAATATCATGGTGAACTAATTTCTATGTGATTGTACTCTTGTATTCTTGAGGTGAGTTTCATATTAGTGTGTAAATATCATGGTGAACTGTACGGTATGTGATTGTATTTTGTATCCATGTGGTCTGGTCCTGTCTGAATTCTCCCTGACTGAAACGCCAGCTGACTGTGTAGTGTAGTGTGTGTACAGTATATCAATGTGAACTACTTTATATGTGATTATGTGCCTCTTGTATTCATGAGGTCAGTCCAGGCTCCTGTGCCCCGGGCTGTTTGTACAGTCGTTGCCAGGCAACCGCCCAATTAAGGCAAAGGCATAATGACAAGGAACATTTGAAAATATTAATTGCTGCGATGGGTCTTCAGCGCCACAAGACTAAAAGCCTCTCAGTGCATCGACTTACACACACGCACACACACACACACACACACACACACACACACACACACACACACACACACACACACACACACACACACACACACACACACACACACACACACACACACACACACACACACACACACACACGGATAAAGGTCCTGAACACAAAAAGACAAAAGCATTCCTCTAACAAGTGAATGCAAATGCAAAAGTCCACACAGACACACACACACTCACAGAAGACACTGTTAAACCGCATGAATTTGGCTTTTCAGTCGACTGGAAAGGGGGCAATGTTGACGTGAGAGAAGAGTTTTATGACGTCTGGACACACAAATACACACAATGAAATAAATGCCATCCTCACTACTCAGCCTATTCATATCCCCAAGACCCAATGAACAGCCCCCGCTTGGCCACCACCCCTAAGGGTACACAACACACGCACGC
>NC_085865.1:50350977-50353477 GCF_034702125.1 Engraulis encrasicolus
TTGCTAATTTGTAATAAGTAGGCCTAGGCCTAATTGACTAATACCTACTGGGTATTTTCCATAGACCTAAATTAAACAAAAAGAACCAAAAATCGATTTTGTGCCCTGTGAATCGATTATGTGAATTTTAGATTAAATCGATCAAATATCGATTATATCGATTATTTTACCCAGCCCTAGTTCTGAGTAGTATCTACCGTATTTTTTGGACTATATGTCGCTCCGGAGTTTAAGTCGCAACGGTCCAAAAATGCATTTTGAAGATGAAAAAAACATATANACGTTGCTCCGGACTAATCGTCGCACATTTTTGAAAGGTTATTCTATCCATGGAATCTATGTTGTGATAACTGGCGCATGGTAAGCTGCTGCTCAAAGACGGCATTGTTTTAAACCAGCATCTGAAGCAGTGGCAACGCATTCAGAGGTGGTGGTAATGCACCAACTAAGATGGTTTGCCAACCGCCATAAAACCACAAAAAGAAAAAGAGGAAGAAACAGTGATAACGCGCCATGTTGCCCTGTAGTCAGAACAACATTCAATTTTCGGCTTTGTTTTGCGTTTGGACCGTGGGAGGGTTCGAGGCAACTTGTTCCGTCTCCAGAGCACGTCTTTCTTTACCCCCTTTTCTGAGACTTCAGCCCATGACGGTATCAAAGGTGAGGGGGATTTCATCCATGTTGTGTAGCCTATGGTAGTGTCACGTTGTGCTCGTTTGTCAGAAACTCGCGGAAATGACCGATTTTCACCTGGAAGTCGGCTGACTGTCTTTAATAACACAGACGCTCGTTCTCGGATAGAGAGGAGATTGCGTTGCATAGCGCAAATAAATCCACGAGAGGGGATTGCATTGCATAACGCGATACATCCACGAGCTCCCTGACTTCCGGAAAAGTCCTATTCATTTCTTTGGCAATGTCATGGAGCCCGTAACAAGACCGTTGACTCGCAGCGCGCGCGTTGTTCGAGAACACATTTGTCCTGTATTCATCAACACATTTTCCTCCGCTTTTCTCCAGTCCCCAAACAGTTTTCCATTGCATCCAAACTTTCGTTCAGCTGCCCTATTGCCATTTTCGGCTGCATATTTAATTACTTTCAGCTTGAACTCAGCAGTAGGCTATATTAACTTCTTTTGGGTGGTAGGCTATATTTCTATTCAGTCGTCATTGTAAATGCTATTTTTTGTTGTGGTAGCCTAAGTTGTAACATTTTTTCTATCAGTGGTATTAAGCAACACAACATAGGCCTAGTTGCGCACATAGTGCTCTCCCGTGGAGAAAAAAAAACATATATATGTCGCACCAGAGTATATGTCGCATGTCCAGCCAAACCATGAAAAAAAGTGCGACTTGTAGTCCGGAAAATACGGTAGTTGTTTCTTTTCAAATGATTTTTACTAGTGTTTTCTTCTTTATTGTACAGTAATACAGCAGTGTTTCCCACAGACCAGGTAGTGTTGTGTGACGCTACAGGGGAGAAAAATAGTCCGGCCAGCGTGTAGTGTGTACCCCATTTGACATATACTGTATGCGCATATGGGGTCTTGATCAATTTGTGGTTCTTGGTTTTCTTTCTGTGGTGCCACAGAACCACAGAAGTGTCTACATGGGAAACTTACTGGACAGTAAGTAACTTGTGACTGGAAGGGAGTGGGAGAGAGAGATGTAGGAGGATCGGAAATGACCCCAGCCAGATTCAAACCTTGTTATGTGTACACCCCATTGTTCATGTATATGTGGGCTGTTATCTGTTTGTGGTGCTCGATATATTCATTCTGTGGGGCTGCACCACAGAATGATCTACAGGGGATTCACTGTACAGGACAGTAACTGACTGGTGACAGGAAGTAAGTGGGAGAGAGAGAGATGTACTGTAGGAGGATTGGGAGATCATCCAGGCAGGATTCGAACCGGGGTCTCAACGAGCTTGTATCCCCATCCATGGTGCAGCGTGTTCAATGCCATGCAGTGCAGCACAGCACAGCACTTCAGTGTTGCAGTTTCTTGTGCTTAGTTTTCAGTTGTCTTTCTCATACAATATGTAGAGGAGTTGAGTACTTTCATTTATCCCGAGGGAAATTAATTGTACAGTAGGTCTGAAAGTGGAAACATCACAGCACTTCAGTGTTGAAGTTTCTTGTGCATATTTTTCAGTTTTCTTTCTTATACAAAATCTACAGCAGATCTGAAAGTGAAGCAACATCACTGCTCGGCTCCGTCGGGCAATTCTCTACCTCTATCTTCACTGTCTGATGCAACTTTATCTCTCTCTTGCATACGTTTCTCTGCATATCTGTAGCTTAAGCTTGTGTCCTACATTGTTAGTCGCAATGGAAAGTATCTGTTAAGTTGAATGTTGAGGCTTTAAAGGTGGAACAGGGGGAATATACATATATTCAGACTTTTCAAATTTCTCCAGTCTTTGTGTGTGTGTGTGTGCGTGTGTGTCTGTGTCTGTGTCTGTGTCTGTGTCTGTGTCTGTGTCTGTGTCTGTGTC
>NC_085865.1:50355977-50363477 GCF_034702125.1 Engraulis encrasicolus
CACACACACACACACACACACACACACACACACACACACACACACACACACACACACACACACACACACACACACACACACACACGAGACACACAGGCCGCTGCTCCTAGTACCACAGTGTCACTCGGCGTTTGTCTTCTACAGTGTGACTCCTGTTGTTCTCAGCCTGCATTACTCACCTCATGAAATCAGATTATGCTCTGCCCAATGCAGACAGACAATTACCCACAATGAAAGGCAAGAGGGAGAGAGAGAGAGAGAGAGAGAGAGAGAGAGAGAGAGAGAGAGAGAGAGAGAGAGAGAGAGAGAGAGAGAGATGGAGAGGGGGGTCGGAGAGAGGGAGGGATGGAGGGAGAGATGGAGAGAGAGAGTTACGTGTGCTGCTGCTGTTCACAGGCGATGGACTGAAACGGGGCGTTACGCAGAGACGGAGTTTGAGTGACGGATGCTAAATGGGTCCTGACAGTCAGTGGACCACCTCTGTCTGAAGTGTGTGTGTTTACGCGCATGTGTGTGTGTGTGAGAGAGAGAGAGAAAGAGAGAAAGTCAGTGTACTGTATGTGTGTCATGAGTCTGTGTGTGTATTGGAGAGAGTGAGAATCTGTCTGTGTGTGTGTGTGTGTGTGTGCGTGTGTGTGTGTGTGTGTGTGTGTGTGTGTGTGTGTGTGCGTGCGTGTGTGTGTGTGTGTGTGTGTGTGTGTGTGTGTGTGTGTGTGTGTGTGTGTGTGTGTGTGTGTGTGTGTGTGTGTGTGTGTGTCAGGCTGTCCCCCTAAGCGCATTATCATTCCAGCTTCATTGCTACAATAGGCAAGCAGGCAGGCTGGGCTATTTCCACCTCTCCTCTTCCTCTTCCTCCTCCTCCTGCTCCTCCTCCTCCTCTTCCTCCTCATCCTCTTCCTCATCCTCCTCCTCCTCCTCCTCCTCCTCATCCTCCTCTTCCTCCTCCTCCTCCTCCTGCTCTGCTCTGCTCTGCTCTGATCGCTAGTGTGCAGGCAGGGCCATTTGCGCTGGCAGGTCCAGTCCTAGGGGGGGAAGGAAGGAAGGCAGGCACTGCCGGACCTCCATCATTACCATGCACCACCACCGCTGGCATGCCACGGTCAGAAACATGTTCACCAATAAGTAGACTAGGCAGTTGCCATGCACCACCGCTGGCTGGCTGGTTGAATTGCTTGTGTAAGGTCGCAAGCAAAAACGCTACAAATGTGAACAGTGTGCGGGAGCTTCTTTGATCTATACATTTTTTTTAATTATTTTTTTTTACCACCGCTGGCACGCCACACCACACCACGGATGTCTGTGTCAGTCAGGCCACGGGCACGGCCTCACATGATGGCCCATACTCGGCACATGGTGGCCCATACTTGGCCCGATTCTGGCTCTGGCCGTGGCCCTGTCCAGAATGAAACTCGTAGACACACACATGCACCTTCCGAATTGATACATTGTTATGTCTAACACGCTCTGCCACAAATGCTTGTGTCACAGTCAGATCAGGGCCGCCGCCGCACGTGGCTCAGAGTCGGCCCACAATTCAGCCTCCGTGCCGCCCCAGAGCCTACCTCAAGAGGGCCTATGGCAAAGCAAGGCAGTCCAGTCCCTCTGAGCTGGTGCGTTCACATCAGCTCTCTCTCTCTCTCTCTCTCTCTCTCTCTCTCTCTCTCTCTCTCTCTCTCTCTCTCTCTCTCTCTCTCTCTCTCTCTCTCTCTCTCTCTCTCTCTCTCGGTCTGTCTGTCTCTCTCCTCTCTCTCTCTCTCTCTCTCTGTCTCTCTGTCTTTATCTCTGTCTCTCCCTCTGTCTCTCTCTATCTCTCTTTCGGCCTCTCTCTCTTGCTTTCTCTCTCAGCTCTTCCCCATGAGTAGTTGTCTATTTCAGTCCGCCAATTTGGGCTGTTCCCTTTTCCTGGCAGCCCAACTCCACAAACCCCCCCACCCCACCCCACCCCACCTCAAAGCTGATCCCTTTGGATCGCTGCTGAAATGAGTTTCCTAAAAATGATGTGTGTGAGCTGTTCCCTGAAGATCCCCTGCTGAAATGAGTTCCCCTAAAATGACTATGTGAGCGCCGCGGTTTCCTGTTACTAGCTCAAATGAGAGGCAAATTCCTCAGAGTGATGGAAGAGGGAAACTGCTAGCCTAAGTGTTGCCTTGAATGTGTATTTGGACTGTGCCCGTTGCATCAACTCTTCACTGACTTTGCTAAAAATTAACAGTGATGGGCAAACATAATTCATTAAGTTACAATCTAGTTCTGCTATATTCCAAATGTCTTGTTTTTCCTGTCCAATTCAGCTAGGTGTTTGGCTGGTTGAATTGGACAGGTAAAACAAGGTCATTTGCCTTGTGTTGGATTGTAACTAATGAATCCATTTTGCTCATTACTGAAAATGAATGTATCGCTGTTGGCTTTGGATCAGCTTTCCTGTGAAGCTGCTCTTTTATCTTAATCAATTTACTGTCTATGTGGGCTTTGACCAGCAGACCAGAGATGCTCTTGCTTTTGTAGCCTCTTTCTGCAGATGGGCCTGCCGGTGGGCCCTGTTCACTCATTGCTGAAAAGACTCAACTACATCACAACAACATTGCTAGTCCAAGAGCCTTTATTTGAATAAATATTTTTTTTGGGCTTTTTATGCCTTTATTTGAGATAGGACTATTTGAGATACTCATGAACGGCCATCCGGGTACTTTGGTCGTAAATTGCGTTACAACCCTTTATGGGGGAAATCAAACAGAATGTCTCATTAACTGACATGCTACATCGGCTAGCCAAAATGAACACAGTCCATGCTTCAGCCACAGCTGTTTGGCAATATTATTTGAACAGCCGGCAACACAACACGTTTTCGGCATGTTGCGCGTGAACAACACTAGTCTACCTTATCTTTCATTTATTCTTCCCCCAACACCACCAATTGACTTGCATTGGCTGTTTTCCCTCACAAAAGGGCGTAACACACATGGAAAACGTCACGCCGTTCATGAGTAGTATAGGTCTTAGCTAATTGAGCCACCACGCCCCCATATCCGAGAGCCTGAAGCACCAGATTACTTGGTCATTACAATTTTGGTAATAGTAAGGTTATACAGGTAACATAGGCTCTGCGCTAAGAGGTTAAACAAGCTGCCTCAGACTACAGTAGAACCATTTCCACTCCATATTCTTCAATTCCCTCTTCACATCCCTGAGCTCATGCAGGAGTTATATTGAAGCTAAACTGAAGGAGGTAGGCTGGCTTTTCCCCTGCTGTGTGTTAACACTGCCGTACTGTGAGTTTGTTAACTGTGAAGTGCAGTGTGTCTGTGTGCCTCCCCCTGTGCGTGTGTGTGTGTGTGTGTGTGTGTGTGTGTGTGTGTGTGTGTGTGTGTGTGTGTGTGTGTAGAATTAGAAGAGATTTGTTTTCCAGGGTGGGCATGGCTATGAGTGTGTGTGTATTGCATGCAGTGATAACATGTGGTTTACATACACACACACAGACAGACAGACACACACACACACACACACACACACACACACACACACACACACACACACACACACACACACACACACACACACACACACACACACACACACACACACACACACACACACACACACACACACTTACATTACCTTTTTAATAGCTGTCCTGCTTTATTGGAACCATTTACACCTGACATGTACTGTATTAATGTCACACACACACACACACACACACACACACACACACACACACACACACACGCACGCACGCACACACACGCACACGCACACAGACACACACAGACACACACAGACACACACATACACAAGTGAAGTGGTGATTTTGTTATTTAAGTCATCACTGCTGTGCTGAGAAGTGGCTTGGGAGTCGTCGTGATCACCGATTGGTGGAAATCAATTTCCAGTATCGACTGCGGGGGCGGAGCCATCTCTTAATGGGTGGCTCTGGTGCTTCTAGAGTCACCTTTTTCTGTGTTGCCTCCCCTTCTTTCATTTCTCTCTCTCTCTCTCTCTCTCTCTCTCTCTCTCTCTCTCTCTCTCTCTCTCTCTCTCTCTCTCTCTCTCTCTCTCTCTCCCTCCATCTGTCAGGATTTCTAGGGTGACTCCTGATCTCTGCATTACCTCATTTTATCTTCCTCTCTCTCTCTCTTCCTCTCTCCCTATCTCTCTCTCTCCCTCCCTCCCTTGCTGTGTCTTAACCTCACTATTTCTTGCTCCTTGTCCTTGTTTTTCGACATTGCCTGCCCCCTCCCTCCTTCCCCCCTCTCTTCCACCTCTCCCCCTCCCCTCTTCCTCCTTCCTCCTCTCTTCCTTTACCTCTCCCCTTGCTTCTTTAATTCTGTCACTGTGCTTGTCTCTCATCTCTTGTTCCCCCACTCTTGTCATTCTGTGTCTCTCTATCTCTGTGCTCTTCTCTCTCTCTCTCTCTCTCTCTCTCTCTCTCTCTCTCTCTCTCTCTCTCCCCCTCTCTCTCTCTCCCATTCTCCATCTTCCCCCTTTTTTAAAATTTAAAATCTCAGTCTCCTCTCCATTATCTCCCTTGTCCTCCTCCTCCTCCTCCATGTCTATCTTTGTCCCTCTATCACATCTTCCTCCTCTCTTCTCCTCTCCTCTCCTCTCCTCTCCTCTCCTCTCCTCTCCTCTCCTCTCCTCTCCTCTTCTATCCTCCTCTTCTCTCTTCTCATCTCCGCCTGCCCTGCCTCTCCTGGGGCTGTCTCGCATGTCAATGCTGCTGATGTCTTTCTCTCTTGTCTTGTCTATCCAGTATCTGTCACAATGCTGCATAGCAGTGGCTAGCCCCCCTGTCTCTGTCTCTGTCTCTGCGTTGAGATAGTTCTGGAAGACTTGCTAGTCCGTTCTAGCCTGATTATCATCGACTTTCAAATCTCTTCGAGACTTGGTCTGACCTAGAGCATAACAATTAACATTTCCCAAACAGTATTGCTGACCCGCCTCCCTTGGTTTGCTACTGCTTGATTGGTTCCTGACAAAGTGGGTGGAGTTCGCTGGATTTGTTCCTGACAAAGTGGGTGGAGTTCCCCACTTTTCGGGAGATCAGAAATGATATTTACATTGCTCGTTGCCTGACTAGACACACACACACACACACACACACACACACACACACACACACACACACACACACACACACACACACACACACACACACACACACACACACACACACACACACACACACACAGGTGTTGCGTCACTAGGAGGGTATGGCCTGGCTTAGGCCCTTCTACTGTAGTAGTAGTTGCTGGTTAGTACATTGAACTACCTGCACACTTTCCACATTCCACATGCAGCGTTTATTACTGCAACATTTTGGTCTATTGAACTTCTTCAAGCAACCAGGTTGAATTGCTCGTAGAAGGTCAACAGATCGAAACGTCGCAAGTGAAAGCTGCAAATGTGACCAGTGTACGGAAGCTTTCTAGGGTCTTGCACTGGTGTCCCAGGGGGTCCATTTCTTTTTCTTTTTTTAAATATTTTTTGGGGGCTTTTAAAGCCTTTATTGTTTTTTCTCAGACAGGACAGTGAAGTAGAGACAGGAAGCAAGTTGGGAGAGAGACACGGGTAAGGGCCGGCAAAGGACCCGGGTCGGCCGCGTAGCAGCCAAGTGCCCTACCATATCAGCCACGGTAGGGCCAGGGGTTCCATTTCTACGCCCCTGGCCAAAGGAGTTGTGCAAAATTTCTACATAAAAGAACATTGAACTAGCCAACTCTATTTCGAGTGGTGGTATACTAGACTACCCTCTTCTAGTGTCAGTTCTATAGGGTGTGTGGACTAGTCCATTTTGTAGAGACCTCCTTTGGCTAGGTGTGTAGGAGCGTATCCCCTGTTCTTCCAGCATTTCAACCTTCTAAATTGCTTGAATAAGGTCAATAGACCGACATGTTGCAAGTAAATGCTGCGAATGTGAACAGTGTGTGGGAGCTTTCTTGTCTCTAACGTGGGTGGACTAAGGTGTGCGGTCACTTGCTACCTCAATGCTGTAGGCTGGACTATTCTCCTGTAGACAGTCACTGCATTCAGTGCTGAGAGAGAGACTGGGAATCAGTTGGTAATGCTGCCAGGCTCTATATCGGTCTTTTATGCTTCTCAGTTTGCCTCACAGCTGGGAAACTGAGCAACTACTGAGCCATGTAGTCTGAATGCTGGTAGACACTTTACTATTCCCCTCTAGTCTCAGCTCTGGGAGACTTAACTTGGATGTGGAGAGAATGGATGTCTGTGTCTATGTCTTTTGCACTGAGGATGTTCTGACTGACCGAAATGTTTGAAAACTTCACTTGGGTAGCATTCACGTGTGCGAGTTCCCCTTGCTTGCTCCTATGTTGTCAGCTAACCATCATTGTGCTGGGATCGTGAAGTGATGTGTTCCAGCATCCACCTCAAGTCACAGGAGACTGGGCTACTTCTCACTTTTCACTGTGCTGCTAACTAGAGCTGGGCGGTGTACGGTTAAAAAACCGTGATCTCGGTTTCACCTACACAAGGTTCTCTTTTTGATGAGAGACGGTTTTGTTGTTGTTGTTGTTCATACTAGGTTATGTGCGTGCGTGAACTTCATTCTTCGTTTCACACTTCATTTCAACTCTGCTTTATAAGTCCACTGTTGCTTTTCTACTAGGAAATGTCAACACAATTTAAGATGTTGATTGAAGCAATACAAATAATTGGTTAATCACGCTAAAGAAGCTGGTGAGAGTGAAGCATAGCCTAGGAGAACCCACATGGCATGGATGAATCATGAGGAACATTTCAATTAACTTAGCCTTTTATTTAACTTTGTGAGATCAAATGTAAGCTATTCTAACAGGCTACAACAGTTCTCAGATTCTTAACTGTATTTAATTACCATCCCAACTGTGTGTGCAGGACTGCTGTTGCCATTGAGGCTAATTTAGCCTAGCTTACAAAATGCAATGGGCAGACAAGATACATTGCTACATTGCTGTTTGAAATGATTTGGGAGCAAAATACAGTAGGAGCGAAATACATCGCCATATGACACAAACTACCTGACAAAATACATTCTACGTTAGATTTGGCCTTTAATTCAAAGAAAATATTCACACAATGTCAAGTTAATCCATTTGTTTTCATGTCTCTTCAGTCTGCTCCGTTTCTGTCCCACTGTGTTTACTCACTGCGCAAGCGCTACATGCGGTCCTAGTGATCAGTGTTGCCAGGTGTACAACGAGAACTAAGCAATTAGTGTTGCCAGGTGTGAACAAGAAATATGCCGTTTTGGGCTGTCTTGGGAAAAGAAAGCCTAAAACAGCTGCTTATAATAATTTATTAACCCTTTTTACTTGAAAGGGAACTTAAAGTGCTGGGTAGGAAATATAAACTATAAATTATAAAAATATTATTAAAAATGAAAAAGTGATAAAATAGAAATGGAGATTAATTTAAATTCATGATTTTATCTCATTTTTAAATTTAAATTCAGTTTTTTTCGTCCGAAAGATTAAGATTTGGGGGGAAATCGCCGCTTAT
>NC_085865.1:50370977-50390977 GCF_034702125.1 Engraulis encrasicolus
TAAGCAGAGTATAGCCAAGGTAACTTACACGCTACTGTAGTGTATATCCACGTGAGGAATCCGAACGGCAAAATGCGACATTGCACATATCCAACCATACCTGCAAACTCAGGAGGGTTGAAAAAGGTGACAACCTATCGCGGCGACCAAGCATGCATGATGTCTGGGGTGGGCATGATTTTGCAAAATATGCGAATTTCTCTAAAATATCCGACATGAAAGATGAAACCAACTTCACCGTGACAGAACTTGGCTGCTTCACTCACGGTCTGCCTACATCTGCAAAACCGCCAAATATTTCGCTACACTTTGCTTCTACCACGAACGAAGCTACACTGTAGACCTACAAGAAATCGAGCAACCTGCGTTAGTTCTGGCAGACCACGTAGTCAACGCGCCCTTTTGCCTACTGGATGACGCCGACCCAACCCATACAACTCTCCACTAATCAGCTGCGCTTTGGTTAATCACTTGCAGCTCGCAATTGGATGCCGACATTTGGCGCGCTTTATTTAAACTACCAAATTTGTTTTCCTGTCATTGCTTTTTGCTGTTTGTTTTGTTCCCACCACCTCCCCTGCTCCACCAGATAATCATTGTCAAACAATGCCATGCTGTTGTTGCTTGCTCTGTTCTAGGGGGTATTTCGCCTTTCCAGCTAAATGGAAGGCACACCACCTGAGGATGCTGCTGTTCCCTGTATTGGCTTCCATGGAGCTCATGGAGAAGCCGGGGAATTTCCTCCGAACAGAGCCATACCCCCAAACACAAATGTATGCATTCAGAAATAAAGCTTCTGAAATATCTCTGTTTCCCGTCTCATTTTTGACTAGAGTGGATCTGACAGAAATAAACATTGCTGTCTGAAGGACAGCATTTTCAAAACGCTTTGATCTAATGATGTTTCACTATTCGGATTTGTCGCTCACTTGTCAAAATTCTTGCTCACGTTTGCACGTTGCGCATGGAGATACATAGGTCTACACACACAGCGAAGGAGGAGGAGGGCTTCGGTTGCTCTATTTATTTCGTATCAAATCTTCACACATCGTATGGTTCCGTCTTATTTCTTAATTAATAAGTGAACTCCGTTGTTGTCAGGACACCTTTGCTTCACACTTAAGCTGCAACAGCTAAGCGAAGAGTGGTAAATAAATGCTAAATTTTAGCAAGCTGCTACCCAGACTGGTGAACATTTAAAAGCACATATTTCTAGCACTATACAAGACGTACCTAAGCACTCAGCAACACAATCCTCATTCCATAGCAGTTGTTCAGGTACTCAAAATCCGATCAAAAGGTCAAAAAGTAAAAGTGACAGCGGAGACCGGAGACAGTGACCAGTGGTTAATTTCGCTTGTTTGGAGTGGGACATCTCGCGCATCAATTCACGACCGCTGCCGTCTTTCTGATACAGTGGCCACGAGAAACAGAGGTAGACTGGCCAACAAAAGATCAATAGAATGTCGCTCAAAATTATAATGACAATGTCTGTATGCTACTGAAGGTCATAAAAAAAAACTCATCAGATCTACACGATTCACGTAAGTGACCTATTTTGGGATCAAAACGGCGAATTTCGCCGAAAGGTGACAAAATTTGCAGGTATGCCAACAGATTAATGACCACTGTGCCATCCTTACTGCAGTCAGCTGTAGTTCTAATGAATTTGCAACCACTTAAACCCTGATGGAATGACGAGGACTCTGTTATGTATTTAACATTGATGTTTGCTGAACCTTCCGAAATATGCTACAGGGTGAAAACAACGAATAGACTCAGCCTCAGCCTCACAGAAGTTTGGAGAAATATGCTTGTGCATAAAAAAACGATCTTTTTAAGCCATTTCTTATCTTAACTTTCAACTTCTAACATAACCTAATCCTATCACTTGTTAACATAACAATGAATTTTGGTTCCGATTTTCCTTCTAGTGAAAGTCATACTGCACTGGCCCAATAGTCCCACTGCCTACAGAAGTGTAACTGTTTTGTTTTGACTCTGCAAATGTGTCATTTTGTCTGCTTGTGTGTGTGTGTGTGTGTGTGTGTGTGTGTGTGTGTGTGTGTGTGTGTGTGTGTGTGTGTGTGTGTGTGTGTGTGTGTGTGTGTGTGTGTGTCTTTGTCTAGTGTGTATCTGACAGCTTATGAATGTGAGAGTGTCAGTTTTCCCAAACTTCAACTGAAGTTCACCATGGACACACACACACACACACACACACACACACACACACACACACACACACACACACACACACACACACACACACACACACACACACACACACACACACTCTTCCTTTCTCCGTTCCTGATGAGTGTGTCGGCTGAACTAATTGCTTCCATGAGAGCCCTGGTTTGCCACTAATTGTGTGTCGCTGTCAGATAAAGGTGGGGGCGTGTGTGTGTACAGTGTGTGTGTGTGTGTGTGTGTGTGTGTGTGTGTGTGTGTGTGGGTCTGCTTTTCAAGTGTGTCAGGCGAGGTAAATACTTGTGAAATGCCACGCACATAAGCAACAAACCCTATCAGGCAGTTAGTACACACACACACACACACACACACATGCAGTCAACACGCACACACACGCGCACGCACACACACATGCACATGCAGTCAACACGCACACATGCGCACGCACACACATACACACACATGCACATGCAGTCAACACACATGCAGTCAACACGCACACATGCGCACACATACACACACACACACACACACAGAGCGCACTGCATTCGCGACACGACAACTGAGACGCTGTGTACATTAGCAGTGTCCCCAGGCAGGCAGAGGCCTGCCTTCATGACAGCACACCATGGTACCATGGGTATTTACTATTTACAGTGCAGTCACATACAGTAAAGAAACACACACTCACAAACTCTCTCTCTCTCTCTCTCTCTCTCTCTCTCTCTCCCTCTCTCTCTCTCTCTCTCTCTCTCTCTCTATCTCTATCTCTCTCTGCCTTGCAGCTACACACACACACACACACACACACACACACACACACACACACACTTGTTACACACAAACACACAAGTGGCAGGCAGTCTTCAGGGCCCAGGTCTCAGGTGTAATTTGTGTGATTTGAGGAGACGGGAACTGAACTGAACTGAACTGAGGGGGTCCCTTGAAAGAATATCCAGACACCTCATTTTAGTTGTCAAGGCTACGGACCTGCTTGTCTATGGTGTCACAGAAAATCAGCCCTGCAGCCACACACACACACGCGCGCACACACACACACACACACGCACATACATACACACACGCACATACACACACACACACACACACACACACACACACACACACACACACACACACACACACACACACACACACACACACACACACACAAGCGCGCACACATAGACACACACACACACACAGACATACAAACACACACACACACACACACACACACACACAAACCTCATTTTAGTTGTCAAGGCTACAGACCCGCCTGTCGACGGTCAGGGTTGCCAGATGAGACTGGTGATTTCCAGCCCAAAAAAGGCTCAAAACCCGCCTGGAAGCACTAAAACCCGCCCAAATTGAACTAAATTCTATTGATTTCTCTGGCCATACATTTGCAACTACAAAAACCTGCCCAAATGCCCTTTTTGCCCATGTTACCCACATTATTTCGAAGCAGCCCAATTGGTCGGGAAACCACACAATCTGGTAACATTGTCTACGGTGTCAGAAAAACACAGCCCCGCAGTCACCACCTTCACAGCCTTGTGTTTGGTTGTTTGGGTGGGCGAACTCCGCAGTGTGTGAGTGTGTGACAATGCTGTAGGGTAGGTAGTGCAAAACACAAACACTCAGACACACACAGACACACACAGACACACACAAACACACACACACACACACACACTCACACACACACACACACACACACACACACACACACACACACACACACACACACACACACACACACACACACACACACACACACACACACACACACACACCATCAGGGGTGACTTTGTAACAATTCACTGGGGGCGTCATCATGCTCAAGAGGATGCGTTTAATTTAGCCAGTTCCCCTGCTGAGCCCAGCACACCGTACCTGTCTGTCTCTCTCTATGTGTGTCTGTGTCTGTGTCTGTGTCTGTGTGTGTGTGTTTGTGTGTGTGTGGATATGTGGATATGTGTCTCTATGTGTGTGTGTCTATGTCTGTGTCTGTGTGTGTGCATGTGCTGCGTGCGTGCATGAATACTGTTTATATGTGTGTGTGTAAAAGACTTTAAGCAAGAATCAAGGCCTGCTGGCATACGGGTCTGTTTCTAGCTGAAGTCATTATCTCTGTGTCCATGTGAGAAGTGCTGCAAGGCCCCACAGGCTTCACACAGTCTCACATCCGTCTCCTCTCTGGAGTTTAGACCCCCTAGTAGTCTCCTGCCCGTCTCTATGGAGTTTACCTTTCTACTTTCTTTCTTTTTTTCTTTCTTTTTTTTCTTTCTTTTTGGTCTTATTTATGATAGGACAGTGAAGGTGGTGATAGGAAGCGAGAGGGGAGAGAGAGACGGGGAAGGGACGGAAAAGAACCCGAGCCGGGAATCGAACCCGGGTCAGCCGCATGGTAGACGATTGCCCTACCGTTTTGCCACAGCAGGGCCTACCCTTCTACTTTCATGCCAGTCTTTGTACAGTTTAGACTTTCAAGTTTTATGCCAGTTTTTTTTTTCTTTTTTTGAAGTTTAGACCTCTAGACAGTTTCGGGATGCCATCCTCTGTGGGGTTTTAGACCTTCCGGTCTTGTGCCTGTGACGGCCTCTGAGGGCTTTTCAAACTGCCTCATATTTCAAATATCTCATATGCCTGCCTGCCTCTGTTTCTTTTTAATCCAGTTTCATGTCAGCCTCTGTGAGTTTTTAGAACGGCTGGTGCCATGCCCGCTCCTGTGCGGATGTAGCTAGCTAGCCCTCCAGTGTCATGCTGGCTTGCTTCTGTTTTTATTCACACAGTCTCATGGCCACTGGCTGCCTCTTAAAAGAGGGGTTTCAAACAGTCTCTCTGGTAGGTTTTGGACCTGTACCATGCCAGCCTTTGTGGATTTTAGGCCCAGTCTCAGACCTCCCTTGGTGGGGCGGGGTTTAGATGGTCTGCGCTCACGCCAACCCTCTACGGGTGTTCAAACAGATGTCTGATTTAAGGATGCACCGATACCGATACTGGTATCGGTTAGGGGTGGTACGGTTCACAAATGTCACGGTTCGGTCCATATCACGGTTTCAAGGTCACGGTTTTCGGTTTTGTACGGTTCTGTTTTTTTTTTTTTTTTTTTTTTTTTAAATAAAATGTATTATATAAAAATTAGAATGAAAATGTAAGCTTATCATGGGTATGTTGAATTTGACTTCATTTAACCCAACTGAAAGAGGAAAGATATCAATGATTTTAATATGCTTCCATTTATTTCACAAAAAGGGAGAACTAAGTCCTAACTTTTAAGTTGACAAATATTCAAATATTACATGCTATAACACATTTGACGTGTAAAAATAAAACAGCTACACTCCTGTAGGCAATGGGACCATTAGGTCAGTGCAGTATGACTATTTTGGTTAATGACACACTGAGAACGAATTGGACTTTTATTTTGATACCGCTTTCTGCGAGTTTTGCGCTTATGAATCAGTTGCTTCCTAACATGAAACTGCCGGCCGTGAGAAGCATAGAAGTAAAATCAGAAGTCAAATTCAATTTTAAGTGAACAAGTGATAGGGTTATGTTATGTTAAAATGTGAAAGTTAAGGTAACAAATAATTTTAAAATATCGTTTTTTTAGAAGTGTATGCACAACAATGTTTCACAAAACTCCTGTGAAGCTGAGCCTTTTAAAACAGTCAAATTTTATTTTTGTTATAGTGTTAAACATCAATGTTAACTAGGCAACAGCACAAAGTCCCCTTCCGTCCGTCAGAGTTTAACTGGCTACATATAATTAGGCCTACAGTTGATTGCAGTTAAGGACAGCGCAGTGAATCTGATGGATATGTTCAATTATCTCGCATTTTGCCGTCCGGAATCCCCATTCAATGCCACGTGGATATAGCCTACACTAGGCTACTGTAACGTAAGTCATAGTCTACTTTGTTCTGCTAATCTGTCATTGTTTGTAAATTCATGTTCATTTAATTTAAAATGGTCAGCATAAAGGCTGGGAACAGTCACTTGCGCTAACGTGGAGAGAGGGGGGGGACAGGGTGACGCTGCTGACCGACCTGCACTTGCTAGTAGGCTACTGTAGCCTAGTCAGCTGGCGCATGCTGTTACATTATGCCTTTCAGTTGGCTGATAGAAATCAGTCTTTCCACACTCAATATCCTACGTAGTCTTTGTGTTTTATGCTTGTAAAAGTAGTAGGATTTTAGTGTCGTCCGCCGGTGGTCACTATTTTTTTATTTATTTTTTTTAAACCGGGCACCGTGCGGTTGCCCACTACCCCGTTCCGTGACATGCAAACCGTACGGTCTCGGTTTGCAACGCAAACCGTACCATGCCTAGTATCGGTATTGGCACAGATACTTGCTCATTATGCTCGTACTTGTACTCGTCAAACACATGCAGATACCAGGCACCGATAATGCTATTATATGAAACAATGGAACATCTCATCACGTTCTGTTGACTTGAAAGCAGCATGGGAAAAAAAGCTCCACCTCATACATTCACTAACATTTAAATCTACATGGAAATGGACAATAAAAAAATATCACGGGTGGAAAACACGAGGCATTTATTTCCATTGTATGTTGGTGGTAAAAGTATCGGTATCGGTACTTGGTATGGGCAAGTACAGACATTAATGTGCTCATACTTGTATCGGTTTTCAAAAAAAAGTGGCATCGTGCATCCCCAATGTTTCAGGCCTGCCTCTGTGGGGTTTTGAACACCTGTCGCATCATGCCAACCTCTGTGGGTTTCATACCGATCTCTCTGTAGAATTTAGGACATGTCTCATGCCTGGCTGGGCCATCCCTCGACAATATCATTATTAGCTCCATGGGTTTGGAGGGAAGCAGGCCGTCTCAAGTAGGCTGCCTTTTTGGGTTAGACAATCCAGATGTTCGCACCTCTTTGGGATTTAAATTACAAGGTCTCAAACCATGTGGCTCACAACTGGCAGCCCTCCACTAAGCTCTGTGGTTCAAATCTAGTTCCCTATTGGAATAGTAACCCAGACGTTTGTTGGGTACTGTTAGTGTTTCTAAACAGGCAGGATGATGACGTGGTCAGGGGGGGCTATTGGTGAAATTAGAGGGTTGAGAACCACTGTGTTATATGGGTCTATAGGGGTGGGCGATATAGCAAAAATGGCATGTAACCAATTTTGTATATAAAATCTCGATTTTGATTTTTTTTATCACGATCTTCCATCGAAAAAAATGAAAAGAACAAACAACTTTCATATACTTGCAATTTGTAATTTGCAGTTGATAAAATGTTTAACACACTGATGCCACTCTCATATAGTGCACAATTGGAGTACAATAATATAAAGAATAAAAGTAAAGACAACAACACAAGTAAGTAAACATCACTCTGCTACTGATCGTAAACATCCTCACTGCAAGACGATCTATACGATTTCTCCACTTTAGCAGATTCGAGACGATCTTGTACTCGATATCACGATTCTCGATTTAATATCGTCATATCGCCCACCCCTATGGGTCTACCGCAGCTAGGCTTTGTATCATTCATCACACCTCAGTGAAACCAAAATGTACCCTCATAAAAACAAGGTCAGCAGACCTGCGTTGCATGCAGGGTTTCCCCAAGCACTTTGTTAAGGCGCTTTGACTCCTTGACCTACTACCGTAGCCTCTTTGTGCAGATGGGTCCTCTGGCTGGCCCGTTCAGATTGGTATTAAGTAGCCGAAGTTGAAGTACTGTTATGAATCTACCAACGCTACTAGTATGATGTTACATTGCTGCAACTATGTAACTTACAACTGGTGTTGTTATTACATCCATTCCTTTACTTCTACTGTATACACCACTGGCCCACTCACTCTTTACTGAAAAGGCTCAGCAACATCATAACTACATTGCTATGACATTATTACAGAGAGCCTTACGTAACATATTAAGACTTAGTCATCACCATCCCACAACCCCATTGCTCCAGTTAGCACAGTATCAGATGTGTGTGGACAAGCTACGCTAAGCAAGGGAGCAACGTGCCAGGTCTGTGTGTGTGTGTGTAGTGCGGTCCAGTTACAGGGGTGATTCAGCATGCAACAGCAGTTAAGGAGGTTGATGCTTACAAGAGATAACCAAGAGGCCGAGCCGCTGCTAAGGTCTTGGAGGCCCTAAGCATAACTGGTCAGGAGGCCCCCCTCATAATTAAATAATAATGATAGTAATACTACTAACTAATAAATATGTGTTTTGTAATGCAATTCAATATTTTTCTCCATTACGTTTTTTAGTCAATCTCAAGCACTGGTTGGTGCCCTAAGCACTCTGCGTCCTCTGCTTATGTCTTGCGGCGACCCTGCCAAGAGGTCCTCTTCGTTACCCAAGAGCTGTGGCTGTGGCAGCTTGTACATGGCAGTACTAGGAGATGGATTTTCTTGGATATTTAGTGCATGCTGTTGTACACCACGTTTTCCATCCTGGCTAACAGCGATGGCTCCCTTTTTAAAACCACTTCAATGCTGGATGATGCATATTTTAAGTTTGATGTCTTACAGTTTGAACAGTCCTCCCTGGGGAACATCATGCGACTGTGAAATGCTCCTTAATGTATTTATAGATTTTTAACGTTGAAATAATTGACAAAAAAGCCTGTTGTTGATGTTTGTTGATGCTGCTGGCAGGAAGAGCGTACATTGTGAAGTGTTGTGGGGGTACCAGTAGTGGCAACTGCCAGGGGAATCTTCTGTAGATGTGAAATGTCAATCATCTGTACCCATTACACGCCATTACGTTACAATTTAGCGGCCGCTTTTATCCAAAACTACTTGCAAAACAAAAAAACAAAGAAAAAGAGAACATACATAACCGACAGAGATGCAGAGAGACATAACAGCCATGGCTGGTAGCCGTGGTTAGAGAGTTGGTCTTTCAATCTAGGGTTTGCAGGTTCGAATCCAACCTGACCTCTCCCTACATCTCCATCCATGGCTGAGGTGCCCTTGAGCAAGGCACCTAACCCCACATTGCTGAAGGGACTGTAACCAATACCCTGAAAAAATAATAGCTGTAAGTCGCTTTGAATAAACGAAAGCGTCAGCAAAATGCAATGTAATGTAATGTAATAACAATGTTAGTGCAGCCTGTGTACACTGTTGTTACACGGCGATATATTTCACTAGAAAGGGAAGCATTTAGAGAAGCTCTCACAAGTTTCTTCGAGGTCTGCAGAGGGATGACCCTACTGCCCGTCTAGCTTGTAGCTTGTAGCTGGTTACACCATCGAGAGACATCAACCGAGAACAGTTCAGACTGAGGTCGACTTGTATGAAAGAAGGGCAAGGCCAGATGATTAGTATTTTGAGGATCACACCGTCTTGAAAGGGACATTTAGGAAAGGGTCTTTATCATAGCCTTCAGATAATGCTAATGGATTCCTTGAACTCTGGACCTTAAAGCTACTTTGTAGGCAAGAGGCCAAGTCTTATACTTAATTCGAACACCATCAATGCAGTGCATTGATAATTTGTTCGTATGAATCAGAGAAAATTGGAAATTATATTATCTTGGCAGTGGACCCGCCCTCATAATGTCATTTGGACCACGTATTTCCCACATACGTACCAGTGGAGCACAGTACTCTGTCTACAATACATGTACATTGTGTGCAGGTGTTGAGTGTAATTGTGTTGAGTGTAAACATCCATTATATTACATTACATTGCATTTTTGCAAAGGGTTTTTAAGTCACTTTGGTTAAAAAAGTGTCTGCCAAATGCAATGTAATGTAATGTAATGGCTTTTTACTCACACTCAACACCTGCATTACCCACACATAACACTGTCTAGTCACCCAACACATGCATAATACAGAATACTGTCAAGAGAAATGACCATCTTGATCCGTCAAACACAGAGAAAGAGATAGAAAAACAACATTTAAGGGTAAGCGTACCCATTAAGCCCACCAAAATCTAAAATTCTTTATTTTTCAATCATCTTCACATAATTTTTTGTGTGAAATATTGTGTTAAATAGTAAGATTTACCTCTCTTCTCAATGTTTGTCACTGAGTTGATGGATATTTCAAAGTACAATATGAAGATTTTTTACGAGAAAAGTGAAAAGTCTGAATGGGCTTAAATGGTACCATTGGTACCATTTAAGCCCACTTGAGTTCCAAATAAGCTCATATAGTTATTTCTCTATCAAAATACCTGGTGAGGTGTGTGAATTGAGTTTAAACAGTGGAGCCTACATGGCATAAATGGTTTCAGACCAAAAATGTAAGATTTGCTCAAAAAATAGTGCATAAAACCTAATTAAATATTACGGCATCTTTTACTTCATATACTTCATAAAATTCTTCATCTAAACAGAGAAATGTATTTTTTCTTATTGATTATTGTTAGTTCATTACATTACGCCTTTTAAACCAACAGCTTGGGATTGTACAGCACTTTTTATATCCCTCAAAGGCATTTTTCATAAGCATGCATGCAAACTTGCATGCATTTCAATGGGGTGTACCATTTAAGCCCACCTAGTACCCATTAAGCCCGCCTATACAAAAAGCTATTTTATGGAAATAATCAACTCCACAAAACATTTCATGATGCATTTCTTTAAAGACCAATGCCAAACAAACTGGAATATGCTTAGAATTCATACCTAACCACCTTAAGTCTTACGGTAGAGTAAGATAAAGATGGTGTGTGGTTGTGTCAAGAAAATATCGGCGTGTGCTCGCTCATAAAACACATCTTTCCATTTGAAGGGAAATGCTATAATTTAGTAAAACACTGCATGTATATATATAAAAATCATTACATTTACCTCTTAGTTTACTAAATATGAAAGTATTTTCAAAATATTTGACTTAAACTAGCTGATATTCTATGATTTCTGACATGTCCCAAAACAGCAAAGTTTTGAGGCAACTTCTTGTCAGTAGTCCTGAGACTGGATTCACTTGGACGGGAATAACTCGACGATAAAAAATGTGATTTGTTTGCAATAAAAAACATTTTGTCAGTTACTAAACCCTTTAATTGGATAGGGTGATGAACAACAAAATTCACCTTTTCCCTTTCTTTAAATTGACCTCAAAGTTGAAAGTGGGCTTAAAGGGTACATGGGCTTAATGGGTACGCTTACCTTAAGTTTCAACAGTTTCGGCCAGAGGAGAGAGAGAGAGAGGAGTGCTTGGCAGAGAACAGGCTCTTTTTGCAGACACACCTCACTCGACTTTTCCGTGAACCGGCACGGTCTTTTTGTTCAGCAAGCATAGTTGCCGTACAGTACGTGACCTTCACAAGCTCCCTTCTCCAGCCCATCTATTACCAGCATCCTTACACGTTTCCTGTTTTTCAGATCTGTGCCTGGACACAGTCTTAAAGGGGTATGTCACTATTTTGGGGCTTAATACGGTTTAAATCGTTGCCCTGGGTTTATAAAGGTAGTAAAGTGTCTTATTTTCCATGTTAGGCATTGTCTTGTTTTAAGGAGGGAGCAAGTATCTTAGCTAGTGAGAGTCAATGGATCACACATGCCACAGCGATCCATTGACTTTCACTAGCTTAGCTACATACTCCCTCTTTTAACTTGTCTTAAAGCAAGACAACGCCTAACATGAAAAATAAGACACTTTACCACCTTTATAAACCCCAGCCAACGACTTCAACTGCATTAAGCCCCAAAATAGTGGCATACCCCTTTAAAGGAGCACTTCTGCCAATTTCAATATGCTGTTGTATCACGCTACCCTTGACCGCAGAGATACACCAGCGGCGATCTGAGCGAGTCGAGCGACGGAAGTAATTGACTTTGTATTGAGTCGAGAGACAAAAGCGATTCTGGAGACTAGAGCGATTTGCGCGACGAGTGCGACAATTTGAAGTTGAAATCTTTTCAACTTTCTATGACGCGGTTCGGCGACAAGCCGCAACAGCCAATGACTGTATAGAGGTCAGTGACCACAGCCAATGGGAATGCTTGAATGCTTTGCCTTCTGCCTGTACGGACATACTCTAGTCTCCTCAATCTCTCGTATCGCTTGCTGCTACACTCTGTCGCTTGAATCGCGTCGCGGCTGGTGTATCTCTGCGGTGACTTGTCAGTATCCAGTGATGCTGCATTTTTCTGCTCAGCCCTCTCCGAGATCCGAGCTATTCTAATGGGAGCAGATCTTTGCTTACATTTGAAATCTTCTTAACCTTGGCCTACTCAATTTATAATATATATATATATATATATAATATTATCCCAAAAGGTATCACTGTTTGCTAGTCGTCTGCTGATGTTGCATAACCTTTTGGATGCTTTTGAGAATAAATCAAGATATTTTTTTTTTTTTTTAATGTAAACATACTCTGCCCCCGTTACAATGACCAGGATCTCGGGAAAAAAAAAAAAATCTTAGGTAAGCTTACTGACAAGTCCTGGGTAGTGTGAGCATTACAACTGCATGTCGAAATTGGCAGAAGTTACCCTTTAAGAAGTAGTGAACCTTCTTCCTCTATCCTATTGTTGCACTTTAAATGGACTTGTACATCTTAACAGACCTCCTTTTAGATTGTACATCTTTTTTGTTGATGATAATAACACAGTTTATAATAAATTATAATTAATATAGTCTTTACATGCACTTTTCAGTTTTTTATCTCCATCATGGTAGTGCATAAGGCCTATGCTGGGTGCGCTGTTGCAGTGTATACACTCCTCCTATGACATGGGAATAATACAGTATTGGATAATAGACCCGTATGCCCCCATAACATGGGAACAATGCCCCATTGAACCCTGTCAAGCGGGTAGGAAATTATTGGCAGCCTGCCACCACTGCTGCCAGCATTTTATGAAGTGAATCCAACAGTCTGTTCATTCCAAGTGAGTTTTCTCCACTAATGCCTTTTTTGCTGCCGTCTTTTCACACAGTGTTTTTCCTGTAGTGCCATTTGACCCCCCCCCGGGGGTGTTACTTTTCCTCGATCGATGGGTATTTGCAGCAGCATGCGCTTCCAAATATTCAGAGATTTCTCGCGGTGGCTCGCCGACCACGGTGGCATCATTGCGCTATCGGCAGCACTATCGATCCCCACGTCTAACTAGATCCTCCCAAAGAACTGGACACATGTGGGGTCAATAGTGTCAGGGTGAATAGTGTGTGCGTGTGTGTGCGAAGGCTGTTTACTGCGCAGAGCAGGGAGCTGTAGACTTCTCAGTAGTCAGACAGCTAGGGGGCCACCGTGGGCTGTGTGTGTGTGTGTGTGTGTGTGTGTGTGTGTGTGTGTGTGTGTGTGTGTGTGTGTGTGTGTGTGTGTGTGTGTGTGTGTGTGTGTGTGTGGCCAGGTGTGACAAAATAATGCACAATTCAGAAATGAGACGGAGGAAAATAGCTGTCAATACTTTTAGTCAATACTCATCCTTAAACCTGTCCTGGAGTGAATTGTGGGGAAATTATAGTGTAATGTTAGAGCCGTAGCAGTGACTTAGAGATAAACAATCATTCAGGCAAGCCAACAGGAGGAACACTGAACACTATTGGCATATTCTTCAAGTACTAGTGTGTGTGTGTGTGTGTGTGTGTGTGTGTGTGTGTGTGTGTGTGTGTGTGTGTGTTTGTGTGCACATAAGTGCGTGCGTGCGTATGCGAGAGAGAGAGAGAGAGAGAGAGAGAGAGAGAGAGAGAGAGAGAGAGAGAGATGTTTATGACTTGAATGGCTTTTCTGGAAGGATCATTGACTAAAACGCGTCCCTCTGATGTGGTTCTGCCTCATGTTCTCGCCGCCCGCATCTTGCCAGATGCAAATGTAAACATCACTGTGGCAATGAGAAACTGTGTTGTCTTTCTGCTACATTTCCTCTGGTCTGACTGATAAATGAAATGTGGATTTCATGGTGCTAAAGCGTGATGCACTGTTAACCCCCCCATTGTGAATATTATAGAGGGAAGGATGTGGTATGTGGTATGTGAAGTGAAAGCCGTGAGAGCCCATTGGGAAACTCCAACTTTCATTGTCATTGTGACACAGCACTCCACAGCACACAACAAAATTGCATTTATGCCTCACCCGTGCAAGGGGGCAGCCCTCACTGGCGCCCCTAAGGAACAGTGCGGCGGGACGGTACTATGCTCAGGGTACCTCAGTCATGGAGGAGGATGGAGGAGGATGGAGGAGAGCACTGGTTGATTAATCCCCCCACCAACCTGGCAGGTCGGGAGTCGAACCGGCAACCTTTGGGCTGTAAGTCTGACGCCCTAACTGCTTACCCATGACTGCCCTGTGTGTGACGGTGGTAGCGAGCTGCCACACTATGCTTCCATATAGTGAAAGCAGTAAAGATCTTGGGGTTATTTTTCTTGACAGCGTCGTTGCTAAATAATCTTAGTTGCACTACAATTGCCCATTGGGAATCAAGTAATTTGCTAACTGTTTAGCAATGATACTTTTGAGAAATGGGGTCCTTTCTCAAAAGAATCGTTGCTAACCAGTAAGCAACTTACTGGGTTTCCAATGGGAAATTGTATTGCAACTGTGTAAGCTGCTAACTTAGTTTGCAACAATGTTGTCGAGAAATGGCACCCCTCGATAACGGATGTGACCAGGACCGCTGACAGCTTTGGCCGGGCCCAGGACACAGTCGTCTGAAAGGGCCCCCTGTCTTATACAATGTAATGCAGACTCAATTCTGGGCCCCCTCTCTCCTTTGTTGGTAGTTGGTTTCTGTATCACACAGTCAAATCCTTTTTTGGTAGGAAATGTGTGGGTGGGAAGTAGGGATGGGCGATATGGTAAAAATGTCATATCACGATTTTTGAACTTGAAATCTCGATTTCGATTTTTCTATCACGATCTTCCATCCAAAAAATAGAAACATAAAACAAACAGATAAAAAAATCTATTTTGATATGCTTACAATTTGTAATTTGCAGTTAATAAAATGTTAACACACTGATGACACTCTCATAAAGTGCACAATTAGAATACAATAATGTAAAGAATAAAAGTGAAGACAACACCAGTAAGTAAACATCACTTTGAAACTGATAGTTAACATCCTCACTGCAAGATGATCTATACGATTTCTTCACTTTGGCAGATTCGAGACGATCTTGTACTCGATATCACGATTCACGATTGATATTGTCATATCGCCCAACCCTAGTGGGAAGAGTGAATTAACTAACGCTCTCTCCATGCGTCCATATCCATGGCTGAGGAGAGCTTGAGTCATGCACCTACCCCTAAATTGCTTCCAGGGAACCTGTGAGCTGCTCTGAGTAAGAACACCAGCTAAAAACGTAATTTCACCTAATAACGTGTATTAAATATTAAATCCCAGGCTTCAAGCATGAGCCTTAGATAAAATTATTTAAAAAATAAAGAGCCAAATGACTGTCGAAAAAAAAAGGCAGCCTGGGCAAAAACCCTGCAAAAGAGCAAGTAGCACCGTACATAGTGCAAATGAATACAATAATAAAGTAATATCGAGTCAGGGATTTGATTTGGTTTCAAGAACTGATTTCAGTAAGCCCATTCAAGCATATGGTAAGCCTTAGATAAAATTCTTAGAAACATAACCAAATGTCTGTGTGTGAAACACAAGAGGGAAGAAAAAAAGCTTGGGCAAAAATCCTTCAAAATAGCTAGGTAGTACGTACGTACGTAGTGCAAATGAACACAATAAAGTGTAATATCTCAGAGGTTTAATTTGGCTTCAAGAACTGATTTCCGTAAGCTCCCATACCGTACATGCGTCTACATGGAAATGGTGTTGCATAAAGCCCTTTTGTTTGTAACAGATGGAGAGTATTTCCAGGATGATTATTTAAAGCGGTGTACTTTACTGCATATAGAGCTCATGGGAGCGATTGGGAGCCTAAGGCCCGGTTCCTGCCTGCCTCCTTCACACATTCTGCGGTGTATTGAAGCCCAAGCTTTTATTTTGTATCCTCTAATGGACTTGTAATAGCTTATCTATCTACTGGCTTAGCGTTATCTTAGCCCGTCTTGTTTTTGCTCTTTAGCGCATTTAACACAGACACAGTTTGGATTTAGTTTGAGCATGCTTTGTTTTGCTCGAAAGCATTGTGAGGCGACATGAAGTGGATAAAAGTGTAAACAGTGACAATTGCAGCTTATTTTGGGGTTGCATCATGACCTGCTGGATACAAGCTCACCGCTGCAGGTGTGTTTATTTCTTCCTGCTGAAGCTGTCTCCTTGTCCGTATGACACCTGGTAAAACAGAAACAGTGCTGAAAGAAGTTAAGGAGACGAAAGAAAAAATGAATGAATGATCATTGCTACCATGTTGAAAATGTCACCTTGTCAGTTTGACACCTGGTAAAACAAGAATAGCGCTGAAGGCTGTAGGGAGAACGAAAGAAACTGGAAAAAATAATAAAAAAAGAATGAATGAGGATACTTTCAGAAGAAAGCTTTTGAGCATGCATTATCGGGCAGTCCATTTAGTGTTACAAGAATCAGCATTGTAATAATATCAATGATATTGAAGGTGTCACCTTGTCAGTTTGACACCTGGTAAAACAGGAATAGCGCTGACGGCTGTTGGGAGAACGAAAGAAACTGGGAAAAATAATAAAAAGGAATGACAGACGACATTTTTATAACGCTTTTGAGGATGCATTATCAGGCAGTCCATTTAGCGTTGCAAGAATCAGCATCACAAAAATGATAACTATCATGTTGAAAATGTCTCCTCGTTGTTTTGACAAAAAAAAAAAAGAATGAATGTGGATACTTTGAAGAAAGCTTTTGAACATGCCTTATCAGGCAGTCCATTTAGCATCAGAAGAATCGACATCACAATGATTATTATTGTTGTTGTGATACCTGGCTGTTATGAAATTGAAGCAAGATGCAAAGAATAACAAAAAGAATAAATTCGGACATTTTGTGAAGAACGCTTTTGAGCATGCGTTATCAGGCCCTCCAGTTAGTATTACAAGAATCAGCATCAACAATAATAATTACAATCCTGCGGAAGGTGTCTCTGCTTGTTGTTTTGACACCTGGTTTTACAAGAATAGCGCTGATAGCTGTTACACGCATGCAGGCAGGCAGGCGCGATAATAAACGAGCTGCAATGATGAAAAATGAATGAAGATGGGGGAAATGGAACAAATTTCGAGCCGGCATTATCCTGCTGTCCAGTACAGACAGCATTACAAGAATTAGCATCGCAATAATTAACTCGACGTTCCTCTGAAGTCTGCGGCAACATATGTTCATCCCATATGTTCGCATCTACTGTACCGTACCGTACCGTGCCGCACCGACGCCACGGCCACGTGCAACGCTTCGCACACGTACGGTAGTGTGTATGGAATGACGTTAATATTATGCCAAGCTTGGCTGTTCACAAGTGCTTAGTGGGAGGGGGAGCACGGGGTGAATTATAAAGGGGTGAATTAATTGAGCTGTGTGTTTGGCATGGAGATGTTGGGGTTGCGTCCTCTTTGATGTTGCGTGTGGTTGGTGGGTAGCATGGCGGCAGGCTGCCACAGGGGATATGCAGTGTCTAGTCCTCTTCTTTCAGTAGGCCGTTTGTGTGTGTGTGTGTGTGTGTGTGTGTGTGTGAGTGTGTGAGTGTGCGCGCGTGCGTTTGGGGGGTAGTACGGCGGCAGCCACAGGAGATATGCTGTGTGTCTGGTCGTCTTCTTTCACTAGGCCGCCCCTTCATGGTTAATGGCCAATTCTATATGGCTGAAGGCAGAGTGTGTGTGAGTGTGCGTGTGTGTTTGTGTGTGTGGGAATGCATGTGGGTGTGTTTGTGTGTGTGATGTTGTATGCATGTGTGTTTGTGTGTGCGTGTGAGGTAATGCATTTGGGTGTGTGTGTGTGGTGTATGCATGTTTGTAAAGTGTGTGTGTGTGTGTGTGTGTGTGTGTGTGTGTGTGTGTGAGTGTGTGTGTGTGTGTGTGTAGGAGGGGACTGTGGGGAAGGGGCAGAAGTGTGAGTTGGCTGAGTGATCAACGATGCTCTTTACTGCAGCTGACAGCAGGAGAATAGGGAAGAGCCTGTACAGATGGAGAGAGAGAGAGAGAGAGAGAGAGAGAGAGAGAGAGAGAGAGAGAGAGAGAGAGAGAGAGAGAACGAACACGAATATGTCTGTGTGCATGTTCATACTGTATAGCTAGGTGTTGCGTTTTATCTGTGCTCAACTCTGTTTTTGCACACATTTTATCGACAAAAAGGGACCTAGGTTCAACTGTGTGTCTGCACGTTAGTAAGGGGGAAAAAAGAAGATTTTCTCTTATCTGTGTTCAGCTGTGTGTGTGTGTGTGTGTTTGTGCTTATGTGTCTGTAACGAGAAGTGTGTTTTCTTGTGTTTCAGTTGCGCTGCAGGTGAACATCATGCCGCCACAAGGAGAGGTCAGCATTGGAGATGGCAGATTCTTCATCTGCGAGGGTATGTGTGTCTACAGAATTATCATTATATATTCAAGGAACTGGTGGTAATAGTCATACTAGTTAACTGAACACGTACCGAACGGAACTATTGTACTGAACTGAACATGTTATAACCAGTTCTATGTTGCTTGTTGTCTGTGTATACACCTACTGTAGTCTGTGTCTGTCTGTCTGTCTGTTTGCGTATACACCTACTATATCTTAGTGGGTGGTGTGTACAGTACATCTGTGTGTATATGCGTGTGTGTATTTGAGTGTGTGTGTGTGTGCATTTTCATGCTTTACATACATGCGTTTGTGTGTCCGTTTCTCAGTGGACGGCGGTGCGAAGGAGATCGAGTGGTTCTCTCCGTCGGGCCAGCGCATCGAGATGTCGTCGGACATCACGGTGAACCGAGTGGATGAGGCCACCTCCTCGCTCACCATCTACCGCGCCACCCTGGCCAACGCCGGAACCTACCGCTGCGTGGGGCGCCGCGGCGCAGAGGAGGGAGAGGCCACCGTCAACCTCAAGATCTTCCGTAAGAGCCTTTATTATCATCATCATCATGATCGGAGGTTAGGGCAGCCGTGGCCAAGTGGTTAACGGAAATGGGCTTTAGATCAGAGGGTTGCCGGTCTGAATCCCATCTTTCCAAGTCAAGTCAAGTGACTTCCATGGCAAGTCAAGTCAAGTGACTGAGGCTGAGGCTTCCATGGCTGAGGTTCCCTTGAGCAAGCACATAACACTTTTTCAGAGGCTGTGTAACCAATACCCTGTACTTAAATAAATAAATGAATAAATGAAAGTAAGTTGTTTGGATAACATCTTCACCTTAGTGTAGCATAATGTAATGTAATGTAGTGATCGCTGTCTGGCGCCGCGGCGCTGAGGAAGGGAGAGGCCACCGTCAACCTCAAGATCTTCCGTAAGAGTCTTTATCATCATCATCATGATCATCGCTATTCTGGCCAGACCTGGGGTGTCAAACTCATTCTGGTTCAGGAGCCACATGCAGCCATTTTGATCTCAAGTGGGCCGGACCAGCAACGTAATTACAAAATAGCGCAAATTTCTGCTTCATATCGGAATCACATTGCCAGTTAATCATCTCAAGGTGCATGACAGTGGGTAAATCAGGAACACTGATGGTGAGCAAAAAGGCAAATTGGTCCTCAGGTATACAAATCCTCACAGCTACAGACACTTTGTAGTGTGCCAGAAATGTACCGCATGCTTAGTTTTCTTACTCTGCGACCAGATTGACCCATCTGGCGGGCCGCATCCGGTCCCCGGGCCTTATGTTTGACACCCCTGGGCTAGTAATTTATCTTCCTCCTCCTCCTCCTTATCATCATCATCATCATCATCATCATCATCATCTTCTTCTTCTTCTTCTTCTTCTTCTTCTTCT
>NC_085865.1:50403477-50405977 GCF_034702125.1 Engraulis encrasicolus
TGCACCGATACCGATACCAGTATCGGCCGGGGCCCCGATACTGCACTAAAATGGTGGTATCGGTATTGGCCTTGAACTTAGTTCTTTTATATCATAGGTATTTAAAAGGTATAAATAGTTCTACTGGAGTAGGCAGCAGCCTGACAAAGCCATAATAGCAATGGTGTTGCATCCAAGTAGTAGCCTATATAACTTTTCATATATATATAAATTTCAAACAGAGTAATATCGGTATGGTATCGGTATCGGCCGATACTGCACAGTCGGGTATCGGTATCGGGGCTAAAAAATGGTATCGGTACAACACTAACTTCCGCCGCTCAGGTCGCGTAGTTCGTGCTTGGTGTACACGGGGCATAACCCTGCCCTGAACGTCCACTCCTACTCTTGACCCTGGTCGTGTCCCTGTGCTCTGTTCATCTGCCCTGTAGTGAAGCCCAAGATCACCTTCCTGGAGAACCAGACGGCCACGGAGATGCAGGAGCAGGTGACGCTCACCTGTGACGCCACGGGAGACCCCACCCCCACCATCACCTGGAGCTTCGGCCAGCGGGTCTTCACCGAGGGGGAACAGGTACATACAGTATGCCTAAGCTGGGCCAGGACCACTCACATTTGTCAACACATACACACACACACACACACACACACACACACACACACACACACACACACACACACACACACACACACACACACACACACACACACACACACACACACACACACACACACACACACACACATACATACATGCATATGTACATATGCAGGTCGTCATGCAGACTTCACACTATTGAGACATAAAACTGGAATTCCCAAACAGTATAGCGTTCTAAAGTGTGAGTTCTACAGGGTTCTTCTGGAAATCATCAAGAGCATTTATCACAGGGTTTTCACTAGAATGCTCTGGAAAGAGCACCCCTTGTGTTACATCTTAGAGATTTCTCTGGAAAGAGCACCCCTTGTGTTATATCTAAGGGTTTTTTACTGGAAAGAGCACCCCTTGTGTTATATCTAAGGGTTTTTTACTGGAAAGAGCACCCCTTGTGTTATATCTAAGGGTTTTTTTTACTGGAAAGAGTGCCCCTGGTGTATTCAAACTCAAACTCTAGATGCCAGGTCAGGTGACCACAGCATTCAGGTGTTTATGTGCACCAGTGTAGAGGAGTGTCTGTAGATAGGAGGCCAACAGCAAGTAGTCAGTAAGTAGGTGTTGACTCATTGAGAAAAAGTGGATTGGGTTAGCATACAAACTTGACCCGATCGTGTTTGTAAACACACTTGTCATTAGTCCACATAAAAGTATGCAGAGAAATGAATCTAGGCAGTCCAGGCTTTCTTCCTTACATGAACTCCCATTAGACTCTGTGCCTGTATATAGCCAGGTTGGCATTAATGTAGATACATTATGTTTGATTAGCTCAGGCTTGGATGACTATGCACTTGAGGGAGGGCCAGGTTTCAGACAAGACTGAGGCAGTGTGCTATCTATGGGTATACATAGGTTTCCCGTTTACAAACATCCACGCTGTGAGGAGGGACAAGATGCTTAGCAGCAGTTGTTTCCAACAATCAAAGGTTGAAGAGCTTGCAGCCAGGGTTTTGTTTACAAATGGGAAACCCATGTATAGGTGAGGCGAGGAACCGGCCACATCGTCTGTCCGCTTACTAACAATTGGACACCGGAGCTGTCCGTCATGTCAAGTCCATTTAATACAGAACCACATGGCGTCATCACACATTATTGTGGGGGAGTTCCATGCAAAACGCCATTTAACCTCCCAAAACCCTCGCAGTGGACACTGTGTGTGTGTGTGTGTGTGTGTGTGTGTGTGTGTGTGTGTCTGTGTGTGTGTGTCTGTGTCTGTGTCTGTGTCTGTGTCTGTGTCTGTGTCTGTGTCTGTGTCTGTGTCTGTCTGTGTGTGTCTGTGTGTGCCTGTGTGTGTGGGTGGGTGGGTGGTTGTGTGTCAGACATGTATAAAGTAGAAGTAGAAGTATTCCTACTCATGTAATTACGACACTAGTGCATACACTAGTATATTACATAGATTATGCACCATTTATTCCATTGTACTTAATGAGATACAGTAGATACACTGTAAAGAGTACTTCTGCTTTTAGTTCATACACCTCTGGTGTGTTTGTGAGTGTGTGTGCATATGAGTGTGCGTGCGTGCGTGTGTGAAAGAGAGAGATATGTGATTGTCCACATGAGTCTAGTCAAACCTACAGTTGATATACCTCCACATGTTTGTGGGTTGTTTGGGTTTATAATATGGAGGTTGTAAAATGGCTGTCTGCATGTAGAGACAGCTGTGTGTGTGTCTGTGTGTGTGTGTGTCTGTGTGTGCGTGTGTGGTCCTTTCGAAGGACTCTTCACACACATGCCCTCTTCTCTCCTGCAGGACCTTTCCTCTAACGGGATTTATCAGGTAGGGCTCACCTCGCCTGTGCGCCCAGGTACAGTAGCGTAACCATGGCAACCAGCAGAGCCACC
>NC_085865.1:50408477-50425977 GCF_034702125.1 Engraulis encrasicolus
GTTTCCCCCCTCCCCCCCCCCCTCTCACATGCACATACACACTTTCACAGTCTTTCAGCCTCTCTTGATCTCTTTTGCTCTCCATCTCTCAAATAGTCTCTTTTGCTCTGTCTTTTTCTCTCTGTACAACACGCAATCGGTTTCCCTCACTCTTTCTCTCTCTTTCGTCTCTTTTTTTCCTTGTCTCATGCTTTCATTCACTGCCACTCTTCTGCGCTTATCCTCTGTCAGTCCCTTGTTTTCTTTTCTCACTGCCTTTCTGACCTTTTTTTCCTTTACTAATACTGTCTTTCTTCAAAGGTGCAGCGTGTAATATTTTTTTAGTTTTTTCCAGAATTTGTGCATTCAGAAATGTTAAGTTTTTTTTTACAAACACTTACCTCCACCATCAGATTCTAAGTATTCATTATACAGGGATTAAAGTTTTCCGTCGCTATGACGGATTTCCGTCAACTGGATTTTCGTTTGGACGGATTTCCGTCTTTATAATTCATGTCAATTAATTTACAATTTTTACTTTCCAACTGAACTCAAATCGAGAGCACTCCTGGTCATGAGAAGGGAAGGAGAGGTGTGTTTGGTGTACGGATTTAGTTATACACGCGCCATCACCGGTGGTGTCATACAACAGATTCACTCAGTAGTTTTGAGCCATCCCCTTTTCTTCCGTGTTCCAAAAAAAAAGAAAAAAGAAAAGCACACCAGCGGTCAACAATTCGGTTGCGGCGCAGCGCGAGAGATTAAAAAAACAAATAGCCAACATTGTTGCTGATGGCAGAAAAGAAAATAAGTGTAATACTATGTTTAAAGTGCCATGAAATGACAATCATTAAATGAGTTGGACTGATATTCCAATATGGGCTAATAATGCATATGCATGGAATGCATAGCTTGAAGAAGGTAGGACACGTATGTTTCCATTATCATTGCACCTGCCGTGGCGGATAGTTAGAAAAAAAATGAATAGTTTACTTCGACTGCGCATGATGTCCTTTTCATGAAGGGGTTGCCTTTTAAGCATTGTGACTTTTACTAACATTATTCATAGCTCTAATGGGACGGGCACAGACGTTTAGCCACTCAAAAACAAGCACACACACAACTGTTGCTGCACACTACTCCAGTTAGCAAAAATAGCATCACACAGTAGCCTACAACAAGCCTTGAAAGTGAAAGAAACACCGAAACGGCATTTATTGACCATGAGTCCACCCATCAGAACACTGTTTCCCAGAGCAAGACGTGGCATAAAATATTGGCTCTGCCAGGGATATCCTCCGTGACCCCTGTAAAATGCAACCCATTTTTAACTTATTTCTTAAATATATATCGGCAACAACAAAGTTAATATGCTATGATTACAAATGAGACTGTACATTATCCGTTGTCAGAAAGACAACTAGAGCTAGTTCTACACGTAGCCAGTCAAACGCGCTACACTTTGAGGATGAAAGGGATGGTATTACGCATGGCATATCCTAGCTAGCTGCCAATGATAGCCATCTTCTCGGACTATACGCTTCGTTTCAGTTCAGTTATTTGCGCACTGCGCACTCAGGACTGATGGGTGGGTGGATTGTCTTGATTCGAGTGGAAAGTTGCGCGACTTGGGAAAGTGTGTTACTTTTGTTAAACGATAGACGTATGTCTGTGACTGTGTCGTGTCCGCTTGTAGGAGAGAACACGAGTGCGTGTAGGAATCGGGGACGTTTTTTAAATCAATGGTAAGCGTGTGCGTGGCACCGCACATCGAGAAGCAAAAAAGTACCGGTAGCCATAGGTTTTCAAAACGGTAGAACACAAGAGGTAGACTACAGGATGAATAGTGAAAAACATACAAAATAACCAACAACTAGTTTTCTCCCTCTGATTGCTATGACCAGTGCATTATTTTTTTAAATGTCAGAAATACTGCAAGCAATGCGCACCAGTGCTTTCACCAGAACAGTGTTTGCCCATTCTGATGGGAAAGAAAAATATAGCCTACTACTAAAAAAAACCCATAATGGGATCACTGTATCAACGCATTGCAATTCCAACTCAATAATTCTATGATATCAGCTAGACCATTTTGAAGCAACACTCATTGTGAATCCATTCTGCATAATGTTGTGAACAATTCATAAATAATGGGTAGATATAAGAGGAAATAACCAAAACATGAACCAAATTGCAGTTCAATGTTTGCAGTCTGATATAATATCCATTATCCCTCCATTCTCGGCCATTTCTAGTCAATCTGGTGGCCTAGGCCTGCCCCTTTCCCTCTTTCCTTTTTCTTGTATTTAGAAATTGGCATCTGTAAACATATCATTGTAGGCCTACATCTGATTGAGCACATCTGATCTAGTACCTACAGGTACATTCATACTGAGTGTGTATATAGGCCTACTGAGTGTATAATGAATATTCATTGTTAATGTGAAGTGTAAAGTTTTATGTTGGTTGAAGTTCTGATTTTGTGGCACTTTTTGGTTTTACTGGCGCCCTCAAGACATAGGCCTATTCCGCTCTAGGCGACTGCCCTGTCTGCCTATGCCTAGTGTTGGCTCTGGCACCGTTCCTTGCATAAAACCAGTGTATGTTTCGTTATGAGGGCAGAGCCTGGCTACATTGGTTTTCGTTGGGTTACGGAGTGATACTCGATCGGGTGCCTAACCGGTAAAAAAAGTTCAGTCAGATGACTTTTTTTTGCTTTAATCCCTGCATTATAACTGGGAAAATTGGACTTTTCATACATGAAAAGGTGGCGCTTCCCCATTTCCGTCATTTTGCGTTTCCATACATTTTTAGCTACAAAATTACTCTACTTTTGTCATACTAGTAAATACTAGTTCATTGTTTAGTAAATATTAATGAAAAGATCAAATTTTGCAATAGGCAGCACAGTTTCAATAAGGAGCATTGTTGCAATACCTACTCTGGCCACCATCCTGCACAGTGTACCTACGTATAACAGTTTTAATTTACTCTCCCATCTCTCCTATGCAACTTTTTCATTTCCCTTCTGTTGTCTGCCTATCGCAGTGTCCTCTGCCCCCCCCCTCTCTCTGTCTCTCTCTCCCTCTCTCTCCCTCTCTCTCTCTCTCTCTCTCTCTCTCTCTCTCTCTCTCTCTCTCTCTCTCTCTCTCTCTCTCTGTATTCACTCACTCTTTCTCTCCCTTTTTATTCCTTCTTTTTTTTTCTCTTTTCTTTTTTTCTCTTCAATCGTTTCCGCTGGCATCTGGTGGCCTTTTGGCCCTGGCCCGCCTCAGACAGACAGAGGAGAGTGCTGGGCACACAAAGAGCCTCATGCACAAAACTGCTAATTATTTTCTACTCTGTCAGTCATTGCCTTGTGGTGTGTGTGCGTGTGTCTGTGTGTGTGCGTGTGTGTGTGTGTGTGTGTGTGTGTGTGTTTGTTTGTGTGTGTGTGTGTGTGTGTGTGCAGTACCCGCCCTGCCTGGCAAATTTGATGCAACTGGTCGAGAGAAGGCATTTACACACTCAACAGCCAGGAGACACACATGGGCAAATATTGCTCTGTGTGTTTTCAAAAATATAGTCTTTGTGTGTGATTGTGTATGTGATTGTCTTTGTGTGTGTGTGTGTGTGTTTTTCTCAATCATGATCCTCCATTCCATGCTGTGCCCACCCCCTTTGGCTCTGCGTGGCGTGTGTGTGTGTGTGTGTGTGTGTGTGTGTGTGTGTGTGTGTGTGTGTGTGTGTGTGTGTGTGTGTGTGTGTGTGTGTGTGTGTGTGTGTGTGTGTGTGTTGAGCCCCCTGCTGTATTTGTCTGGTCTGCCTGACTTTCGTTCACCACATGGCGGCCTCCTGCAGGAAGTGTTCAGCACACACACACACACATACGCTCGCACACACGCACACACTGCTACAGTCCGGCTGAGATATGGCCCTCGTGCGGCACAACCACGGCCAATGACGACCGCATCTCCTCCCGAGTCTGGGGCAGACTTCAGAAACGCTCATTTACACACAGACACAAACACACACAGACACGCGCGCGCGCACACACACACACACACACACACACACACACACACACACACACACACACACACACACACACACACACACACACACACTGGCCATGACAGTCACACACACCAGCATGCCAGCTACACACACAAATCATGCCATGCTATCACGCTAAGTAAACACATTGTCATGACAAGCATATTGTCATGACAGTGACACAATTTCATGTCTGATACGGATCTGACCTGATATGAAATTAACAAGCTGTGGTGGTTATACAAGCTCATTGTCAATTCATTTAGTGTGTCTAATTGCTTTCCTAGACAGCAAAATATGTTTGTTTAAACAATGAGCTGTCTCCACAATCGGTTTTGTATAATGACAACATCACAAAAATGTTTATTCGATTGCATTTTTGCTATCTGGCTTTGCATATCAGGTCTGTCTAGATGTTTACATTTTAATTGAGCAAACATTAAGCAAAATAACATAGCACAAGTTATCAGAGCTCCAAATACTCATTTCCATGCACCTGGCATGAAAAATACTTAAAACACTTAAAGGTGGCTGTGCAGGTGAAGATTTAAACACATTCTCACCACTTTCTTGGTTGGTTAATGGTTACCACAAAACATAATATATGAAAAAATGCAGGTATTATTCCCCTTAAAGCAATGCATGACATGTTAGGGACTGGTGACCCAAGATGCTATAGCAAAGAAGGTGGATCTAACAAGAAGAGTCATTTTGTTTATTTTCCGGTATCCACTTTATGTCGGGTGAACGCCCCTTTAGGAGACCTTCGGTTAGGAGACATTCGGAGTCCTGAGGTTGAGAATCAATTAAGTCCCCTTAGCGCTGTAGATGGCGGTAGCGCACGTCTTGCGCAAACACCTCAAAAAGAGAAGAAGAAGTAAGGGACAACGCCCCCTTTGGAGACCCAACTTGAGCACACGCTTTTGCATTGAGTGGGCGTGTTTTGCGATATCTTGGTCTTATTCAGTATTTTTGGCTATAGCCTCTCTGATGAGGGGGAGTCCCCAATGTGACATCATCACTTAATTCTGCTTAAAACATGAACGTTAATACATAGACTCTAACACCATTTCAGGAAATGATTGAAATGGCATGCATATATTGAGTACTTTCAGTACCTATTAATTATTAGTGGTGGATAACCTTTTACAACCACCTTTAAGAAAAAAATGGCTCAATACATCACATTACAAGTCCGTTCAAAATCAGCATGAACAGAGACAAGAGAGTTGAGGCATGAATGAACCCTGACCTCACTGACTAAAAGTTTTTAAAGTGGTGACTGAAGTAATTTGAAGGAAATTACACATAGTCTATCGACACGCTCTCATCTTATCTTATGCTGTTCTTAATTGGACTCTCTTTCTCATCAAGAGTTGCCCACTCGTTTTAAAACCATAACTTCTAAGCCCACTCGTTTTAAAACCATAACTTCTAAGTTTGTAAGAACTCATCGGATGAAAGAATAAAAACACAAAGTGGACCTCGTATGTTTATTTTTTTTTCAGAACTCATGGAGATAAATGAAACGCGTCAGAACGTTTCACTGATACCAAAGTCATGTTGTACACTATTCAACCTGGAACTGCAGCGTTTCATGATTGTGAAAACTGGAAAGCTTAAGGACATCAAAGACGAACACTAAAGCTTATAAGGTTCTCTATAAAACATCCCCCAAATTTCCACCTTGAGTCGAGTCCAATAGCAGAAGTTAGCAGAAATTCCCTCTTGTCATCCAGGTTACTTCGCTTCCAGCGAATTTGCTTTATTCACCGATCCTCCATAGAGAAGTAATGATTTCCGTTGCTCCAGTAGTGTAGGTTGCTCTCGGTGTACACACAGTTTAAGGCATTTAATATTTCTTTAGTCTCTTGGATGGCTGTTACCTTACATCTGTTCGTAAATGCACTATGAAGGAGTTCCCAAGAGCATGTCAGTGGTATAGATGGCCAGGGATAGAAAAGAAAAGAGCGCTTCTCAGAGTCATCAAACATGAACTCCCACATCTAACTTTCATGCCATTTCATGCATCTGATACCCTACCCTTCACTCTCTCACACGCAATGCCAAATTTCATCTGCCGCCTCACGCACATCCTGACAACCCCCATATTCTGCCTCTGATGGGAACCCTACACATTTATGCTGCTGTAGCGCTTTCACAGACAGACTCAATACCGCCTGCTGAGAGGTCTGTGACAGACACTTGTGTCACCGTGACACCATCGTGGCTAGTCGTCATTAGGCCGTGACAAGGCGCTTCTGTCGCCACGGTTCTGTAAGGAAATCAGAGGACACATACAGGCTGGCACAGATGAATTACAGCCTACAGAACATAGACACACACACACACACACACACACACACACACACACACACACACACACACACACACACACACACACACACACACACACACACACACACACACACACACACACACACACACACACGAACACACACATGCCATCATCTACACAAACACACACACTCACACAATCACACACACACACCACACTCTCACACAAACACACACACACACATGCAGACACTCAAACACACACACATCATCATCACAGGCCCTTCCCCTGGAGTAATCATGTGGGGCCTTCATACATTCTCTGTCCCCTTTATACTGTGAGGAGAACAGAGGCAGAGGGACAGGACAGATTTATAGTAATAATGTAAAGGGCAGACTCTCCTTGATGTGAAGCCGAGCAGTCTCTTATCCGTAATGTAAAGAGCCAGTGCCCCCTGGCACAGCTAGCTCATCTCCTTTCTGCTCCTTTTTCTAAGCCAGAGCCAAGGTCTGTCATCATCCGGTCGGCTATTCAGTGACCAGAGCCTCTTGTTGGTCGGTTTTGCTGAAGGCTTTTCCCCCGCGTCTCCTCATAGGCTCACATCATGCCCTTGGCTAACGCACTTCTCATAACACGGACGGAGGCACACACACACTTGCAGAGTGACCCATCATATTTGTGAAACACTTCTGGAGTACTTTGCATTTAGTAACAGGCTCTTCACACTGTAAAACATTGCAGGCAGTTAAACGTAAGTTGCCCTGCTGCTTTAAGTTTGTAAGTTAACTCAACTCCAGACTTAACTCAATTCGAGGAGTTCTCAATTTCAGTTAACTTACAAAGTTAAGGCAACAGGGCAGCTTACTTTTTTTACGGTTAACTGACTGCAGTGTTATACAGCGCATTTACTTGCAACAAAAAAAATGATTACGCAGTGTTAAACAGGGCACGTGCCCATATGCCCTTAGCCCTCCGAAGGACCATAAGACTTACACATAAAGAATGTGTAATGAAGACCATTTTCTGTCTAAACTCAATTTATGTTGTATATGTAGTTAGTGCACTTGCCTTTGTAGGGCAGTATCAGCATAACACACTCCATATCTTTCTCCAGCGTGTCTGTCAGCCACAGATATCTCTGTGGACCTGTTCTGCAGTCATCATTGTTATATACTAAGTGTATTCTAGTAATCCAAGTTGATGACAGCATCTCACAGGTTAACTCGCACTCTAAATATGACGCCATACACCCAATACCTGCAGGTTGAGCGTTACGGTACGTCTTCCGAAAATTAAGATTGATACACTCAATACTATGGCCTATAGAGTTTTGAAGATTAAGCCTGAAAAATGCAGCCATAGCACTCACCGTTGTGCAGAATAACACTTCATTAGGCTACCATAGACCCAACGTCGTGCATAATAACATTTCATTACGCTACCATAGACAGAGACAATACAATGGTAGGACATCATGTAAATCATCATGTACATTAACTTTTAAATATGCTGCCGTATACCCCCAGTAGTGTGGTAGAATAGCACTACCCTTCAATATGCTGCCATATTCCCCATTTTACGCCTTGCTGCACCGCCACACCACATGTCCCTTTCCGCCTCTCCGGTCACCCTCATCCTTCACTGCTGCTACGGCACATTAGCCGTAATATTGACCCTCTCTCCTCCTCCTCCTCCTCCTCCTCCTCCTCCTCCTCATCAGATCTTAATTTAAAAGACAGAAGAATAATGTCTTCGATTAAGCGTGAGGCTTCCTTGTTGGCGTTGGGTTGCAGTGCAGTGCAGTGTGTTGAGTTGACACAGACACGCAGCTCTTGAAATAAGGGAATTCTTAGCTAAGCTTTTGCACTTCGAAAGTGTGTGTGTGTGTGTGTGTGTGTGTGTGTGTGTGTGTGTGTGTGTGTGTGTGTGTGTGTGTGTGTGTGAATGTGAATGTGTGCACGCGCGTGTGTTTGCAAGGTGTGTGTGTGAGTGACGGGTGTACTCACACTCCTAATCCTCCCTGCTCCACTGGGAATGTGTCCAGGCAGAGCCAGCCGCGAGGGGTCACACCTGTGATTTACACTACAAGTCACACACACACACACACACACACACACACACACACACACACACACACACACACACACACACACACACACACACACACACACACACACACACACACACACACACACACACACACACACACACACACACACACACAGGCCAGCCAGAGGTTACTCTCATGCCAGGTTGCTCTCTGAGCTCTTCAAACGAGACAGGGGTTGCTCTTGTGTGAGACGGGGGTGGTTGCCCTTATGCACAAAATACCCATGGTGCACCAGCAGTGTCGACTCACACCTCTCTCATCTCATCCTCACACACCTCTGTTGGTGTCAGCCAGGGGTTCTCCGCGACTGAGCTTACCAATTAACTATGAGATATGTGAACACTTTGTGTTTTTGCTTGGATTATTTCTGGGTGTTCATTTCTTTGAGGCGAGGATAGAGCAGAGCAGGTAATAGTATTAATAGCTTCTCTGATGTGTCAGTATCAGAGCGTGGTGTTAATAGCATCCATAAGCTCAAGTTTTGTCAGGAGCAGTGGTGTAGTTAACTTTATAAAGATGAACCGTATCAAGGTCGTGCACCTCAGCTCTAAAAAATATTCTTGCATATTTCCAACCGCAGCTGAGATCTCTCTTGCTCTCTGGGTGTGTGTGTGTGTGTGTGTGTGTGTGTGTGTGTGTGTGTGTGTGTGTGTGTGTGTGTGTGTGTGTGTGTGTGTGTGTGTGTGTGTGTGTGTGTGTGTGTGTGTGTGCGCGTGCTTTTTTATGATTAAATAAAAACACATCACCAGACCCAGGCTTTGAGTAAATATTTGATTTTCCCTAATGGAATTACTGCCCAGAAAGCCCATTAAAGCCCATTTCCTGAGGCTGTTGTTGACAGTGGGCCCTAACAATGAGCGACAGACACAAAAACAGAGACAGAGAGACAGTGCAACTAGAGAAATAGCACAGAAGGGGAAAAGGAGAGCACTTATCGACACAGAACAAACACAAAATAAGACGGAAGATTACAGGGTGTTTTTTTTTCTCAGACAGGACAGTGGGAGATGACAGGAAACAAGATGGGAGAGAGAGATGGGGAAGGATCGGGCAATGACCCGGCTCGGGAATCGAACCCAGGTCGCCCGCGTAGCAGTCCACCCTTACGAAAATTGTACATGACTTTACTGTAGTAATCATGGTTTTACCATGTAATGTCATGGTTAGTCTAAGTACTCTGAACCAACCGTGGTTCTTCACTAACTATATAACATAGTTATTCATGTTTTTCTCAGCATGGTTTGTGACTATGGTTTGCGACGAAAGAGCCACAGCTGGGCGGAAAGATTACAATTTGATGTACTCAACCTCTTCACTCATACAAAATAAGCAGGTTTTAGCCCTCCTTTGCAAATCCACCCAGATCGAGGTTCACACAAATTAAAATATTGCGTCTCTCTTAAAATGCGTCTCTCATGCTCTGCTCGTAATTTAAGACTCAGCTGCAGATGAAGATGTTGTATGTTATTGACGTTCCTGCTGTTTGATCCCAGCACGCTCCCCTCCTGTGCGGTTGTAATGTATAATACATTGGGCGTGCTCTACTGATCGCTGCCGTGCTCGAATCTCGGCAGGGGAACAATGTTTTATTCCGTCTTGTCATCTCACCATTAATGGCACTCTGATTCAACTCCAGCTTCTCCAAACTCCTAGGCAGACAGAGACGTCTGATAGCCGCCGTAGTCTTGATGGTTTTCGTTTCGTTTGATCGTAATGCTTGATAGTTTTGTGTGATGATGTTTCTGTGTCTGGTTTGACCCAGAGTACTGTACTGCTGCCTCTCCCACACTTCATTCATTCACCGCCCACCTCCATGCTGTGTTGCTTTTAACAAGCATGCTTCTTTTGTGTTTGTTTGGTTCACTCGTTCGCCTCCCGTTTCGTCAGCACAAGCACTTGGAAACACACACACACACACACACACACACACACACACACACACACACACACACACACACACACACACACAAGCACGCACACACAAGCATGCACACCCACAATCATACTCTCTCTCTCTCTCTCTCTCTCTCTCTCTCTCTCTCTCTCTCTCTCTCTCTCTCTCTCTGTCTCTCTCTCTCTCACACACACACACACACACACACACACACACTTTCTCTCACACATACACACATACACACAAACACACACACACAAACACACACACATACTACACCTCCCTCAGGCACCTGTCACGGATATTTTTACGGCACACGCGCCACGGCAATTAAAGAGGGATCAGGTAAACTGCCCGTGAAGCCTGTTTTCAGCAGGAGCTCGTTAGCGCCGTAATAACCTGCAGCTCCCGGAGACCCTTATAGTGCTCTCTGTCTGACTCTCTGCTGTTGCTGCTGCTGGTGCTGCGTACAGACTCTATAGCAGGGGTACTGAACTAGGGACTGAAAAGTTCCACTCGCCAAATTTCCGATGTTCCCAGGGTCCGAAAAAGTTGCAACGGGCCGATGCAGAAAATAGCTGGCCGCACTGGCCTCTTGTTGGCTCACTGAGTTGTCATAGTGATGATCATTTTATTTGTCATAAGATTGGCTTTGGGGAAACCTACACCTAGAGATCGCATAGCAGCTAAATCTCGCTTGACACACAATGAAAATGCAATAATTATAATTGTAATACATGTATTACAGAGGGATTTTGTTTCGGTCAGGATGGCATTGTGTTTGGGACCCGAGTCCGCCAGTTCAGTATGTCTGCACTGTAGGCAGGGTGTCTGCAGGGTCTTAAAAAGTCTAAAAAAGTCTAAAATGACACATTTTCCATTTTAGGCCTAAAAAAGTCTAAAATATTGGGATATTTTGCAGTGTAAGTCTAAAATTGAGTTTGAGTAATTTAAGACCTATGTTTCAATGCAAAATATTGACAAAGGATTAATGTTTATTTGTTTTATTACGCTTTGTTTTTACGTCCTTTTCCAAGCCGCTGTTTTGTTTCTGATATGTGTGCGCGCGTATATATAGTCAATTGACCGCAATCTGACTTTATTTAATTTTTTAATACTCCGCGAAGGTCTAAAATTTAGCCCATGATGGTCTAAAAAAGGTCTAAAAAAGTCTAAAATTGCACTTCTTAAAACCTGCAGACACCCTGTGTAGGGTGTAGAGCAGAGACCAGACACTATGGGGTTCTTACATTGCACTTAGCTGATGCTTTCATCCAAAACGACTCACAGTTATTTTACAGGGTATTGGTTACAGTCCCTGGAGCAGTGTGGGCATAGGTGCCTTGCTCAAGGGTACTTCAGCCACCATTAATGGTATGGGATACAGACAATATGGGGGTGTAGAGAGCATATGAAGAACAGACACTATGGAGTCAAGAACAGACACTATGGAGTCAAGAACAGACACTATGGAGTGTAGAGCTGACACTATGGGATGAAGAGCAGAAACTATGGGATGAAGAGCAGAAACTATGGGATGAAGAGCAGACACTATGGGATGAAGAGCAGAAACTATGGGATGAAGAGCAGAAACTATGGGATGAAGAGCAGAAACTATGGGATGAAGAGCAGACACTGTACTTGTAGTTACTGCACTTTGCCTTTGTTGGGCAGAAAAGGTCTCATAGAAACACATAGACGTAGACACATAGGTACTGTGTACGGTCTGATGGAGAACTACTAGAGGGTTCAGATACAGTGCCAAGGGGTTTTCTAGTCACTAGGCTGTGAGTCATCTGGAGTTGCAGAGTCAAGAGTCCACTGTGAGATGAGGGAGGTCAGCAGGACAGGCAGGAGGACAGGAAGGCTAAGTCGAGCAAACACTCTCCTCAGTAAGCCTCAATTGGGATGCAGGCAGGAGGGCAGGCTAGCTACACAAAGCTAACGTTTGCCTTGGGAACTCTTTTGGATTAGGCGGGAAAACCGCAAAGGCGTTCAAGTGACAAATCAGTTTTTTGTTTTTTGTTTTTTGTTTTTGTTTGTTTTTTTAACCCAAAGGTAGCCTGTGTCCGGTGACCCAGCCACAGCCTTGACACAGCCTTATAACTACCTCTGGGTTAAAGGGGTATGCCACTATTTTGGGGCTGAATGCGGTTAAAATCGTTGTCCTGGGTTTATAAAGGTGGTAGAGGGTCTTATTTTTCATGTTAGGCGTTGTCGTTTTTTAAGGGAGGGAGTAAGTATCTAAGCTAGTGAGAGTCAATGGATCACACATGTACAGTGATCCATTGACTTTCACTAGCATAGCTACATACTCCTTCTTTTAACTTGTCTTAAAACAAGACAATGCTTAACATGAAAAATAAGATACTTTACCACCTTTATAAACCTCGGGCAACGATTTTAACCCCAAAAGAGTGGCATACCCACAAAGTTCACCACTAAAAAAACACCTTTGTTGTGTAACGTTCACAGGACTTATTTTAAAAACACAATGCTAACTATTTCTATGAAACAATTCGTCTTCTAAGAAACATGTTTGAGTTTGGGAAAAAACCCTCAAAGATGGCATTCATATTTAAATGATATTGAGTTGTTTTGTATTATGTAAAATGAAAAAATATAATGAAAAAATGAACTGGCTGAGAAGCATGCTAAAGAAGTGCGCTACATCCTCCATTAGTGTTAACATGCTAATTTTCTTTGCAAACACACCGGGCGTTAATACTAGTGTTAACAAGTGCTTTTGTTTGCAAATACACACTTGAGGTGTTGCTATTAAATGTTAACATGCTATTTTTTCTTTGCAAACATCTTTATAACATGTGCTCATTTCACTTTTCCAGTGCATTTGAATTTAAAAGCATGTCCTAATAACAATGACTTGAATTGGGCTTCTTTTAAAGGATCATTTTTGCCTCTTTTTTTTCTTTTTCCTTTTTTCCTTTTTCTCCTATTTTTTTGTTTTGTTTTGTTTTTGTGTGTTTCTGTCTCTGTTCTTTGCAGGCATCTTGGACTCGGCCAGAGCAGCATAAGGTATTAACATCCCCCCCCGCCCTCCTCTCTGAAAAAAGCCCTCCTCTCTCTCTAAACTGGAGAAAATGCACACATTCACACATTCACAAATACACACACTCACATGGGCACAATGTGAGGTACAATTCCCCAATCTCACGGTCTGTCTCCCAACAATAGTCTGTCTAGTCTGGAAAATCACAAATAAATGCATGCTAAATAAGGTATAACGCCCCGTCTCTATCTCATAACAACCCCTCTTAGAAGGACACAGACGCATGCACGGACATACGGACGCACACACATACGGGCACACACACACGCACACACACCATAAGGTATGTGTGCCACACCCACCATCCTCTAGCTTCAGTCCAAGCCAGCCACTCTTACCCACTCACTCACACACACACACACACACACACACACACACACACACACACACACACACACACACCCACACACACACACACACACACACACCCACACACACACACACACACACACACACACACACACACACACACACACACACTGCCAGAACACACACTTCTCCTCTCAAATACACTGTGATTGAGAGTTGGTCAGTGCAGCAGTCCATCACAACTAGTCTGAGAGCTAGTGAAATGAAATCAGTGAACACTTTCTCTCTCTCTCTCTCTCTCTCTCTCTCTCTCTCTCTCTCTCTCTCTCTCTCTCTCTCTCTCTCTCTCTCTCTCTCTCTCTCTCTCTCTCTCTCTCTCTCAATCTCTCTCTCACTCTCCCTCTCCCTCTCGCTCACTTTCTCTCTCTCTCTCTCTCTCTCTCTCTCTCTCTCTCTCTCTCTCTCTCTCTCTCTCTCTCTCTCTCTCTCTCTCTCTCTCTCACTCACTCACTCACTCACTCACACTCTCACTCACTCTCTCTCTCTGTCTCACTCACACACAGGCACACACACACACACACACACACACTCACACACACACGTATACACACACACACACACACAAAGTCTCAAAGAGTCAGTGTCGGCCGCCCCAGATCTAATACCCCATGTCACCTGGAGGTGTAGTGGTGCGCCGCTGTGTTTGTCAGGAGAGAAAGCACCACAACTGCTTTCAGACCGCCGAATTACATCACTCATGACAGTGATTTAATTCCCCAAAGACCTCATAACATAACGACTCACTGAAGGTGAAAGTGTTCCACAGTACATTCCTGTCCGCTGTACGCCAACCGTTTGCCCTAAAGGCGTTGACGTGCCAACAATGGAAAAAATGCTAGAAATTGAGTGGACAGGAATCTGGTGTCACACTTTTGCCTCTTTTTTTGCGTTTCTGTCACACCGACATGGTCATGCTTTGGTCTGGAAGCCATTTTGTTTGTGTGTGTGTTTTCTGTGATGAACAAACACCAGCGGCCTACACTGTAAAACATTGCAAGTCAGTTGAACGTAAAAAGGTATGTTGCCCTACTGCAGGGGTCAGGAACCTATGGCTCTAGAGCCACATGTGGCTCTTTTGGGAACAGTATATGGCTCTTACTCACCTAGGGTTTCCAACCGTCCCTTGAAATACGGAATAGCCCTTTATTATAAATGGACACGGGAGGTTAAAATGTGTTAAAATGCTGGAAATTACATCTAAGAAATACACAATTTTCGGGGAGAGGACTCCCAGACCCTCGCCATGATGAAGTTGACAGTTGACTTACCTGTTATCAATAAAAGTAATAAATTGACAGTACACTCTAAAATTGTTGGACTTAATTGAAATACATGCTTTTCATTGTATTCAGTGTTTTTCAAATAGTATGGCTCATGAAAATTTTTTTTTGAAAATTTGGCGTCTATGGCTCTCTCCACCAAAAAGGTTCCTGACCCCTGCCCTACTGCCTTAAGTTTGTAAGTTAACTCAACTCGAGGCTTAACTCAACTCAAGGCTTTGTCTAGTTGAGTTAACTTAACAAACCTAAGGCAGCAGGGCAACTTCATTTTTTCCCACGTAACTGGTTGCAATGTTTTACAGTGTACTGATTGCGCCTCCTACAATATTCGTTGGGATTTTCTGGGTATAGTGTCATTACGTCGTCCTATTTCATACCGCCGAAATGACCCACCAGCTACCCTCTGGTGCCTTCTAGAACTCTAGTGGGGGTTTCTGGGTATGAGGACGTGACGTGGTCCCTATCTCGACTCTCACCGCCGAAACGACCTGCCATGAGCCACCAGCTGGCTCCCGGCGCCTTCTAGAATTGTAGGAGGGATTCTGGGTAGGAGTTGGGGGGGGGTTGGGCGACATTATGTCTTCCTCATCTGTCGCCAACTATGACACCGGCTCTGATCGTACTTTTGCAAGACCCTGCCGTAGGGCTAGTGGCATGATGGTGTGTACTTGAGTGTGGCTTGACTGTGTGTGTGTGTGTGTTGAAATCTAGGATGTCACTGATAATAATGTGTGCTACATATAAGTGTCGTGCTTATGTGTGTGTGCCTAAGGCAGGGTATGTGTATGTGTGAGAGAGAGAAAGAGAGAGAGAGAGAGCGCGCGTTCTGTGCCCGTTACTCAGCGGTGACATTTAACGATGCATAATAATTCCATCCAGGTTCGCTGACGCTGCACACGCACGCACACACACACACACGCACGCACGCACACACACACACACACACACACACACACACACACACACACACACACACACACACACACACACACACACACACACACACTGACTAGTGAGTCACAGTCATGCTTCACACTCCATGTGGCTCAATGCTCATTTACTGTCTCCCACACACACACGCGCGCGCACACACAGACATACTCACACAAGCACTGACATTACTCAGATGTGCAGCACGACTCCTGCCGTGTGTGTGTGCGTGTGTGTGTGTGTTTGTGTGTGAGTGTTTGTGTGCGCAGAATGTTTTGGTGGCACTTGCGTAAGTAAGTAAGAGTGAGATAGATGAAACACACCTCCCGCCTCTGCATTGCCATCACACACACACACACACACACACACACACACACACACACACACACACACACACACACACACACACACACACACACACACACACACACACACACACTCATTTGTATACCACACACGCCTACACGGTAACACAAACTTCATACTACTCATGCACATGCTTAAATGCACACAACGGTGTGAAAGCAACCATAACGCAGTGGTAAGCACGCCTCACACACTTGAGATGATGCAAACATGTTTTACACACACAGAGCAACCTCTCACAGTCTCTGTACCATACATACATACAGGGGCAGAATTAGTCATTTTGGGGCCCTAGGCAAAGTATCAACATGGGGCCCTAAAAAGTCACTATATAGACATAAAATTCTGTGTTTTGATGCTATCTACGTGTTCTGAGTCTGTCTGATACTGTACTTTACGTATGTTTGCTTTGTCATATTTATCTTCACTTTGCACTAGTGACGAAGCCTACTTTTTCGTTTGTTAACTGCAACTGGTTTGACAGTCGGGACCCATATGGAGGACAGATTTGGTTGGGTCCCCCTGGGGGGCTGTACCGCCCCTGTTAAGAAACACTATGCTAGAGTGTGGGGTAACACTTCATAATAATGTCTGCTTAGTAAATAATTAACTAATGATGAACAAAACATCACCGTACATACAGTGCATAGTGCTAGAGAGTGGGAGATGAGAATGTGATTTGGTAATCTGGCTTTTCATTTGAATTATTGATGATGAGGTTACGCAACCCTCATATCAGATAGCTGCTGCTACTGCTGCTCATAGCAGGGGTGTGGGAAAGAGTGTGTGTGTGTGTGTGTGTGTGTGTGTGTGTGTGTGTGTGTGTGTGTGTGTGTGTGTGTGTGTGTGTGTGTGTGTGTGTGTGTGTGTGTGTGTGTGTGTGTGTGTGTGTGTGTTTGTCTCTGTGTGTGAAAGCTTGTGTGTGTGTGTGTGTGTGTGTGTGTGTGTGTGTGTGTGTGTGTGTGTGTGTGTGTGTGTGTGTGTGAGTAGATCGGGTGCAGGTGGTGCTGATAAGCTGTTCTTTCCGCCAGGAGCTTATGGAATTTTCTAGAGCGGTCTGGCGGTCGGTGGGTCCGACGGCTGCATCCACAACACACACTCACACACACACACACAAATTCACAAACACACACCACACACACACAAAGACACATCTACACACACACAC
>NC_085865.1:50433477-50448477 GCF_034702125.1 Engraulis encrasicolus
CTCTTTGGACTGTTGTGCTTAGGCAGGTGTAGAGGTAGACTCAATGTTTTCTAAATTACTCAGGCAGGATGAGCATCTACCTCCATGGGCATGGCATGTTGATATAAATGCAAATTTGTCTTCATGATGGTTTCACAACCTAATTTCCTATTGGCCTATTCATTTTCATTTCTTACTCAAGGCCTACACCAGAAGTGAATAATATAAAATACAATATTAGTGACGTTACATTACATATTACAATATTAGTTACTTATTTATAATATAGGCTATGCAATTTATAAAATAATATGCCCCCACCCCGCGCGCCGGCGATTGGTCATTGTTTTTTTTGGTCCTGGAAATTTAGTAATATGTTTTGGAAAAGTCATGGGAAAAAATTGGTGAAAAAGTGTATGAACCCTGACACACACACACACACACACACACACACACACACACACACACACACACACACACACACACACACACACACACCAGGATTTTCTGCTCCCCCTTCTTATTTTTCCGTAACATTTCGGGAAAAAACCCTTCTTCAGATGTGAAAACATACAGAACACACCCCGTATAAACGTACAATTTCCGGGTAATCAGTGCTAATCACATGACCCTCATTGCAGGTGGTAACAGTTGCTCTCAATAATCACGCTCACATCCCAGACCATTTAACTAATGACAATGGTCTTTTTATCTGGTCTCTGTGTTTTGCCATGAGGAGGGGACCAAACATATGCTTTGACCGTATCAGCAAGTTGGCATGGCAATCAGAACACCACTACTGTAGTGATGGTCATGCACACTAGCAGTTTGATTTATTTTTCTTTAACTCTCTCTTACCCCCCCCCCCTCTCTCTCTCTCCCTCCCTTTCTCTCTCTCTCTCTCCCCCCCCTCTCTCTCTCTCTCTCTCTCCCTCTCGTACACACTCTCCCTCCCTTTCTCTCTCTCTCTCTCTCTCTCTCTCTCTCTCTCTCTCTCTCTCTCTCTCCCTTCCTCTCTGTCTCTCTCTCTCTCTTGTGATTGGTTTAGACAGCCTGCCATAGCTTGTCTTTTGATGAACAGGGGCATACATACGGTGAAGCAGATCCAACTCATAGTTTTGAAAAAAAAAAAAAAAAGCTTTTTCCTGCATAAAGCTACCAGAACAACACTGGTAAATAGCTTTTTTTCCTTCTGTAATTCCATCCCAGAGTTTGTGTCCAGAGAGACATTGAGCGACTAAAAAACAATAAAATTCATTTCAGCTGTTAAGCTCGATTTGGCACTTGGCAGAATGAAAGAGCCATGGGCTTGATAAATTACCCCAGTGAAATACCATTGTTATTTGGAGAAACAAGCCCAACTGACACCACCAGCATTAGCTTGTGCTAAAGTGGAAAACCGCCAACATTAATAGCGGCATTGATTTGGCCTTAGAAACACCGGTAATCGAGCCCGGTTTTGTACCAGGGGAACCTCTGTTTAACCAATAATATACAAACGTTGAAATGAAACAGAGTTGAACAGGCAAAGTTGTTTTATGTCAATGACATGATTTCTTTGGTTGTTCAAGTAATGAAAACTAGGAAATATCCAGTTACACCTTTTTGTGTATTTTTGTAAGTTTTGTTTTCATGTAAATGGAGCACCTCAATGATCTATAATTCATTTGCAAGCAGTCGTCTGTAGTTAACGAGCTTGTGAGTGTAGAGTAGAGTAGACTAGAGCCGCAGTAGTGAAGAATCCCAACAGTGCTATCACACACACACACACACACACACACACACACACACACACACACACACACACACACACACACACACACACACACACACACACACACACACACACACACACACACACACACACAAAATCACAGCTCAGAACTTTTCACAAAGTGCCATCACTGTTCCGACACCACACATCAAAGCAACTCTCTTTCTCCCTCTCTCTCTCTCTCTCTCTCTCTCTCTCTCTGACTCTCACTTATTCTCTCTCTCTCTCTCTCATACACACACACACACACACCAGAGTAGCTTTATAATCCATAAACAAAGTACCTGGCAACAAATACATATGCACACTCACTCAAACTCATATACACACTCACACAGAGACTCTCAAATTATGAGTGTCTATGAGTGTGTGTGTGTGTCTGTGTGTAATGCTCGTTCTCTTTCATGCGTATGGACACTCTCATTTCAGCCCAGCAACACAGGTGCGGCCGCCTGTCTTCAGGGACGGATGCTGTAATTATTGCCCATTATGCTGGAATAGGCTGTGCAGTGCAGAGAAGCCCTCTGATTGGTCTCTCCATCCTCAACTCTTCATTTAAAGCATATCATTGGCTCGTGCACAGTTCCCGGTTGTTTTTGATTGGTTATTAGCACTGCATGGGCGGGACTTGGCTCTGTGGAGAGCACGAGCTGGATGTTCATCAAGAACGCGTTCTAATTATTTATTTATTTTACGTATTGCAGTATGACACACATCTCGTTGCTAAGTATGTTTGTAATGAGAGGTGGTGACTTTTTGAATGACATGCTCTACACATGTATTATCAGTGATATTATCCTCTAACGTAAGGTTTCTCAACGCGGGCTCTGCAGGGGGCGTTAGTGGGCCTTCGAGAAGGAGTCAGCTGAGAGTGGTTTCGCTCAGTTGCATATGGGGGGCATAAGTACTGAGGGCGTCGTTGGCTGGCTTATGGGGGGTCAAGGGGGCGTTGGAAGGCTTATGATGAGGTCAAGGGGGCGTGGGCTGGCTTAGTATGAGATCAAGGGGGTGTTGGAAGGTCTATGATGAGGTCACAGGGGAGTTTGTTCAAATAAAAGAGATGAGAACCACTGGTCTAAAGCATGGCAGGAGATTACCCATAATGACATAGCAGTTAGCATTTAGCGATTGAGGGATTATGTATAAATGAGCGCTATATTTGGCGCACTGCCGGGAATGCAGGCATGGCATGGCATCACTCATCGCATGGCGGATCCTCTTACCTTTGAAGTGTATAGTGTATACGCTTTAGCGCTATACTGTGTTAGCGATGCCACACTCATCACCGCTAGCGATGGATTTCCTTACCTTTGAGGTTTTAAGGCCCTTTAGTGACGCTATCTATATTGTGTTATCGATGCAGCGCCTGCTGCCTTTAGAGGCATATTGTGTTAGCATTGCGACGTCCAGGCCTGTTAGTGGAGGGGGATTTCCTTAGCGCTGCGTTAGCGTCTAAGCTGGAGCTTCCTCTTAGCGGGGCCTTTTGTGGAAGGAAAAAGGGGCCGTCGTTATCAGTATGATGCGTTACATGGTGCACACACACACACACACACACACACACACACCGACTCGCACACAGACTCACTCACACACACACACACACACACACACACACACACACACACACACACACACACACACACACACATACACATACTATATCTTACACACAGACACACTCACACATTGCCTTTTGTGGAAGAAGCGCTGTAGCTGCTGTAATCAGTATGATGTTGCATCACTCACACACACACACACACACACACACACACACACACACACACACACACACACACACACACACACACACACACACACACACACACACACACACACACACACACACACACACACACACACGTAAACACACAAACACACACACACACACCCTTTTGGGCCTTTTGTGTTTCGGAAGAAGGGGGTGCGGTAATCAGTGGAGATGATCTGCATTCAAAAGAGGCTAAATCCCGTAAGCTGCTGCAGCCAAACACAGATTGCAGTAATTAATATGATGCGTTAGATGCTGCTTTATACACTCACACACACACACACACACGCACGCACACACACACACTTCCAAACACACGCACAAACACAAACACACACACACACACACACACACACACACACATGCGCGCACACACACACATGCGCGCACACACACACACACACACACTGTCTTCTTCCTTTATAGACTATAGCGACACACGCTAACAAACACGCACACACACACACACGGGCACGCGCACACACACACACATTAAGTCTCAGGAAGACACTCATGGACCACTCTAGGGAACTGGGGAGATGAAAGAGATGTACACAGGCATTCACCGATAAACACCAGCACACACACACACACACTTTCTCTCTCACACGCATGCGCACACACACACACACACACACACACACACACACACACACACACACACACACACACACACACACACACACACACACACACACACACACACACACACACACACACACACACACACACACACACACCACAAACAGATTTAATCACTCAGCAGAGAGAAGGAATCTCACAACACATAAACACATAAAGAAGATGCAAGAGTGTGATCTGTAATTGCATACACACACACACACACACACACACACACACACACACACACACACACACACACACACACACACACACACACACACACACACACACACACCTACATTTGTATGCACACAAATACAATCCAACACATTTTCCACACTTATTTAATAAACATGCATAATGACATGAACTCATTTGCATATGCGCTTACACACACTGTAGATGGGATAGATGCTGTTTGTCTCATGTAATTAAATTGTTTGTGTATGTGTGTGTGCGTGTGTTTGTGTGTCCGTGTGTGTGTGTGTCTGCGTGCCTGCGTGTGTGTCTGCGTGCGTGCGTGTGTGTGTGTGTGTGTGTGTCTGCGTGCGTGCGTACGTTTGTGTGTGTGCATCTGTTAAAGACTCTGCTGACCACAATCACTACATACAGGTTTATCCCTGCTGAGTAGCGCTTCTTTTGAAGTGTGAAAAACTAAGGTTGAGGCTTTGTAAGCACGCAGCTGGTACGCGTGGAAATGTTAAGTGATGAAGTCCCATGTGGCCCACATGCAGATTACCTTTACTAGATTGTGAATTTGATGATTCACATAGTATGCTGCGAGGCAATGCAAGGCAAGGCAAGTTCATTTGTTTAGCGTGTTTCATACACAGGTGCAATTCAATGTGCTTCACAAAAAAACAAATGCAAAAAGAAAGGAAACAAGAAAGAAAAAAATAGAGTCAAAGAAAATTGAAAACATTAAGATAAAAACATATGGTAAAAAATAAGTGATATATAATTTAATATAGGGGAAAGCATCTGAGAACAGCTTTGTCTTGAGTCTAGATTTAAAGCTATCAATAGTGGGTGCATTTTTTACGTCATCTGGAAGCTGGTTCCAAAGCCTTGCAGCATAGAAGCTAAAGGCTGCCTCTCCACACTTAGTTTTGACTTTTGGAATTACCAGCAAATTCTTCTCCGTTGACCTTAGTGACCTGGTTGGTGCATACAGCTGAAACATATCTAGTAGATAGGTGGGTCCCATTCCATTTAATGATTTAAGCACTAGAAGCATTGCCTTAAAATCAATTCTGTGGCTTACTGGGAGCAAATGCAGCGATCTCAAAATTGGAGTAATGTGGTCGAACTTCCTTGTTTTTGTAAGAACCCTTGTTGCTGCATTTTGTATAAGTTGAATCTGTTTGATGGTCTTTTTGGGGAGGCCTGTAAAAAAACCTTGCTAGAAATTAAGGCATGTATTAGCTTCTCCAGATCATGTTTTGACATAAGGCCCCTAAATTTAGAGACGTTTTTTTCCGTGGTAAAATGCAGACTTAGTAATGGCTTTCATGTGATTGTTTAAGTTTAGGTCGCTGTCAATGAGAACACAAAGATTTTTAACAGTATCCCTTGCTTTCAGTCCCTTCGTTTCAAGGATAGTAGCAATCTTTTGTCTGCACACGCATACATATACCTTCAGGCATGATACATGCTCATGTATCGGTTTGCATTTGTGTCTAAAATAGTGGAGAAGGTTACTCATATATACTGTACACTACACATCTAGTATGCTCTACACACACGCGCACATACACACGCGCGCATACACACGCGCGCACACACACACACACACACACACACACACACGCACACACACACACACACACACACACACACACACACACACACACACACACACACACACACACACACACACATCGCTATCAAACGGGTGCACACACACACACACACACGCCTGCACAGTCATAGTCCCTTAACATGCACCGTTCCACCATTGGACCACACGTTCCACGCGTTGGTAATAGACATATTGTAATACATATGTGTAAAAGTCTGGAAAAACTTAAATAGCATAGTACTACACAGGGTGACAGGGTCATTGCCATTCTGAAAACAGCTAATTTATAACGGGGCAGTGGTGTTTCAGGTGGTAGAGCAGCCGTTCGGCAACCCAAAGGTTGCAGGTTCAAAGTCCGCTGTGCCTGATCCCATCGATGTGTCCTTGAGCAGGATACTTAACCCCAAGTTGCTCCTGGTGGAAGGGTGGTACCCTACGTGGTAGCCACTGCCACCAGTGTGTGAATGGGTGAATGTGAGGCGTGCTGTGTCACAATGACAATGGGAGTTTCCCAATTGGGTTTTCAATGTAAAGAGCTTTGAGTGCTCGAAGGAGTGGAAAGACGTTGTACATAAATGCAGTCCATTTACTTATTTTTCTTTTCTTCCAGATGCCCCGAAGATTCTGGGTGCGGTGACGGTGTACACGTGGGAGGGCAACCCGGCCAACATCAGCTGTGAGGTGCAAGCCCACCCCAGCGACGTCGCCCTCTACTGGCTCCGCGACGGACTGCAGCTGCCCTCGCCCAACACCACCAACATCCGTATATTCAATACGCCCAGCGCCAGCTACCTAGAGGTATGTGCATACACACACACACACACGCGCGCACACACACACACACCTAGCGCTGGCTACTTAGAGGTATATACACATACACACACACGCACACAACAAAGTCAATATTTTTTGGTTGTGGTTTGTGTTATATTGAAGAAGGCTTGTGCCCAACAAGTTTTCAGCAATTACACATTTTCTTGGAAGGTGAAAGACGCTTTGCAAGGAAGATCTCACGGCCCTGCCGTGGCTCTAGCGGTAGGGCACTGGGCTGCTATGCTGGCGACTCAGGTTCAATTCCAGCCCGGCTCATTTGCTGACCCTTCCCCATCCTTCTCTCCACACTCATTTCCTGTCAAGCTTCACTATCTTATCATAAATAAAGTGAAAAAAAAAGACCAAAAGAAGAAAGACAGATCTCACAAGCTTGTTAGAAGATGTCCCATTCAATAGTGTGGCAAGTGGGAATTTTTTAAAGCGATGGTTCGGAGTAGATTCACCCTAATGCCATTTGAATCCATCCATCCATCCAGTAGTCCCACCCGAAGTGTTTTCTGGTTTGGGCGAACATAAGCAGAGTTACCTAGTTATTATATGGTTATTCCGGATCCGAATAGCTTGGAGCAAGTGTGAATGGATCCCGGCAATATCTCCAAACTTACCCCTCAAAAATCACATGTCATGACACCAAACTTCTACAGTAGTACAAATATGATCTGTACTCACAAAACGAAGCATTCAGAAGTTTGTAAATAGTACAGGAGTTTATTATTATCAACACAAGTCGAATAGCTTCCTTGCTGCTAAAGCGGAGTCAACGTTATTTCCGTCATCTGAGACAAGCCCTCATTGCATGACAGGAGCTAGAATTAGACTAATGAATCTTGTCAGGAAATTGGTCTTGTCCGACTTATCCTATCGCTGGATGCTTTACAAGTAGGCTACAGGTAACATGGTCTCCCATACCCTGCAATGACTTGGTGAAACCAGAGTGTGCTTGTAGAACACACCCTTTGCCAGCATCCGAAAGGTAATCACATATCCAAACCCACAAATACACACACGCACAGACACACACACATGCACACGCACACACACAAACACACACACACACACACACACTTATTGTATATTGTGTATTTAATATTGTGCACTTATTGTATATGCCGTGCACATGCACACACACACACACGCGCGCGCGCACACGCGCGCGCACACACACACACACACACACACACACACACACACACACACACACACACACACATGTAACTACTTCCATCTCACAAAGGTGTGTGTTATGTGGACATGCACTTAATGTATATGCCACAAACACACACATATGTAACTACTTCCCCCAAAGTGTGTGTTATGTACTTGCTTTTTTTATTGCAGCGGCTGTATCTACAAGTGCAATACACTATATTGAACCAGTTTTATTGAAGCACGCACACAAACAATAGACATACTCTTATTGTATATGACACACACACACACACACACACACACACACACACACACACACACACACACACACACACACACACACACACACACACACACACGCACGAACGCACGCACGTGATTCACATAGGAATTGTTCCATTAGTGCTCGTGTTGGCCTCTGTGTTGGCAGAGGTTGCAATGGACTCTTAATAATAGATGAAGAGCTAGACCCTGGGTGGCTGCACAACAGTGTGTATGTGTGTGTGCGTGCGTGCATGTGTGTGTGGGAAGGGGGGGGGTAGTTTGTGTGCGCGCTTTTGCATGTGTGCATTTATGTAATTGTTAGAGGTGCTCCGATTGCTCGGCAGCCGATCATGATCGGCCGATAATGGCCAAAAATAGCCTGATCAGTGATCGGAAAAACATGCCGATCAAAAAACCGATCCAGAGATATTAAATTCCTCACGCAACCATTTTGCCTTTACACCTGGCGCTGCCTGCATGTAGCCTAGGTGCTGGCTCTGCACAGCTGCTGCACCAAAATAAGGCATCTTTACTTGTCTTTAACTTTTTGGAATTCCCTCCTTAATTTTCACCATTTATAATCATATCTGCATCAACAATGATCTGATTTTCCGATCCATGCGCCGTTTACATGACGCTTGTAATTTGCGAATGACGTGAAAGTCTCGCCATGTCTGCTATTTTGAGTTACAGCCTGTCAGCACGCAACAACTAAACGTTTCCAAAACAATCATCAACGGTATTGTTTTTAAAGTTGTAGCCTAATGGACAGCCAGGTCATTAGTTTGTAGTCGCTGCAACACCAAACAGCAACAGAGGGAGAGTGGACGGTGAAACTCAATGAGTCTGTGCAGGGAATTCTACAATCTATGACAGTGTTACAGAGAAAGAGCTTTCCTCGCAGACACGCTGTGTTGTGCGTGTTGCCTGTTCTTTCAAGTGAAGTTTTTTTCTTGTTTTGTGTATGTAGAATCTCAAGTGTTTCAGTCACAATGTAATTTGCGATAGACTACTTCTCGCCAGTTAGCCATTTTACGTTATAACCTGTGTAGTTGCCTCGGTCAGCACGCGACAAGTTCACGTTGTCCGCCCAAGCACGTCAACGTTATTGTTTTCAAAGTTGTAATTGACAGTCAGTCGATTAGTTTGATAGTCGCTGAAACGCCAAACGGCGACAGGTGAGGGGAGAGGGAGAGAGCTCAGTCTCAGAACGGTCGCGGAGCACTGCAGCTGTGCTCTCTGAGTGACAGAGAAGGGAGGGGCTCTCCTCACAAGGCTGCTCATTTAAAGCGACAGGGTTTTTTATCGTATGCAGAAGACGAGAGACTGAGATCCAGGTGTCTGAGCTTCAATTCAATCTTAAATAGTTTAGTAATTATATGCAATAACTTGTAAATTGATTAATACTGTAGACTTACTTGTAGGCTATATTACCAACACTAGTCTGAAAGAGCTGAAAGATAATAATAATAATAATAATAGCCTAATAATAATAATAATAATAATAGCCTAATAATAGGCCTACATTGTGAAAGCGACATGTGCAAATTAAGATTGATTTGTTTATAGCCAGAAATGGTATTTAATAAGGATAATTAATAGGCTATTAAAAAAAATAATTTATGTGATCGGCAATGATCGGTGATCGGCAGATAAAGATTTTTGGTGATCGGTATCGGTGATCGGGCCAAAAAATGATGATCGGAGCACCTCTAGTAATTGTGTGTGTGTGTGTGTGTGTGTGTGTGTGTGTGTGTGTGTGTGTGTGTGTGTGTGTGTGTGTGTGTGTGTGTGTGTGTGTGTGTGTGTGTGTGTGTGTGTGATGATGATGGAGGTGTGTGTGTGTGTGTGTGCATGTGTGCACCTTTGAGAGGACGAGAGAGGCATTTAGAGAGCAGGTCACAATACAACACAACCTTCATGACCTAAATTGCATGTGTACGCGTGAATGTGCATGCGCACGCGCGCGTGTGTGTGTGTGCACATTTGTGTACGTGTGAATGTGCATGTGTGGTAGAGAGTGTCCTACAGAGGGTCATCTCAATGCACTTCACATATAACTCTGGTGTGTGTGTGTGTGTGTGTGTGTGTGTGTGTGTGTGTGTGTGTGTGTGTGTGTGTGTGTGTGTGTGTGTGTGTGTGTGTGTGTGTGTTTGTGTGTGTGTGTTCTGTGTGTGTGTGCTTATGAGAGAGAGAGAGAGAGAGAGAGAGAGAGAGAGAGAGAGAGAGAGAGAGAGAGAGAGAGAGAGAGAGAGAGAGAGAAAGAGAGTTTGTTTGTGTGTGTTTGCATGTGTTTGTGGGCACGTGTATGGCTTGGTTCTGTGCGTGACTGAGCCTGACTGTGTGTTGTGTGTGTAAAGTAGTGGTGGGTATGTGGCAGGATAAATCTGTCATTGGGAGTGTATGTGACAGACACAATTGCCTCTGTATCTTTGCATGTGTGTGTGTGGGAGGCTGTCATGTGTGTGTGTGTGCGTGTGCGTGCGGGTGTGCGTGCGAGAGTGTGTGTGTGTGTGTGTGTGCGTGTGCGTGCGGGTGTGCGTGCGAGAGTGTGTGTGTGTGTGTATGTGTGAGAATAGTAGAAAATGCATTTGTATATGAGTGGCTGTTGCTATGCGAGAGCTGAGACAGGGACGTGACAGAAATAAAGGGAGTGTGTGTATGTGCCTGTTTGCAGATTTGTGTGTGTTTATGTTTTTTTTTTTGCTCCTATTATTATTCTGCTGTTTTATGCTGTTATACGTGGTTATGTCATTAGCTGTTCTGGTACATTTGCTTTTGTGAAGCACATGGAAATGCCTCTGTGCCTTAACCCATTGATGCCTAAAGCACCTGCAAAAAACCCCTGCTGAATACTTAAGCCCTTGTTGGGAGAGTTGCCCTCAGCCTATAAAACCCTAAATATCTTAGCCTCTGATGCACATAAAAACATGAAATAAGTTGCATTTAAACCCTAAGACCCTCATCTTGCAGTAGAATGTGTTCATTCAGCTGTATCTACCCACATTTAAAAAAAAAAAAGCTAAAATCTCAAGAGCCTGAATGCAGCGTGTATGTGTCTTCATGTACCAAAGGTCAAGCAGCATATACGAGTCATCTTTCTAAAATGGGTTAGAGCGATACTGTACCGTTTCTGGAAATATGCTCATCATACACCTTCAGTTAAATAATTGAGTTTGTCCTGTACTTCCCCTCGTTCTCTGAGTCTGGCAGTGCAAGTTTACCTCCTAGCTAACATTTAGCATCGAATCCTCCCAGCTAGCTGGACCCATTGGATATTCGGCCAGGTTTAATATAATGCAAATATTCAGCCAGGATTAATATTATGCAAATATTAAGCAAAAAATTACCTGTTGCAGCCAATCAAATCTATAGCATAAATGTTTCGATTGATATGATTCGCCACCGCTGCGACCTGCTGACTGTTGAGGCGTCAGAATGGACCACTGAATTTTGCTTTTCTTGTTTCGCCTGCTTGTGTCCACGGCCACGGCATAACCTGATGTCTCCTCCCATCTCCTGCAGGTGACTCCAGAGTCCCAAAACGACTTTGGCAGCTACAACTGCACTGCCTCCAACGAGATCGGCACAGAGTCCAAAGAGTTCATCCTCATTCAGGCCGGTGAGTTTGAGCTTGTGGGTGTGTGTGTGTGACGTTACCCCATGTGTGTCCGTGTCTGGTTGTATCTTTTATGTGGGTCGAAAAGTGTGTAAATGAATCAGATGCCCAGGTAGACCAGTAGATCAGCTGTCTAGCTCGCCTTCATGAACTGCCCCTGTATGTATGCTGCTTGTTTGAAGCTGCAGTTGATAAGACCACCCATTCCTTCACTCACCTGCTAACTGAACTGGTGCCTCATTGCCTTAAAACACACCCCATTGAGCCGTTGGAAATGTTCTAAATTGGTTGGCTCCGTATCTCAACGGAGTTGGAGATGTTTTAGATAGCATGCCTGGCCTGACTAAATGAGTTTGCGAAAGTTTGTTAATCACCACAGTTGGCATGGACGGGCTCAGCCCTGGCTAGTGTATGTATGTACATGCACGTGTGTGTGTGTGTGTGTGTGTGTGTGTGTGTGTGTGTGTGTGTGTGTGTGTGTGTGTGTGTGTGTGTGTGTGTGTGTGTGTGTGTGTGTGTGTGTGTGTGTGTGTGTGTGTGTGTGTGTGACAGACACAGAAGAGCTGTGTCTAATTTTGACATCAAACGACAGCCTCCCACTTGTGCTCTGTGCGTCTGTGATGGCCTCATCTGTTTCCATCAGCAGTATTTAGCCTGGACCCTCCCTCTCCTCTAAAGGCCTTTCATCATCATCAAGAACTAGGAGGGGTGCCGTGCCACGCGTGCTGTAGGTGTGTGTGTGTGTGTGTGTGTGTGTGTGTGTGTGTGTGTGTGTGTGTGTGTGTGTGTGTGTGTGTGTGTGTGTGTGTGTGTGTGTGTGTGTGTGTGTGTGTGTATGCGCGCGTGCATGCGTGCATAGGTTTGTATATGTATATGTCTGAGTTTGTGTGTGTGTGTGCGTGTGCGTGTGTGTGTGTGTTGACAGGTTGTAGATGTGTGAAGGAATGCACCGTATGTGTCTGTGTGTGTGTGTGTGTGTGTGTGTGTCTTTGCAGTCACACTGTGCGAACTCCGTGGCAGGCACCTCCCAACCATTATCACTTCATTTAGATAAAATTGATTCATCAGCTTGTTAGAGCAAAGTGACAATTATGCAAACAGACTTGAGCCTCCGCCTGCACTGTCACACCACGCGTGTCACACTACGCCTAGAGCCACCGTTTCTAAAGATATGACAACTCAGAGACACAGGGACAATCTAAAGATGTCACAAACGCACCGGAAGCTTCTCAGCATGTGGCGTGCTTGCAGGAGCTTTGTATAGATGTGACATGCTGTGCACACATCAACATTGCAGACAAAACTGAATCATACGATGACACAGAAGCACCAGAACATTCTAATACAAAGATGGAATAAAATCATAGAGGCATTCTAAAGATGGGATGGAATCATATGGGCATCATGAGGATGGGATCAAATCAGAAACGGTGAGAAGAACTGATCAAAGAATCTTTGATCAAATCAGGGGCATTCTAAAGATGGGGTAGAATCACAGATACATTCTAAAGATGAAATGAAATCATAGATGCAGTCTAATATGAGATAGAATTATGAATAGTATGCATAGTAAAGACAGAATAGAATCATAGATCCAGTGTAGATGGGATGAAATTAGATGGGAGCATTCTCCAGATGTGATTGAATCAGGAGCATTCAAAAGATGAGGTGGAATCATAGATGCATTGAATATAGGATGGAATAGATGCGGTTGGATGGAATCATAGATCCATTGTAGATGAAACGATAGTAGGAGCATTCTCAAGATGTGATGGAATCAGAGGCATTCTAGCTTTCTGAAAAATGAGATGAAATCATTGTACTCTAAAGATAGAGTACACAGGGACATTCTAAATATGTGGAATCGAAGGGACATTCTAAAGATGGAACAGAACCGTAGAGGTACGTAGATTCCAAAGAGGCGATGGAAGCACAGGAGCATTCTTAAGACACTGGAGACTTTTTTTTCAATCCTGAAGATGCAAGGAATGTAGAAACATCTGAAAAGAGTGAAGGGTGGGGCACGGATTCTTATGTGATGCAGGGAAGAAACATTCTAACGATGTGTTCGATGCACAGCAGCATTCTGATGATGTGACAGATGCACAGAATAATTTCTTCAGCTATTTTCCCCTTTCACAACCATAGCAGAGAGATATACTTAAAGAATCGCTGACCATAGTCTAGGTCTATTAGTCAGTGCCCTATAGACAGTTTCATGGAACGTTTGCTTGTTGCTTGGTGACATGATATGGCCCGAAGTAAACTTCCGGTCTGCTAATGTTTTGGTAGGCTGTAATCTGTCGGCACTGCCAATATAATTACAAACGGTTTTAATATTGGTGAAAAAAAAATGCTTTTTAAAAATGTTGTTCTGCGGTAGGGTGCAACTTCACTTCTGGTACCAATCCGCTGACAAACGTGACGCGGATAATTCATGTGTAGGCCTACATGATGCCCAGTCTGCACATCTTACCAAAGCAGACCTATGGTTGCCACATTTCGTGGTTTAAAAAAAAACGGGACACATTGTCGTGCGAGCGTGAACCATTTATGATATGTGTTTATTTCAATGGGCTAATATGAATTTGTGCATTTTTTTTTTTAAACGGGGACGTTATTTCACTTTCCTGGACAGACGATAACAAACCTAGCCTACAGTAGGCTAGAAACCTTGGGGTGTGGCGACATTACGAGACTGTTTCCATTTTGTAAGTTTTCGTGAAAATAGCCAACTTTGTAAGCGCTTGAAGATAGCATTCATACTTTGCAGTATTTTTCTCTTTCGAGCGCACACCAGGATGTTACTGTCGTGCATTCGTGCCTGTGTGAGGCTGCCTTTTGATTCAATCTGAAAGGACCACCTGTGTATCAGTGGCAGCAACAGATAAACAGACAGACAGACCAGACGAAACCTCACCACCAAATACCAGAGTAGGCTATTTTACCTAAAATCAGGTAACCATGTGGTCACGGACATTCAATATTTGCTTAAAAACACCCTGTACACGAGTGACGAGTCACAACCAGCTAATGACAACATGTGAGTTCAAGCCAGCAACTTGACTCAAAGCATACACAGCACAACAAAAAAACAAAACCCTGTTCAACCGTGCAGACGTCCCTGACTACTGTATTAAACTTGCCTTACCTTAAAACTTTTCTTGACCCCGGCACATCTCGTAATT
>NC_085865.1:50458477-50465977 GCF_034702125.1 Engraulis encrasicolus
AAGTCTATCTGAACGTCCTAAAATTAGCTGTGTGTGTGTGTGTGTGTGTGTGTGTGTGTGTGTGTGTGTGTGTGTGTGTGTGTGTGTGTGTGTGTGTGTGTGTGTGTGTTAGTGTGTGTTTCTGCGTATGTCCGTGTGGATGGGCGAGCGTGCGCGTGTCCGTACACTTCAAACTTCTCTCTGAGTCTCCTAAAAAGAGTTTGTGTGTGTGTGTGTGTGTGTGTGTGTGTGTGTGTGTGTGTGTGTGTGTGTGTGTGTGTGTGTGTGTGTGTGTGTGTGTGTGTGTGAACGTGGCTGCGTTAGCTAAGGACTTCACTGTGCGTGTCGAGTTCGGAGATCAGATTGTATTTATAAGAGGATGTCAGGAGCACTGACTTTAAGAGGAGCGACGACTAAACTGTTTCAGTCCTAAGTGCTTGTTGGCAGGGCATCAGGTTGTGTGTGTGTGTGTGTGTGTGTGTGTGTGTGTGTGTGTGTGTGTGTGTGTGTGTGTGTGTGTGTGTGTGTGTGTGTGTGTGTGTGTGTGTGTGTGTGTGTGTGTGTGTGTGTGTGTGTGTGTGTGTGTGTCAGCGAGTTTAAGCTATTAGAGGCAATTGGCATAGAGAGAAACACTGAAATGCTGCCATCTCTCTTCACACACACACACACACACACACACACACACACACCACAGACAACAAAGGCCCTTGTGTTGAGCGTGGGACTGTAGAGATGACCTCATTGTTTGACCTCTGACCTGGAAGTAAAAGCTCTGTGGGTTCCAGGAGGTTGATCAGAGGAGTCTCTCTCTCTCTCTCTCTCTCTCTCTCTCTCTCTCTCTCTCTCTCTCTCTCTCTCTCTCTCTCTCTTTCGTATCCTTCACCTCCTCTCCTCTCTCTCTCCCTATGTTCTTCCTCTCCTCGTTCTCTCCCCGTGTTCCTCCCTCGTCCCCTCCCTCCTTTTTCTGTTTTTCATGTTCTGTTGTGTTCGATTGTTTTCTGTAACCTCCAATCCAAGACTTTCTACATAATAAGAGACACCAAACTAAGTGGAACAGGCCTGGAAATTTTGCCAGAATCTTCATAGTGCTGTGATTTGGCTGTATAAATTGTATGAGCATTGGGTTGCCAAGACAAATAGTCTTAAGAAGGGCTCTAAATTACGAGGAACACCAGCCGACCGGCCAAATGCTGGTGAAATTTCATCATGGCTGGTAGAAAAGACCAACTTACTACCCACTTTGACTTATTAGTGAGTGTGCTTTTGGCTAGTAGGACTAGCATCTACTCGCCATTTTGGCTGGTGATTAAAAGAGTTAATTTAAAGCCCTGGTCATTAGTATGGGGAAGCTGCATAACCAAAAGAAATTTAAAAAAATTCTCTCCAAAATATCCCATTAATTATCTGCCAAATTGGCCATGTGGTTGCCTTGTAACCTTGTGCTTGAGTGCATGATTGTACAACACCTGCCATGTTGCGATGTTGTTGACATCTGCGAGTTTTGTGATTTAAAGTGAACTATGAATAAAATAAAAGGCTCAATGAACTCAACCATTTATTTTTTATGTAGTAGTGCAGTGAGATGCACAGTGATGTTGCTATTTCTCAGAGTTTAATTCATGATTACATGCATTTTAAAGAAAGTTCAGAACAGCATGAAAAATCTTGATAACTACATAGGCACGCTCCAGCAAAAGGGATTAAAATGCAATAACTGTTAGTCTTGCTTTCAGTGAAGGTATTTACGTTTGGCTAAACATTTGTTCCCAAATAAATGGTCATGAGCAGTCGAAGAGAATTTTTTTTGACATAAGCTCCAAAAAAACACGTACTTTATTTAACAAACGGCAGCGCTTCAATCCACCAGTGGGATATTCTTCGGGCAATGAGCAGTCATAAAACAGTAAATGAATATTAGCTTAGATGGCTCCAACTCAAACTAAATCTCACTTGCTAATTTAGACCAGTGATTCTCAAGCTTTATTTGAACGAAATGATCATGACCCCCCCCAACCTCACCATAAGCCTGCCAACAGCCCTCTTGATATAAAAAAAATAGACTAATGCCCCTCAATGGACCCCCTCCAAAACAAAATCTTATCTCAAGGGGCTATCCCCCTAAGCCCAATGAATTGAAATTACCCAGGAATGGTGGCAACTAAGCATTACATTATAATGCATTTGGCAGACGCTTTTATTAACCAAAGCAACTTACAATTGAGATCAAAATCATAGCTGACATAGCACAGGTCACCCTCAGCTGTCTCCATCTCAACGCCCTCCCGAGGGCTGCCTAAGGGCCTCCGCACATCGGCTCCGACAAAGTGCAGAGCACTTCTCCGCAAAAGTTTGATTCCATTGTTTTCAATAGAACCCCGCACACTGGAGCGGATGTCCACGGACATTCACAGATGTCGGGTAGCGATTAGAAACGAGTTCTATCTTGTCGGAGCCGCCCGTTGACTATCAATGCTATGCTCGTGTGAAATTGGGTTTGGGGGTCAGAATTGTGTTGGAAGCGAAAGTGCTCCACAGTGCTGTTGGAGCCAATGTGCGGAGGGCCTACCACAGCCCAACCCCCTTTGAGAAAAACTGCAATAAAGGAATAAGCTTAGGTCGTTTCCAAACTAAATCTCACTTGTTGATTTAGGCTGTCGATCATCATGCTAACTGGCCACAGAGTGCTGGGTCTCTACTGTATGTAGCAAGTCTTTGTTAACCTTCTCTGTCTTTTCCCAGAAGCCTCAGTTCAGTTCTGTTGTGTTCTGTTGTCTACGTAATGTTCTGTGTGGTTCTGGCCCAGATAGCAATTGTTCTATGACAGAACCATGTTATCATCAGTGGCTCGTTGTGTCGAATGATTTCTGTTTTGATTCCTTTTTATTTTTCTTGGCGTCTGTTTTTCGTTTGTTTGTTTATGTTTACGTTTACGTTTTTGTCTGAAGTCTATTGCGTTGTTTTTGTCTTTTTTTGTCTTTTCCATGTCACCTCCTCTGTTTTCCTTTCCACCAATCACGTGTGTGCATGTCCTATGACTCACGTCATGTGACTCGCATGTGACTATGACGCTGGTGTCTCTCCATCAACTGCAGCTGAAGGTAAAAGAAACCCACACGTGCCGCCGTCGCACACACTCACGCACCTCCACTTCTCTCTCACACACACACACACACACACACACACACACACACACACACACACACACACACACACACACACACACACACACACACACACACACACACACAGACACACACACACACACACAATCCATTGCGCACACACACACACACACACACACACACACACACACACACACACACACACACACACACACACACACACACACACACACACACACAATCCATTGCGAACACTCACACACACTTCCATTGCACAGACTCACACATATCATCTCTCACGCTTACGAGCACACACACACACACACACACACACACACACACACACACACACACACACACACACACACACACACACACACACACACACACACACACACACACACACACTCACTCCCGTGTGTTGGGGCTCCTCACCATCTGCACACTCACCTTGTTCTCACACATAATACAATTTCATCTGATGGTGCACACAATCATCATCATCTCCACCTGATCTGAAGACTCTGTACAGACACCACATTCTACACATGGCTCCTCTAATTCTTTTTTTTTTTTTTGGGTTAAGACAACACACACACACACACACACACACACACACACAGACACGCACAGACACGCATACACACACACAAGAGGACATCGTTAAACACACGCACACAGACACACACGCACTCAGAAACAAGCAAAAGCATTGATACACACAGTCACGGACACACACACACACACACACACACACACACACACACACACACACACACACACACACACGCACGCACGCACACACGGTTGATTATGTTGTTTTGAAGATGAGCAGCCAGTTCTGTGAGTCCTCTCTTCAGTCAGCCCTTATGAGTTGGCAGCCTCAGCCTGTATTCTGGCAGACAGACGCCAGCTCAGTGGTAGACCCTGTTTACTGTACAGTCAGGCCTCTCCCACAACACACACACACACACACACACACACACACACACACACACACACACACACACACACACACACACACACACACACACACACACACACACACACACACACACTGTGTTGTGCTGTGCTGTGTAGTCTAGTGTGTGTGTGTGTTTTGTTTGTGTGTTTTGTGTGTGTGTGTGTGTGTGTGTGTGTGTGTGTGTGTGTGTGTGTGTGTGTCTTTGTGTGTGTGTCTTTGTGTGTGTGTGTGTGTGTGATGGGTCTCAGGTGCATCATCGTCATCAAGCTGTATCCACTCATACTCTCCTCTCCTCTCCTCTCATCTCCCCTCATCTCATCTCCTTTTCTCTCTTTTCTTCCACTTTCCTCTGCTCTCCTCTCCTCTCCTCTTTTCTGCTTTCCTCTCTCCATCCCTCTCCACCTGTATTCTCTCTTTTCCTCTCCTGTCTTCAGCTCCACTCTACTCCTCTCCTCTCCACCTGTATTCTGTCCTCTACTATGATCTCTTCTCCATCTCCTCTTCCCCTCCTCTTATCTCCTCTCCCCCTCCTCTCCTCCCCTCTTCTCTCCTCTCCTCTGCTTCCCTCTCCATGTCCTCTTCTCCTCCTCTTATCTCCTCTCCTTTCCTCTCCTCGCTCTCCACTCTCCTCCTCTGCTCTCCTCTCTCCATTCCTCTCCACCTGTATTCCCTCCTCTCCTCTCTTATTCACACTCTTTCCTCTCCCCTTTCCCCTCTCCCTCCTCTCTGCTCTCCTCTCCTCTCTCCACTCTCCTCTTCTCCCCTCTCTTCGCATCTCTCCATCTCTCCTCTCTTCTCTTCTATCCTCTCTCTCTTCTCTCCTCTCCTGTCCTCTCCTCTCTTTTCCTCTTCTCTCCTCTCTCCTCTCCTCCCATCTCCTCCCCTTTCTCCTCTCCTCTCTTCTCTCCTCTTCTCTTCTCTCCTCTCTTCTCCTCTTCTTTCCTCTCTCCTCTCCTCCCCTCTCCTTTCCTCCCCTCCCCTCCCCTCTTTCCTCTTCTCTCTTCTCTCCTCTCTTCCCCTGCCCTCTCCTCTCCTCTCTTCTCTTCTCTCCTCTTCTCTCCTCTCTGCTCCTCTTCTCTCCTCTCTTCTCTTCTCTCCATCTCTTCTCTCATGTTATGGGACAGCCCGCCCACAGAGATACAAAATCACTTCAGAGGGACCACTCACTTTCAAGTCCCCCCCACACACACTCACCTCACCGACACACTCACGCACAGACACACACACACACACACACACACACACACACACACACACACACACACACACACACACACACACACACACACACACACACACACACACACACACACACACCTGCCTGCAACCACTCACTTTCATGTCCCCCACACACTCACCTCCCCAACACACACACACACACACACACACACACACACACACACACACACACACACACACACACACACACACACACACACACACACACACACACACACACACACACACACACACCTGCCTGCAACCACTCACTTTCATGTCCCCCACACACTCTCATCACCGACAAGCTCCACGTCATCACACACACAGCTGCCCATGCACACACACACACACACTTGCGCGCGTGCACACACACGCACACGCACACGCACACCTGCACTTGCTTTCATGTCGCCCACATACACTCTGAGAAGCTCCATCACAGAGATGCGGACCTGGCTTGCACAAATATAAACACGTCACGAGCACACACACACAGGTCTCTGTGATGTCTCTCTGTGTTGATAGTGAATTAGCTGACGATATTTAATGCACGTTTTGTTCAAAACGGAAGTTCGGGAGAAGTCTAATGATATTTGACATGTCTAAATTAACCACCTACAGTCCTGCACTCTCTTCGCTTTCTCGCTCGCACCCACCACTACCCCTTCTCTCCGTCATCCTGATCGATTCGTCCGAAGTTCCTCTCCCTCGCTCCTCCCCCGGTTCTGCTTGCTCTCCCAACATCACCGGGTGGTGTGTGCTCAGATCTCGTGCATATCTGCGGGTGTAGGTACTGTCCGTGCTCACAGTTGGAGTCCCATACTCCCGAGCCTGAGAATCGTTTAAATCCGTAGCCACACTCTCAAGCCCTCAGAACATCAGCACCATGGCCAGCGACCTTGCCCAAACACGCTTCTTCGCATTTCAATTCAATATACGTATAACAAAATATCACAGCTATGAAGTCTTCTATGCACTCAAAGTGCTTTTTAATACACATACACATACACACATACACATTCCCACATTCACACACCAGCACATTCTCAGACTGAAAGGGATGCCATGCTGCTTCCTTCACTGGGACAGGAAGTGGTGTGACGTTTCACCCTTTGTCGTGAGAGGAAGTGATGTCATCAGTTACATCCTTGCATTTGAGAAGGAGGGCTATCATCCTCCACCATTGAATGAAGTGGAAGAGGATATTCTTTCCATTTTCTACTATGCTGCTTGGCGTATGCCTATACCTCAACTCATTTGTTTGTCGTGTGTGTTTCTCTGTGTGTGTGTGTGTGTGTGTGTGTGTGTGTGTGTGTGTGTGTGTGTGTGTGTGTGTGTGTGTGTGTGTGTGTGTGTGTGTGTGTGTGTGTGTGTTTAGGAGAGCCCAGTGCTCCTAAGCTGAAGGGAGCTCTTCAGCCTCAGGGCAACTCCTACAAGGTCAACTGGATCAAACAGGACGACGGCGGCTCACCCATCACACACTACCTGGTCAGGTATAAAGCGGTGAGTTTAACACACACACACACACACACACACTCACACACACACACACACACACACCACACACACACTACCTGGTCAGGTATAAAGCGGTGAGTTTAACACACACACACACACACACACACACACACACACACACACACACACACACACACACACACACACACACACACACACACACTACCTGGTCAGGTATAAAGCGGTGAGTTTAACACACACACACACACACAACACACACACACACACACACTACCTGGTCAGGTATAAAACAGTGAGTTTAAGACGTGCGCGCACGCACACGCACACACACACACACACAGACACAGACACACACACACACAACCTGGTCAGGTATAAAGCGGTGAGTTTAAGACACACACACACACACACACACACACACACACACACACACACACACACACACACACACACACACACACACACACACACACACACACACACACTACCAAACTAATTCAGCCTGACCCAGACCCTGATTGAAGTGGTAAAAATGGGCCCTAATTCCCTACATAGTGCCTGGCCACCTTTTTATATTTGCTTTGGCTGCAGAAAGCCCACAGCCTTCATTTTTGACAGGTCTACATTTAAAGCAGCCTTTTATATTTGTTTATTTTTTATTTCGTTTTTTACTCTGGCAGCATCTGATATTGCAGTGGCACTGAACTCTAATGAGGCATTTATTTATTGGGGCCA
>NC_085865.1:50470977-50475977 GCF_034702125.1 Engraulis encrasicolus
AAGGCCTAAGTGCCGAAATGTCAGCACCAAGAAAAATGTAAAAAAGTGGTGAACCGTGAAGAAGCAGTGTCGCGCTCTTCCTTGTGAAAACTGATGACTGAATTACCCTGAAAAGCTGCACCTGCTGAAAAAGAAGCCTTCGAGGTGTGCGGGATCTCACAAAACTTTGTCAAAATAACCGTCTTTGAATGACAATTCTATACTCTTATTAGAAATGAATTCAAAGTTTTAGCGATGTCATTCAAAGTCAGTGAGCTGACATTGAGTAGTAGTTCTCGCCAAAGGTTTTTTCCCACTCCCTCGTCAGAAATCACCTATTGGGAGTGAAAGCCTAAAGTCCCCTTACTTAAATCAGTTTCACCATTCTGTGCTCTTCTCTTCTCACAAGCTCTGTGAGCTCCATCCTTTTGTGTGAAGTGGTATTACTACAACGACCATCTGGCTGGTTTTTGTCCACTGTCTAGGGAGGGTTTGTGTGTGTGTGTGTGTGTGTGTGTGTGTGTGTGTGTGTGTGTGTGTGTGTGTGTGTGTGTGTGTGTGTGTGTGTGTGTGTGTGTGTGTGCACGCACATATGTGTCTTTGTCCGGTGTCTAGGGTAGGGCTTGGCTCGGGGCGTGTTATTTCATTCTCGCCATAATCTGTGCTGCTGCTGCTGCTTTTCTGCTGCGGCGTCTTCTGCTGTTGGCGTGTTTTTCTCTTCCCCCAGCTGCGTGAGGAGTATGGAATAAGGACAGGACAGGGCCAGCCTGCGGCAAAGCACGCACTTCACCATATTGTCTATTCTACTCTCATCTCGCTACATCGCGCTTGCGTTGATTAAATCTCATTAACCTTCATTGTTCTCTCTGGATCTTTCTTTTCTCTTTTGCGCGCCTGAGCTGGTTGGAGAGAATAAAGAGTCTTTGATTTCATTCATTCAGATTAATGGTGGTGTTGGGGGGAGAGAGGGTGGGAGAGGAGTGGAGGAGGAGAAAGGAGGCAGAGAGAGACTGTGAAAAGAGGGAGAGGGAGGAGTGGAGGATGAGAAAGGTGGCAGAGAGAGACTAAAAAAAAGAGGGAGGAGAAGAGGGACAGGAATGGAGGAGGAGAGGAGTGGAGGAGGAGAGGAGGCAGAGAGAGACTGTGAAAAGAGGGAGAGGAGTGGAGGGGGAGAAAGGAGGCAGAGAGGCTGTGAGGAGAGGGAGGAGAAGAGGGAGAGGAGTGGAGGAGGTAGAGAGAGGCAGGCTGTCAGAAGAGGGAGAGGGAGGAGAGGAGTGGAGGAGGAGAAAGGAGGAAAAGAGAGGCTGTGAAAAGCGAGAGGGATGGAGAGATGAAGAGAGAGAGAGGAGAGATGGAGAGTGAAAGAGGTATGGATGAGAGGATCAGCGAGGGGAAATGAAGGAGTTGATGGCAGGGGAGAGATGAGAGTTTGTGATGAGCAGATGAGAGGGGTAAACGACAGGAGATATCCCTTCAGCACACACACACACACACTCACACACATGCACATGCGCACGCACACACTCTCAAACACACACAGGCTCTCAGTGAATAGTATGCGCGCGCACACACACAGGCGCGCGCGCACACACACACACACTCAAACACTCAAACACACACAGGCTCTCAGTGAATAGCATTTCCACCTCAATGGTGCCAGCTCAAGCCCCAACACACATTGCAGGATGTGTGGGCCAGAAAAAAATGAGAGAGAGAGAGAGAGAGAGAGAGAGAGACAGAGAGAGAGAGAGAGAGAGAGAGAGAGAGAGAGAGAGAGAGAGAGAGAGAGAGAGAGAGAGAGAGAGAGAGAGAGAGAGAGAGAGAGAGAGAGAGAGAGAGAGAGAGAGAGAGAGAGAGAGAGAGAGAGCAGATTAGACCCAGTCCAGTAGTTGTAATTTAGGAGCCTTGGTGCAAGTCAAAGTGCTCTGTGTGTGTGTGTGTGTGTGTGTGTGTGTGTGTGTGTGTGTGTGTGTGTGTGTGTGTGTGTGTGTGTGTGTGTGTGTGTGTTGGGTTGAGTTTCAGCTTTGGGATATGACACAGAGAGTCCACCCCTCATACATACAACTAAATCCTTGCGCATACACACAAACCGCTACAGACAGACCTATTACACACAGACAGTATTACACACTGTTGGGCCTTCAACAGACAGACACACTGTCAACACACACACACACACACACACACACACACACACACACACACACACACACACACACACACACACGTGTTGGTGTGTGACAGCTATGCTCTCTGCTCCCAAAGCTAAACTCACACGCGCACACACACACACACACACAGAATCCCCCATCCTTGAAGGTGCCCGGTATAACGTGTGTGAAGTATCATTCTCCTGAGTGAAATATTACCCTCCTGCGTGTGTGTTTAAGAGAGTAGTGTAAGGCTGGGTGTGTAATGTGGGTTTCATGGTCGTGCTCCTGACTTGTGATGAAGAGAGAGTGCTCTCCTCCTATTCTTCCATTAACAGTCATCCCTCCAGAGGATGGAGAGAAGGGAGATGGGTGGGTGTGTGTGTGTGTGTGTGTGTGTGTGTGTGTGTGTGTGTGTGTGTGTGTGTGTGTGTGTGTGTGTGTGTGTGTGTGTGTGTGTGTGTGTGTGTGTGTGTGTGTGTGTGTGTGTGTTGTAGGGAGTTGTCCTTAAGTAGGCTAGCTAGCACTGCCTGCCACGGTACTACTGTACACAATAGTACTCTTCCTCCCTGTGTCTTAAATCGCTAATTTGTCTCTACATAGAATTGCTTTCATTCTCTCTCATTAGTTTCTGACATTGTGAGGGCTGTGTTTACACTTACAGGGTATTGGTTACAGTCCCTGGAGCATTGTGGGGTTAGGTGCCTTGCTCAATGGCACTTCAGCCATAGATGTAGGTACAGGGAGAGGTATGGGTGGGATTCAAACCTGTAACCTTCCCTCCTACTTTTCCATTAACAGACGTGCCTCCTGGGCATGGAGAGACGGGGTGGGGGGGTGTGTAGGGAGTTGTTAAGAAGGCTAGCTAGCCCTGCCTGCCATGGTACTACAGTGTACAATAGTACTGTACATCCCTGTCTTTAAAGTCTCCAGTCCCTGGAGTAGTGTTCCCTTAGGTGCCTTGCTCATGGGCACTTCAGCCATGGATGGAGATGTAGGGAGAGGTAAGGGTGGGATTTGAACCTGTAGCCTTCCCTCAGAGGTGTCAGAAGTAAAAGTAAAAGTAAAAAAAAAGAAACACAGTTTCCTTCCAACACAAACTAGAAAAGTGCTCCGAGATCACATACCTCCGCCAAGGCATGGCATAGCCTAATTAGATAATCGACAAAAATAATCACTTTGCCAATATGATCGACTATATTCCTGTGTCAGACTTTCAAAATGACACATTCATGTCAGTTCAGTCATTTGCAAAATCTAGCCTACCTGCTTTGAAAGCTTGTGATCATGCAGGGATAGAACTAGCCTAATTAGTGAAGGGAATGTAATGATTTTGACCAACAAAACTGAAACAACCACAGAAGGGTTAGGGCTTTTTTTGCCTACGATGGTATATGCATCATTCTCATGGGCCACATGGTCTTGGCACTGTCGGTTGAAGTGGCATTTGCTTCCCCGCATTCCTCAAATCACTATTCACTGTTGTTAATCAGTCCACGGGCAGGCATTGCTGTCGGAATTTGTGGTCTATCTCTCAACTGGGGTTATTTTTAAATTTAGTGAAGGGGGTGTTTGACCAGCATTGTGAACTTATACAGCCACAAATTCCATATTTTTGGCGATGGTAGGCCTACCATTCAACATTGTCAACCAAAATGATCTTCACACATATTTGGCAGTAATTTTACATGATTGTTTGTTAACTTCAACGAGGGTGTAGCCTAGGCTATAGGCTGCCTGCTGATGAGCAACTTTTTAGGTTGATAGTGTGGGAGCTGGCGTCAAAGGAGACAGTCCCACCCTGTTCCTTACTGTTTAGAATGGCGCAGGCTCACCCGTGTGGAATATTTGCCGGTGCTCGGCCATTATGCATGCTGTCGGGCTTTCTGATCCCTGTCCATCTCGCAAACAACTTGGGGTTATCTTTAAATGTAGCGAAGGGGATGTAGCCTAATGAATTTTACTAGCATTGTGAACGTAGGCCTGGAGTCATAAATTATTTTGGCAACGGTAGCCTAATTAATTCGACAGGATTGTGAACCTAAGTCACAGTCCACAACAACATTGTGAACTTAGGCCTACACGATCACATATTCCATATTCTTGACAACGTAATTAATTCGACAGCATTGTGAACCTAAACGATCTGCGGGGGTGGTCACTGTCCTTCTCGCAACAGCAATGATAACATAGCCTAGGCCACACATCACAAATTGAATATTTTTGGTAGCGGTGGTAATTCATTTGACAGGACTGATTACTGCCTGCGGATGAACAACTTTTTAGGTGAAATGCACTTGGTGTTGGAGCTGGCGGCGAAGGAGAGAGTCTCTCCCTGTTCCTTGCTGAGAAAGGCGCAGCCAGGCACGCCTCTGCTCAGTGCTCACCGTGCGCACCTTGTGGCAGGCAGTGGAATAGCAGCGAACTAACAAACACACAAACACAGACAACACACACACAAACTCAGGCGATCACATAACCTCCTGGCGGAGGTAATAACTTACCTGAGTAACCAGTAGACCTGTGTTATTACGATCAGCTAACTCTGCACTGGTTGGATCAAGTTTGTGGTGGGTCCTTGTTGGGTTTTCAGTGTTTTTCAGTAACAACACAGTCCGTCTATCTCATTAGGTACAATGGCGTAAATGGTGTAACAGCTATGTAATGCCGTGTGCTAGGGGGGAGTTGTCATTAAATACGCTAGCTAGCACTGCTTGCCATATAATAGGGCTGTTACTCCATATTGAATTTCACTGTGCCTCCCTGTCTCTTCAGTCCCTAATGTGCGTCAAGATAGAATTGCTTTTATTCTCTTTCTTTGGTTTCTGATCAGGGAACATTGTGACGGCTGTGTTTGCACTTAGCTGATGC
>NC_085865.1:50480977-50500977 GCF_034702125.1 Engraulis encrasicolus
GTGTGTGTGTGTGTGTGTGTGTGTGTGTGTGTGTGTGTGTGTGTGTGTGTGTGTGTGTGTGTGTGTGTGTGTGTGTGTGTGTGTGTGTGTGTGTGTGTGTCTCCACCTGCTTTATTCTCTGAAAGTGATGAATCAGCTAGCATCTGTCTAGGCTTAGCTCACACCCTCTTTTGACTGTGACTAGGCTAGCTTTGGTCTTAGCCCCTCTCTCTCTCTCTCTCTCTCTCTCTCTCTCTCTCTCTCTCTCTCTCTCTCTCTCTCTCTCTCTCTCTCTCTCTCTCTCTCTCTCTCTCTCTCTCTCTCTTTCCCTCTCCCTCTCTCTCTCTCTCTACACTGCTGTTCTATCTGCACTTTTTTTCTCTGTCCTCCGTCTTGACTAGCACCTGTTTTAATTCCCCCTGTTTCTCTGGTAGCACCTGTCTTAGCGTCTACCGTACTGCACTAATTATTAGCGTGAAGGTGTGTTAGCGCCCCACCACCCACGTTTTTCTAGTTCTCTAGCGTTCTCTGCTTTCATTATCTTGCTGTCTATGGCCCTCTCTCTTCCTCTGTCTCTCTCTCTCTCTCTCTCTCTCTCTCTCTCTCTCTCTCTCTCTCTCTCTCTGATTCACTCACCTTTAGTGGTGAGTGGGTGCTTTCACTTTTTTAAAACTTTTTTTTTTCCCCTCACTCTTTTTTTTTCTTTCCTTTTCTTTCCTTTGAGTACGGTATGGGTTTGTCTTTCAGTCAGTGTTCACAGACATCTCTGCAGCTTGCAGAGGGGGGGTTTTCCTCTCCCACACCCACACGCTCTCCTTCATACAGCGGCAGTTACTCCGCCACCAAAAACGGTAGTAGGAGGGCTTGACTGAGACAGGGCATTTTTGGAAAAAGAAAAAAATAGGAAAAGTCCGACAGGCGGACCAAGATGCGTCCGTCTATGCATTGCTGCCTTGTGGACACAGGAGGGAATTGCAATTGAAAGAAAGCATTTCAGACGGACCGACAGACCGACGGATGGAGATGCTAGGACGCATCTAAAAATGCACGTCCCCTTTTCTATGATATTATAATGAGCTCGGTCCACTGTCTATACTAAAGACAGACAAATGTGCTACCCCATATAAGTTGAGGGCTGACCTCAAAGTAAAAAAGCAAACTAACTAACAAACGAACGAAAAATCAAAATCGGCCCACCGGGAAAATGCCCTGCTTACCAGTCCAGCCCTGAGTAGTAGTAACATTTGTTTTTTCGGGGGGAGAGAGAGAGGGACACCTGGCACTGCTCCATTGGGGAGCTGTAGCTGTTGCTGTGGCTGCTGCTGTTGTCCATATGAAGACTCTGTTTAGTGGAGAAAATGGCCGCCAGGGGAATCCTCCACCAGGTGCTGTAATGAGGCTACCTGTCCAGCCTCATGTGACACATAACCACCTACACACGCATGCATGCATGTGCGCACACAAACACACACACACACACACACACACACACACACACACACACACACACACACACACACACACACACACACACACACACACACACACACACACACACACACGTGTGCATGCACGTGTGCATGCACACACATATACGTAGACTCACACACACTCTTGAGGAACGAAATGTCAAGCTCCAAGAGTTGCTTACAGCTAAATTCTGCATAAAATTACCTGGATGAATGAGAATCTTCACACCTGGGGCATGCACATGTACACACACATAGACACACTTACACACACACACAAAACATACATACGCACGCATACGCACGCACGCGCACACACACACACACACACACACACACACACACACACACACACACACGCAAACCCCTGGCGGCGTTCCATAAGGGCTATGGCCGTGTTAATGTTCAGCAATGCTCAGGAGCAAGCCAAGTGGAACGGATCTCAATCAGAACAGGCCCAGTGTTCTGTCCCTTGTGTTTACATCACCTTAACACAAAAGGCTCCTTTCCAATAACCGCACTCCCTTCCTCCACCTGTGCTTGTGGCCTTGCGCTCCACCTCCACGGAAACAATGAAGTTTCCCCGCTGTCAGCCGTGCCACAACACCTTTTGGGGGACTTCTCCCCATTCAACATCCTGATTGCAAATGAGAAAATGACCTTTGAGTTGCGCTTTGGCAAGGTATTAAATAATTATTATTAAATAAAACGGCTGCCATCAATGACGTCATCACAAGGCCACAAGCACAAAGGAGGACAGGAGTTAGGGTGATGGAAAGAAGCCCATGTGTGGTCTACTTATGAGATCACTTCCTGTGTGTGTGGCATTGCGTGATGTCTGTGGACATTGGCTGTGACATCACCTCCTGTTGGTATGTCTTCACGCCTGCTGTATGTCAAGTCTTGCCGTTACTACATTTGTTTGACACTACATGGGATATCCTGAGAAAACACACGTTTTTTTTGTACATAAAATAATTATTTTTAACTAATTATTTTTTCATGGAAACTGTGAAATGGTTGTGGAAAATGTTCAAACTTTCTAACGAGACATCTCGTGATGCATTTTTTGCATTACGACAACAAACCTCTCAGTTCCTCCTCCTCCTCCTAGTCCACTGTAAAAGTTGGTGTAATCAAAGACTGTCGATGATTGGTTGATAGCCCATTTGCCTGTAAGTAAGACCGGATCATTAAATCTTTTTTGACATAAACGTGTCATGGTTGTCATGAGTTACTGCACAGCATCTCTGAGAGCGCCTCGAGGGACAGTCATGTCATCACAGATGGAGGGGGGAGGGGTGTGTTGGTAAGGGGCCTAATTATTACTGACAAGTGATATCCTAGGAACCTACATACTGTACATGTGGGGATAAGGACATACATGTAAGAACATCCCATCTTCTCTCTCTCGCGCACGTGCACGCACGCACACACACACACACACACACACACACACACACACACACACACACACACACACACACACACACACACACACACACACACACACACACACACACACACACACGCACACACACACACACATAGAGACATGCTACACTCACAGTATAGCAGCTGAACATACTATTTTAAAAGCAGCAGTGCTGTACTGTACAGTAGTGTGTGTGTGTGTGTGTGTGTGTGTGTGTGTGTGTGTGTGTGTGTGTGTGTGTGTGTGTGTGTGTGTGTGTGTGTGTGTGTGTGTGTGTGTGTGTGTGTGTGTGTGTGTGTTTGGAGCCACTTATGAGTACCACTTCACAACTGCACTTACAGTAGTTCTCCCTGAACTCAATCTCTCTATTCAAGCATTCATGGCATTACAATCTGCGTCCTTGTTGAGGCTTTGGATCAGGGGTCGGGAACCTTTTTGGTGGAGAGAGCCATAAACGCCCATTTTTAAAAAAATATTTTTTGTGAGAGCCATACCATTTTCGCCATTATTTCTAATGCTAATTGTCATGCACAGAAGGGAATAAAAGTAACGCTTGCATTGGGGACAAGAAGGGAGAGCTAACGAAAGAAGAACTAAAACTACTTGTAGATGTGCTGATGTGCATTTAAGAAGCCACGCGCATGCATTACCTTTAGTTTCTATCTTTTATGCATCGGAGTTGCCAATGAGCAATGAGAATGACGGAGGTGCTTCTATTCTAGCCATCAGACAGACACAGGGAAGGTGCATGAGGAGGGAGGAGGGAGGGAGAGAGAACTTCAAGACAGGATGCTCATCTTGGTCGCGCTGACATAGTTAACATTTTACAGTTGATATGTGGCTGACATGTCTATTTTTAGTAATTCGCGAAAATGCCCTACAAAGCGCGTCCCTTACCGACATGCGTCCCCAATAGCCTACAGAACGCATGATTTAACCGCCAAATAGGCTACAGGGCGATTCCGTATTTCAAGGGACGAATGGCAACCCTACGTTTGCCTTCGCATTGTGGCACCAGTTATCTCGCAATCACACTAAACTGGGAAAGACTTACGTCAGTTGATTCAGCAAAAGTTCTTCCTGTAATCGAGGGAGAAGTACAGCGCTGCATTTATATCCCTCACTTGCGTTTCCTCCACTTGATTTGCCATCATAATGGCACGGTCGTGAACAGTTTCTTTGTTTTGGATACAACCGTTAGCCAGCTGAACTTTAGGTAAAGCATTACGGATGGAATGTTATCTCACACGACACGACCCAGCGCTGGCACGGCATTGTCCAATAAAAAAAACGCGTTTTTCATATCTGTACAGTAGCCTTCGTCGAAGGCCTGTGCTTGGCTCAGCTGATCGGACCTGGGATGGATTAAATGCGCGATCATACTTTATATTTTGAATATTATCTTAACTTTTCGATTTCAGTAGGTCCATTTTTAATTTAGTGCCGTAACAAAAGTATTCATGGCTAATTGAGTAAACAAATGACAGGTTTGTCCGAGAGCCACATGCAGTTCCCAAAAGAGCCACATGTGGCTCGCGAGCCATAGGTTCCCGACCCCTGCTTTGGATGAACAGCTCTGTCTCTGTCCAGCACCACTTCAGCCACACTTCGCTACCTAGACTCTCTCTCTCTCTCTCTCTCTCTCTCTCTCTCTCTCTCTCTCTCTCTCTCTCTCTCTCTCTCTTTCTCTGTCTCTCTCTGTTTGTCTCTCTCAATCTCTCTCTTTCGCTCGCTCTGTCTCTGTTTCTCTCTCCCCTTTTCTCTCTCTCTCTCTGTTCTCCCTCGCTTTCTGTGAAATTGGCTGCTCCAGACATCGTTGTCCATGGCCATTATGCACAACAACGTAAAGCAAGCCAATCATTACACACCACCCCACCCCACCCCGTCGCGCTCTCTCTCTCTCTTTCTCTCTCTCTCTCTCTCTCTCTCTCTCTCTCTCTCTCTCTCTCTCTCTCTCTCTCTTTCTTTCTCTCTCTCTCTCTCTCTCTCTCTCTCTCTCTCTCTCTCTCTCACACACACACGCACACACCCATTATGCACCACAAGCAGGCTTTGACACACACACAAGGGCAGCATACCATTATGTGTGAAAAGTGGACAGTGTAAATAATTGAGAGTAGAACGTGTGCGTCAGTGTGTGACTAGTCTATTTGTGTTGTTTAGTGTTACTTTTTAGTGCATATTCATTTTGAAGTGGCGAGCAGATGGTCATCGGCAAAAGCAAAGAAAGAAAGAGAGAAAAGAAGAAAATGAGTCGCAGAATGGCCTTCAGTTACAAGAGGTTTATTTTGTATTTATTTTATTTATTTATTTTAAATTTTTTTAATGCCAAGTCATGAAAGGGCCATCAGCTACCAAAACACGATGAGTCATGAAAAGGCTTCCAAGTCGTGGCAGTAATTGAAAAAACACGAGTCATTAAATTGCTATCAGTTGCCAAGAGGAGTGGAAAAGATGTTATGAAAGGTAATATCGCTTATTAAAAGGCTATCAGTAATGCGGTGGTAATTGAAAAAACAATGAGTCATGAAATGGCCTCGCGGGTCAGCAGGCAGTGGAAGAGGAGGAGAGAGCCGATGGCACAGACACACAGACAGACACGGCAACGTCCTACACACACACACACACACACACACGGCATAGACACACACGGCGCAGACACAGACAGACACGGCGACGTCTTACACACACACACACACACACACACGGCACAGACACACAGACAGACACGATGGCGTCGCACTCTATAGTCTCTCTCAGACAGTTCATATGCATACACGCAGAACGACATGCATAGACAGACACTCTCACAAATACATAGAGAGTAGATCAAAGGTGGCTAACCCGCGGCTCTCGAGCCGCATGCGGCTCTTTGCCTGGTGACTTGCGGCTCTTGCGTTCATGTCCAAGTTTGTGTTTAGGCTACGTCTTATAGAAAATATGCATTGGAATTGCGCGCACAAAGTTGATGGCAAATACGTGTCCTGTGGTCTTGGTACTACAGAAGGCCTTGCCTAAATGTGTCCTGAATGATCACGTTGGTGCGTGACATTTGTTACTGCAAATACAAGACGTGATTTAAGCCTATGTTCTAAAAATAGCGCTTTCAAAACCGCGTCTTTCGCTGACTAGACAACATAGCGGCAAAAATGTTTTAACCTGAAAGATTTGGCCATCACTCCTCAATAAGAAAATGTGCTGTCCATATTTGTAGATTCTATCGCTCGGATATGGCGGTTATAAATGTGCAAACTATGTGAAGAGAAAGGCGTCTGGAGCAGAGATGCGCCGAGAATCTCTGTCCTGCGTAGCCAGCTCGGCGCTCTGTTAGGAGGAGTGTTCATGGCTATTGACCCGAATGTGAAATTATGTTTTTGGTTTAAAATAGTCTTATTTTCGCGGGCTATAGACAAAATAGCGCCATACATAATGTTCTATCCTGGTTTTCGCTGTGAATGTCGGCCGTGGTCTATCAGCCATTGTCAAAGCGGTGCGGGCAGACAGCGTGCAGGTGGGAAACAATTTCAATCCACTTGTCGCTTGTCCGCGCTCAGTTTAGTCTCAAAAAGAAAACTTTGGGTTTTCCCCTGGCCGACTGCAGCACCCGCTGAAACATTAATGTGTAAAATGAACGGCGATTTGACGAACCACCTTGTTTTGGATGGTGTCGTCAGACATCCAATGATCATCGGAGCGCAAGAAAGCGGTGCCTGTGCGCCTAACCCCCGAATGAGCTAAGAGAGGCGGAGAATCTCTGTGCCGCGTTACTTCGTGCTCTGTTATAACGAGTGCTCATGGAAATTATGCTGAGAAACGTGTTTTATTAAAATATGAAAGAATTTATGAACATAATTTTGACCTGTGTACCCTTGTCTTCTTATGTAAAACAACAATTTTATCTTGAAAAACCCTTTTCCCCCAAACAATTGAAGCAGTAAAAAAAAAGGGGGGGGGGTTATCTTATATTCAGGATTGTAGTCAGGCCATTAAGTTGGAGTGTAACATCAATCTGACACTTTGTGTGTGTGTGTGTGTGTGTGTGTGTGTGTGTGTGTGTGTGTGTGTGTGTTTGTGTGTGTGTGTGTGTGTGTCTGAGTGTGTGTGTGTGTGTGTGTGTGTGTGTGTGTGTGTGTGTGTGTGTGTCTGTGTGAGAAAAGAAGAGATGGTTGTGTAGCCTATTCTGGTCTGTGGTGCGAGAAGGATGGGTGATGCCCATCTTGGTGGGCGCATCTTTATATGCCCGCGTGATGTTTGTGTGCCGATGTGGCTCTTTGCTGTGACACATTACAAAATGTGGCTCTTGGTCTCCGAGTGGTTGGCCACCCCTGGAGTAGATTATCATTTGCACATGAATACTCGCACAACAACATGCTTAGAGAGACACAGAGCCTCTCTCACACACGTACATATGAGTAGTTTTTCCTGCTACTAAAGCCATTTAAATGCCTTTTTTTCTTTTCTTTTCATTTTAAACTTTTTATAAACTGGATTTCATGGTACCACTAGGGAGATTTGGAACTGGGTTAATGTTATCTGTTTTCTCTTAACCGAATACAAACAGTGATACAGAACAGTGATATTACTTAATAATACAATAATAATAATAATAATTTTTAAAAAAACATCTTTTTGAAATATTTTTGAAAATTAATATATAGCAAATTGGGAAAGAATTATCACACACACACACACACATCCACACAGCATCCTGGGTAGCACAACTGCAGGGAAGAGGGAGGAGGCTCTAAGTTAGTTGCTAGGGTAACGATGCATCCTCTGGACCAGTCACCCCACCCCATGAGGATAAACCTCACAAGCCTCTCTGAACTCTCGAATGGCTTGAGGATTCATGGAAGTTTCCGGAATCTCCTCTGGGTCCCACACCAAGCTGCCAGGTGGTGTAGTGGGAGATCACTATGTATTTACCATTGCTCATCATTGATATTTTTTACCATTATTCTATCAAAATTGATTTAAAAAACTGCCATAGTGTATTTAAGTATGCTGTGAGTTCATTTTCCAATTTTTACCATATTCTACTAACACAAATAATAGGAACACAAAAAAGTGGGGTCACATCTTTGACCTATATATACGTATGGAGGGGTATGGGGATGTGTGTCCATGTACAGTCTGAGGATGTGTGTCCATAGTACAGTCTGAGGATGTGTGTCCATAGCACAGTCTGAGGATGTGTGTCCATAGTACAGTCTGAGGATGTCTGTCCATACTACAGTCTGAGGATGTGTGGCCATAGTACAGTCTGAGGATGTCCATGTACAGTATGAGGATGTGTGTTGCTGTGGGAACATGACGGGGGACTCTAAATCAACATCATCATGGAAAAAAACAACAATACATCACTGAGGGAGGATGTGCCTCACCATCAGTGCAACACACAGACAGACACACACACACACACACACACACACACACACACACACACACACACACACACACACACACACACACACACACACACACACACACACACACACACACACACACAAAGTATGATGTATTTCTCCCTACTCATGGGTAAGGGCTCTCCCCTAGTGACACACAGTACAGAAAGTGCATCCTAGCTAGTCAGTAAGCCATTAAAACCTGCCCCCTCACATGAATTAATGAGAGATAAAGGTACAGGTACAGGTAAAACATATGAAGAGTCACAGGTATGGTCATCAGCATCCTGTACACACACACACACACACACACACACACACACACACACACACACACACACACACACACACACACACACACACACACACACACACACACACACACACCTTAATATCTTTGTGAACCCCTCTCATTGACTTACATTCATATGAACTGTTAACAATTTTCACGCCAAAACAATCCTTAACCTGTCTGTGACTAAACGTTTTTACGATAAGATAACCATACTCTAACCCAGTGGTTCTTAACCTTTTTTTCTAAATACACCCCCTTAACTGTGCCCAAGACGTGCCGCGCACCCCCAACCCAGACTTCTACAAGTGTATACACGCAAAAAAAAAATATTTAAGTGATGAATTACAATGATTGTTGCTTGAGACATTAATCAATACCTCTTTACATGGGGACCAAAACATGTTTTCATTTGGTTTTGATTTGGTCTAATTATAATGTTCGCAAGCAGAATTTTGGTCACCACCTCAACAGAAACAAAATTCTGTGCACCCCCTGAAATCTCTGGCGCACCCCCAGGGGGTGCCCGCACCCCAGGTTAAGAACCACTGCTCTAACCATTACTCTTACCATAAAACTACCAAGAAAAACACTGCTAGATATATCGGCCCCAAAATGTGGGCCCATTAAGTACCTTGGTTATTTGGGTACCTTGGTTAGGCACACACACACACAGACACACACACAGACACACACACACACACACACACACACACACACACACACACACACACACACACACACACACACACACACACACACACACACACACGGCCCCTCACCACTTCTCTCCCGTCTCTCTCCCCCCTGGTAGACTCCATGTCGGAGGGCACTCCCCTAACGACGGGCGTGATCGTGGGCATCCTGGTGGTGGTGTTTGTGCTGCTGCTGGTTGCCGTGGACGCCACCTGTTACTTCCTAAACCGCTGCGGACTGCTCATGTGCATCGCCGTCAACGTGTGCGGCAAGAGCGGCCCGGGGAGCAAGGGCAAGGACATCGAGCAGGGCAAGGCCGCCTTCATGTGAGTAACACACACGCACACGCACAGACACACCATACCTGCAAACTCGTCACCTTTTTCCCGGCCAATAGTCGGGTCTGCACACATACACACACACACACACACACACTGACCACCGCGTTCATATGAGTACAGCAAGGGCAGGGACATTGAGTGTTCATGTGAGAAACAGATCCAAAATGCTCACAACTTTACCTCCAACCTCCAACAGTAGTTTGGTCTGCATCTTGTCTGGCAGCCTGGTATTCAGGTAGCATTATGGGGTGCCAATCAGATCTCCACTCCACTCTCCTCTCCTCTCCTCTCCACTACTCACTCCTCACTCCTCTCCTCATCTCCTCCTCTCCTCCTCTCCTCTCCCCTCCTCCTCTCCTCTCCTCTCCTCTCCTCTCCTCTCCTCACTCCTCTCCTCCTCTCCTTTCTTCTTCTCTCTTCTCCTCTCCTCTCCCCTCCTCTCCTCTCCTCTCCTCACCTCTCCTCTCCTCTCCTCTCCTCTCCTCACCCCTCCTCTCCTCTCCTCTCCTCTCCTCTCCTCCTCTCCTGCCCTCTCTCTATAAGCTGATTAGCCTCTAGCCTGCAGTGCATTATGCATGGCCCGGGCCCCTCAGCATCCCCTTACCACTGGCATGCCCTGATTGCCTCTGCTCATGTCTCACATTGATCACTCCCTGACGTGCACAGACATTTTAGGAGGCAGGTGCTGAGGGGCTCTGGTCTTACTAAGCTATAGAGGCTACATATTATATCAGGGCATTATCATAACATGCTTTTGATTGCGAACCATCTGTACATTATCATGTCAACATGGACCACAGTACATTGTGACATGAACTTTCAAAAAGGAAGTTTCAAAAAGGGCAATTGTTTTCTCCACTAAGGCAAAGGGGCAGGTACCTCATCCCTGTGTGTGCACTTCTATGATGCATGGCCTCAGCATCCACTTTACACTGCCCTGATTGCTCTGCCCATGTGTCACTTTGATTGGTTCATTTTTGTCCCCTGTGGTTCGTGATTGGTCCATTACTGTCCCCTGTGGATCATGATTGGTCAGATTTTTGTTGGGTTGAGACCCAGGCTGCAAGGCCAGTGGTGGCCCTGTTGGGTAAGGTAATGGGGGTTTGTGACTGCTGCATAATCGGTATGACTCTGCCAACAGTCTATGAGGGCGACTGGGGTACCTTGAGCATAGTACTGTCCCTACACCCTGGGTTCTTTCTCATTTATGCTGACTTCCGTCCTCCCTTACTCACTTGCCTCCTTGTGGCCTTGTGATGACATCACCGGCAGCAGAATTGCATTTCAATATCTTGCAAAAGCTCAATTCTAATGTCATTTTCTCCTTTGCGAATGGTGAATGAGGAGTAGTCCCCCAAAAGTTGTTGTGGCTTGGCTGACAGCGGGGAAACGTTATTGTTTTCTCCACTGAGGTGGGGCGTTAACGAGACGCAATGCCACAAGCACAGGCTGAGGATTGTTGCGCCGGGGACCCGGGTTCGATTCCCGACCCGAGCTCATTTTTTCTGAGCCTCCCCCGTCTCTTTCTCCCACTTGTTTCCTGTCCCACTCTTCACTGTCCTGTCTAAATAAACTTGAGGGGGGAAAAAACAATATATATATTTTTTAAAAAGCAACCCTAGCTAACTGGTTAGCAACAATGCTTTCGTGAAATGGGGTCCAGAGCTGGTTTTGTTGTTTGTTTGTTTGTTTGTTTGTTTGTTTCCTAAGCCTCCTCTCTTCCCTCTCCCTCCAGTAAAGACGAGTCTAATCAGCCAATAGTAGAGATGCGGACCGAGGAGGAGCCCACAGCCAATCACGATGCAGGAGGCCACACCGAGCCCAACGAGACCACACCCCTCACTGAGCCAGAGTACGTACACGCACTCACACATCAGACAGACTCTTGAAATATAGTACACACACACAGGCACGCACAGGCACGTACACACACTCACACATCAGACAGACTCTTGATATACACTTACATGTACACAAACACACACACACACACACACACACACACACACACACACAGGTACACACACACACACACATTCCTCGTACACAGACTCTGATATGCATGCAAACAACCCGCAAAGTTCAACCCACTGACCTGGCCAGAGTGAGCAAAACACACACACACACACACACACACACACACACACTCAAAAGTCCATTTGTTTCACACATGCTACTACCTCTTTAAACGTCACCCCCAAACACGGAACACATTCACGATGACCCTCACTCTTCTCCCTAATGATGACATCACTCTCAGAGTGACATCACTATTGCATCACTCTACCACGACTATTACATCGCTCCCGCTCCTCACAAAGCATCTCAAATACTTGTTTGTATTGATTGTATTAATGCATGTCTTATTTATTTAAGTGCCACGTCGTCGTGTTTTTTTTCCTGTCTAGTAGGTTGAAATAGCCAGGTAGTATGTGTATGTGTGTGTAAATGTTTTTAGGAAGGTACCTTATGTTTCCCATAGGAGTGTTAACATCACTCGGTGTGGTGTCCCTTGATGTTTTGTGTTGTGTTGCTAAGTGATGTTTCTCTCTCCTCTCTGCGTCCTGTCTGAGGCCAAGTCTTGGGCTCCCCCTTGTGTTTGTACACAGAATTACACCACCAGCTGTACTGTCTGTGTGCCTCTTTATTTGTGTTCGCACTGTAGCTTTGTGTGTCGATGTGTTAATGTGCGTTAATGCTTAACGTGTTTAATGTCAGAGACGTGCGTTTGTTTGTTCAGGGCTGCTCCACCGCTGTTATTTACCGGCTATGTGTTACCTGTAATCCCTAACCCCCCTCCTTCCCCCTACCCAAAACCCCTCCCCATTTCTTCCTTGTGTGTACGCGTACCCGTATGCGTGCGTGCCTGCGTGCCTGCGTGTGTTTTCTGTGTGCTCCCTTCCCCATATCCTCAACCCCCCTCCCCCCCTGCCTCCCTTGTGTGCACCCGAATGTGTGCGTGCGTGCGTGTTTGTGTGTGCATGCGTCTGTTCTCTGTGTGCTCTCTTCCCCCCTCCCCCTCCCTTCCTCCCTTGTGTGTACCCGTATGCGTGTGTGCGTGCGTACGTTTGTGCGTGCGTGCGTCTGTTTTCTGTGTGCTCTCTGTGTCCCAACAGGCAGCTGACTGACCCCGTGACGGCCACTCTGGACCTGTCCCTGTCCGTAGCCACTAACTCTGACACCTTTGACACCACTAACCAGAACAGTCCCACTAGCGAGAGCACCACGCTCACCACCAGCCTGAACACCGCGCCCCCCTCCGAAACCGCCCCCGCCCCGGCCCCTAATAAGGCACCCGCCCCAGCTGCCCCCAGCCCCAAATCAAGAGCCCCCCCTGCCCCGAAACCAACACCTGCCCCAGCCCCTGCGCCTGTGCCCGCACCCGCACCCACCCCACCGGCCCCAGCCACTCCTCCTGCCCCAGCGACCCCACCCCCCTCCCAACCGACCCCCCCTATGCCCGCAGCAGCCTCGCACCCCACCCCGACTAACACCCCCCCGCCACCCTCCTCCTCCTCCGGCACCCCCCCTCCCCAGTCCAAATCGCCCTTCCTGTTGGATATAGGCGGCGGGGGCAGCGCCCCGGGCACCCCGCCCATCGCGCCCCCCCGGAGAAAGAGCCGCTCGTCCGCCTCCTCAACCTCGGGCACGCCCCCCCTGGGGGGGCACGCCGGCTCCCAGCGTTCGTCCCCGGCGCCCCACGCCACCCCCCCTGTTGCTCACACCAACAACATCCCCACCCCCAAGGGAACCCCTCCTCTCTCCCACAACGCCACCGCGGCAGAGCAGGAGAGCCACGACGCCCCCCCTGAGCCAGCACCCAGCCAGTATGCAGCAACTCCTCTCTCTCTCTCAATCTCTCTGTAACTACCACCACCGCCACCACCACCACTATGCTTCACACACAGTGAATGCTGCAGTGCTAATCCAACACTTAAGCACCAGGGCTCTAAATTAACATCAGCCAAATTGCGAAATGCTGCTGAAATTTCAGTTTGGCTTGTAGAAGAGACCAACTTACCAGCCACTTTGACCCATTAGTGAGTGTGTGTTTGGCTAGTAAGATTAACATCGACTGTACTAGCCATTTTGGCTGGTGATGAAAAAAGTTAATTTAGAGTCCTGCTTAGGACCAAAATACACTCTGGTATTGGAGAAGAATGGTTAGATTCAGGTGCTGGTTACACGAATGCGGATATTTTTCTCTCTTCCATTTACATGTCAAGGTGACGTGGATAAAAGCAAAAAAAGTTATGCCTATTCTACATGTCAATGAGGGGCCAAAACTCCAAAATATCCACATACGTGTGAACAGGAATTTGTGTATTTGGTCCTTCATGTCTTTGTGTTGTCGAGAGTGGGATTAGCGCTGCATAATATACTGTGTGTACTAGGCATGCTACTAGCACGCTCGCTCATGCCACTCCACAATATATACTGTACAGCCCACACCAGCCCACGCCACGACCATATATCTGTGTGTCCATTCTGACCGCTGTTTGGTTGTGTGTGTGTGTGTGTGTGTGTGTGTGTGTGTGTGTGTGTGTGTGTGTGTGTGTGTGTGTGTGTGTGTGTGTGTGTGTGTGTGTGTGTGTGTGTGTGTGTGTGTGTGTGTGTGTCTACTCACTCTCCCGATGTGCTCGTGTATCTGTGCCCATGTCTTTCCCATCTGTGCCCTTGTCCATCTCCTTCTCACGTGCTTGTGTCCATGTACATTTATGTGTATTTATGTGTTCATTTTCAGCTAGTCTGTCTGTCTGTCTGTCTGTCTGTCTGTCTGTCTGTCAGCGTGTGTTCAGACAGGTCAACATGCAGCGTGTGTGTGTACGTGTTTTTGTTTCTGTCTGAGTGTGTGCTGTGCGCTGATGGAACTCGCAGTTGAATCCTCTCACCTCATACTCACTTCACAGCTGTGCCCGTTTTGTGTCGTGTGTGTGTGCGTGTGCGCGCTCGAGCATGTGTGTGTGTGTTTGTTTGTTAAGCCCAGTTTACAATTCACTTAGTTGATAAACGATGTTGATGAGACAGATGCCTCATACGTTGCACTATGGGTAAATTAGAAGCTAACAGACTCTTGCCTTTGAGGTTCAATGCCATGCCATTATGCCGATGCCATAATGCGCCCCTAGAGGGCAGTGTTTCCTCACTTTCAGACATAATATACTGTTACAGTGTACAAACCCCAACTCCGATGAAGTTGGGACGTTTGGTAAACAGTGAATAAAATCAAAATGCTATCATTTTCAAAACATTCAATCTATTCATTAGATGGAGAATAGTGAAAAGACAACATATTAAGTGTTAAAACCGAGAAAAAATATTGTTTTGGGGGACTTATGTACTCATTTCTAATTTGATAAATCCAACATGTCTCAAAAGAGTTGGGACGGGGACAATAAATGGCAGCAAATGTCGAGGAAGACTAAAAACAAAACAAAAGACAACATTTAACAGTTAAATACATTAACCGATGAGATGATTTTATATAAAAAACAGTGTTAATTCCTATCTTGGACATGATTTCACCAGCTTAAATGGTGGGTGTATTCCTTGTCATGTTTTGCAATGTTTTCCTTTCTGTAGTGCTTACAGTGTGACAAGTCTTGACCAAAAACCCACTATTTTATCACCTGCTGGTCCTTATGATGGAGCCAAACTGTTAAAACATAGTAGAGAATGCAATTTGACCTTACTATGTGGCAGTAATCGAAGATCTCCCTTCAAAATATAATGCATGAGTGGCTTTTCATGCTGTTTAAAACCCATTTATACCATTCAGCACTGTATTTAACTCTACAGATGAGTGAGAACATCTTAACCAATGCACTACTGCACCCGCATGCCATCATGGAGGCTGACTTTTGAAGCTAGCACTAACACAAGTTGGATGGTCCATTTTCACTGTAGCACAGGATGTGCCATGCTCTATTATTGTCAAAAAGAATGGACTTCTACAACTTCTGCTGACTTCTGTAAGCAAAAGACTGTTTCCCATGTCTTCTGGGTCTATTTCAAGTGAGCTCAGGTGCTTAGGAGAATGCTACACCCCTGTATCATTTGCACGCATTAAGCATTCTTAATAAGGTCAATTTTCAATAGCTCTAGCACTCCAGGAATTAGAGTGAGACTACAGCCAATATATATTTCATGATGTCATGAACCTATACAATGATTTTAGTAACAAAAATATGTCTTATATACACTCAATCGTGGTAAATCAAAGGGAATTCAAAAATGTATGTAATAACTATGGTAATTATTCCCTTTGCATCTTTAATTCTGAGTGACTCAGCCTCTCTGTGATGATCTTATACCTGGACACGTATATTGTCCGTCAGTACAATTCATTTTGAAATGTTCTTCTTTGTTGTTTTATCTCATTTGGATGTTTACTAAATTTCACTGATCCCCGTCCCAACTCTTTTGAGACGTGTTGGATTTATCAAATTAGAAATGAGTACATATGTCCCCCAAAACAATACTTTTTCTCGGTTTTAACACTTAATATGTTGTCTTTTCACTATTCTCCATCTAATGAATAGATTGAATGTTTTGAAAATGATAGCATTTTGATTTTATTCACTGTTTACCAAACGTCCCAACTTCATCGGAGTTGGGGTTTGTACATCACAACACCAAATAACCCAGACACCCAGACACATCTAACCAAAGAAAAACGCCATGTTGCCAGACCGCCTTTGAGTGTTTTACACACTTGATTTTTATGAACATGCACATGCACTTAGTCACGATTCATCAAGATTAGTCATGAAAAAAAGGCTTGCTCCAACCTCTGACAAACCTTGCCGGCCTCTAGCGCAGGGAAGTGGAAAAAAAAATTGTACGGCTCACAATGAGCTTTAAATCATGATAAAAGCTTATTTACTCCGATACAACGTCCAATTCATACGTGTTGGACAATTTTAAGTTGAAGTAAGTAATAAAGCATTAGTAAAGTAAAAAAGCATTGAATTAAATGAAACGATTAATCGACAATGAATTTTTTGTTGACAATGTTTGTATAGTCGATTAGTCACGATTAGTAGACGAATTGTTGGAGCCGTGCTGGTGACTCTTTCACACTTTACCCCCCTACACACACACACAACCTGGCGGGTCGGGAGTCGAACCGGTAACCTTTGGGCTATAAGTCTGATGCCCTAACCGCTTACCCATGACTGCCCTATGCCCTGATCGCTTACCCATGACTGCCCTATGCACAAAATACTAAATGTCTGAACCTGTGGCTCCTCTCTCATTAAACAGGATTACCATTATCCATCATCTTGAGTAAGGTAAAACTAACTAATGTAGTCTAACAGCCATCTAGCTTATCTAGCATATCCACTTACCTGTAACAGATGCCAACTAGCAGAGCTTGGCGTAGAATGCAGAGATGTATTCAGTAGAAGTAGAAATACTCTTGCTGATTACAGCACAAGTATTAATTATTTTTTATTTATACTTATCAGTATAAGTATTGGTACTTATGTATATGTATATGTATTCACCACAACACTAGTAATATGATATTACAGAGTTGAATCCATGTAATATCATATCACTTGGGGTGTAATTACATCTATAAGAGTACTGCTACTTCTACTTTATACAACTCTGGTAGAACGTTAGTAAACAGAGATGCAAACATAGAGATACAGTGCATAGGTATGCTACTGACTTGCCCTAGGTGCGCCAGGGGTCCAACCTTTCTGAGTCTGACGACTACCATCATTGACCTCATTCTCAAATCAAACTATGATTGAATGATTATTGCTTATAGGTTATAAAGACAAAAGTCTTGATAGGTTATAAAGAAATAATCTCGTATTTAAAATAAAAAAGACATTAACTGTGATTATTATATGGTTGTGACGTCATCGGTCGAATGCTCCATTCATTTCAACGGGGCTCCCCAACGTTCGCACGTCTGTTATTTTTCGATAACGGACGGGTTGGTCTATAACAGACCGCTGTCAATGGCAACAAGACTTTTCACTGCTAAAGCGACTTTTCAACAAGACTCTAATCAGCTGCTGTGATAGACAACACCTGTTGTCCTGGCTACCTAGCTGTTGCCTAGCGGTGTTCCACAACGGCACTGTTTTGTTTTGCGCAGCAACAATCTTAACATTAAATAGGCCTAAAGAAATGTCCCCGCCATGTGTGAGTCATTTAAGTGTATATCCATATAATTAGCGGGTTAACTTTCGGCGAGTCGGTCGCTTTGTGGAATAGCAGCACTTCAGAGAGAACAAGACCCCTCCGCTCCGCGTCGGGGTCTAAAGATTCTCTCTGTCGTGCTGCTATTCCACGGTAGCGACCTTCTCGCCGAACGTTAACCCTTACCTAAAATCTTGCAGTCGTCACTATTTATTAACATCCTTGGTGGGCACCTCAGAAACTTGTTGACGCCTGTGCTAGACATCTCACCTTAGCACTCCACAGCACACAGTGCTCACTGCACACAATGAAGGGGGAAGCCCGAAACGGCTCCCCAAGGAAGCAGGGGGGTGCAAAAAATGTCAACAGACTTCAGGTCTTCAATACTTGAGGATGAATTTGCCTTTTTTGCTAGCCATTCATAGTCAATGCTCTTGACAAACCTGCTGACATCCATCTCAGGATGATTGACTAACAATGCCATTCCGGTATGAAGCCAGAATTTACTATGTTTTGCAATTACGTTACTGGTCCCAGGTCTAGCCCACTTGACATCAAAATTGACTGTATGTGACCCTTGAGCCTAACAGTGTTTTCACACCTGGTCCCTTTCAGCCGCCTAAGCGAACTCTGAGCAGTGACTCAGCATTTTTGCAGCATATGTGAACGCTCCAAAGTGTACCCAGACCCCTCGGAAGCGAACCGTACTGAGACCTTGGTTGACGTGGTCTCAGTTCGGTTCGCTTATGAGTTCTGACAAGTTACACTTGTAATCACTTAAGGAGGGCTCTAGCATCGAGAGTGATAAAAAGAAGAGTGTTACACCATAAATGCCTTATGCCGTGTCCAGACCAAGAGCGAACTACGGTGCCTGGTAGCGTGGGTAGCAGAAGAAGTTTCGCCCTCAATTTCGCTGTATTCGCTGCAGACGCAGCATTGACATGTTTGATTCAGCTTATCACGTAACGTCTCTGGCTTGACAGCCTGGGACATTCGGAGATATGAACGTTCCGATTGGTTTTCGCCGAACAGCGTCAGAGCGAATTCGCCTGCGATTAGATTTAGTTTAATCATCAAAATTCGCTCTGGTCGCGCAAGAAGCTTCGCTCCTGGCGAATTCGCTTTGGTAGCGCAGGTCGCGTGCCCTCCATAGAGAAATAATGACTTATGTCGCTTCGTTCGCTCCGTTCACTCCTGGTCTGTACACGGCATAACAGGACCAGAAAGATCAGCGAGTTCTTTATTTAATACACTCACAATATGAACAAAAACATTGTTGTCTGTTTGCTTTTTGGTCCACTTAAAGAGGACTGAGTTTGGTTCACTTAAAGGGGACCAGGTGTGAAAACCCTATAAGTCATTTGGACACCCGAGCTCTAACCACTTGCCCATGGCTGCTCTAACATGACCAAATAGATATACAGTACTTGTCATAGTTGACCTGGCATACAATATGTCAGTGTCTTTCAAAGTGGGGGCCGGGGAGCCCTGGGGGGCCGCGAGGGGATGCCAGGGGGCCACGGCAGGTTGGCAGGAAAAATGTAGCAAAATAAAATGAATAATTTAATAAATTGAATAGCTTATGAAGCCAACATAAACAAAAATAAGCTACTCAATCTTCTTTACAATGTAGGCTATGATGCTTTCTGTAGCACTTGTATAGGTTTAGGAATGCATCAACTTCATCGAGTTGTGAAACCGGGTGCGCAGAAAAAATAGCGTGTCACGGCCCATGTAAGGGGGGCCGCCTTGGCTGGGATCTACCGGTATCTGGGGGGCCTTGTCATGGTAAAGTTTGGGAACCCCTGCAATATGTAGCTAAATAGTATAGTGGATGACCTGAAAATTCACAGGACGTGGCAGTTTATTGTAAGCATTCAAACAATTCACCCTCGGATACTTTTGCACACCTCAATTTGAAAAGGTGCGTTGGACGTAACCAGTGATTCAAAATATCCTTTACAAATATCCTCAACACCATTCCTTAGACTTGCATTTTATTGCTCAAAATGTTTCTGTCGTTCAGACCCTCTTCAGCTGAAACACCCTACAAGCAGAACTATGCACCGTAAAACTAATCCGTCGTTCAGAGTCTTAGTGTGTAACTACTTGAAATACCATATGATTTAGCCACCAAGGCCCATGGTATAATAACTTATAATCTACACACTCTGTTAGTAAAATATTATATTTAACTATAAATATTATATTATATTATAT